>NC_087365.1:49161818-49464848 GCF_030014295.1 Loxodonta africana
TGCATTGGGCAAATCTGCTGCAGAAGATCTCTTTAAAGTGTTGAAAAGCAAAGATGTCACCTTGAAGACTAAGGTGCGCCTAAACCAAGCCATGGTATTTTTAATCACATCTTATGCATTGGAAAGCTGGACAACGAATAAGGAAGACCAAAGAAGAATCGACACCTTTGAATTGTGGTGTTGGCGAAGAATATTAAATATACCATGGACTGCCAAAAGAACGAACAAATCTGTCTTGGAAGAAGTTCAACCAGCATGTTCTTTAGAAGCAAGGGTGGCAAGATTGTGTCTTACATCCTTTGGATGTGTTATCAGGAGGTATCGTCCCTGGAGAAGGACATCATACTTGGTAAAGTATAGGGTCAGTGAAAAGAGGAAGATCCTCAATGAGATGGATTGACACAGTGGCTGCAACAGTGGGCTCAAGCATAACAGAGATTGTGATCGTGGTGAAGGACCAGGCAGTGTTTCGTTCTGTAGTACATAGGGTCACTATGAGTCGGAGCAGATTCAATGGCACCTAACAACACCAACAACTAACAGGGACAGGAGGGAGGGGAAATGAGAGGTTAATGCTTAAAGGGCACTGACTTTGGGGTGATGGAAAACTTTTGAAATGAATGGTGGTGATGGTAGTAGCAACATGGTGAATATAGTTCATGTCACTTGAATTGTCCACTAGAAATGATTAAACTGGCAACTTTTTTTGTTGTTATATATTTTGCCACCAAAAAAAAAAAAAAAGCCCACATTGAATCAAAATTAAAACAAGAAAGCCCTGAGCTTGGAGTCGTCTGCCTGGGGTCATGGACCCTCAGGTAGGCAGCGTTGCAGAGGTTGGTGGCTGGCCTCTAGTGCCACCTGGTGGCTATTCTAGGCAGTACAACCATGAGTGCCCACTGGAGTCTGGCAGGTCTAAGGTGGAAAGGGGTGGGGTGTGGGTCAAGCCAATGTTTTTGTCCTGGATTGGGCCCCCAAAACACTGAGGACCTACTCAGCTCCTGCGTGATTCCATTGTGTGTGTGCATGTGTAGGGGGGCAGGGGTGACCTAGATTGGGCTGACCTTGAGGGGTTCCCAGGGAAGGGAGAATACACAGAACTAACTCCAGTAGGGCTGAGTAAGGCCTAGAGGCACCGAGTGTAGTGGAAGACTAAGTAGGCTGACGTGGGCATTCAGGCAAAGCTTCCCTGGGCATTTCTACAGCTGGAGAAGGACAGGAAGGGTGTCCGGGCAGGGGGTCGGCCCGTGCAAAGGCGTGGAGGCAGGACAGTGCAGTGTATAGCTTGCCAGACTCAAACAAGCAATAATGTCACACATGACTGTGGGGAACATTCTTTTATTCTTAAATTGTTGTTGGAAATATACACAGCAAAACATAACACCAACTCAACAATTTCCACATGTAGAATTCAGTGACATTGATTACATTCTTCAAGTTGTGCAACCATTCTCACCCTCTTTTTCTGAATTGTATCTCCGCCATTAACATATACTCACTGCCCCCTAAGTTTCCTATTTAACCCTTTGAGTTGCTGTTGTCAATTTAATCCCATACAGGTAGTTCTTAAAAGAGCACAATGCTCAAGGCAGACTCTCTGTACTAATTAAACTAAACAGTTGTTTGGTTTAAAGAAGACTTCAGGGGGATATTTTTGGTTTAAGGTTTAAAGATGATCTCAGGGCAATAGTTTTGTGCCTCAATGGCTCCAGAAAGGCTGGATTCCATGAGAATTTGAAGTTCTGTTCTGCATGATACCCCCTCTTTGGTCAGGATTCCACTCTAGAGCCTTGGGTCAAAATGCATGGTGAACATTCTAAGTGACAAAAGAAGGTAGGTCTCCCTCCCACTTCTGCCCTCAGCCCCCACGCTCTCCTGTGTTAGACTTATCTTGGTGGCTGCCTGTGAACCAGCCTCCCTGTATGCATGCCCTTGCTTAGTTCTCTCCCCTTGAATCCAGGCTGGCCTGTGGACTGGCCTCAGACACACACACACATATATACATACCACATTTCCTGTTCTGCACTTGGCCCTTTCACCTAATGATAGATCTTGGAGATTGTTTTAGATGTGCGCTATGCAATCCAGTCATCGCTATCCACATGAGGCTATTTAAACTGAAATTAATTAAAAATTAAATAAAGTGAAAAATCCAGTTCTTCAGTCACACTAGCCACATTTCAAGTTCTCAGTAGTCACATGTGGCTAGTACAGCGCAGATATAGAATATTTCCATCATTCCAGAAAGTTCTATTGGACAGCGATGGTCTAGATCCTCTCCCACGGAGCTACCTCATTCTTTCTAGCAGCTGCATAGTATTCCCTAGCAGCGACGGCCACTGATGTCATCTCCCAAGCTTTAGCTATTACAGTGCTCATATGTCTTTATGCTGGTGTGTGTCTCTATAGTACAAATGTCCAGCGTATCAAATGTGTTTCCTATTTTGATAGCTATGGCCAAGTTGCCTTTTGAGGTTGTGCCACTTTTTTATGGCCACTCAAAGGGTGTAAGAGTACCTGCTTTATCCACACTTTCATCAGCACTGGGTGTTATTCACATTACAATTTTTAGCTAGTGGTGGAAGGTTTCCCAGACAAACAGGACCACCAGGTACTGCTCTGCCTTGCTCTTCTTTCACCTAACAACGCTGCTAGACATCTTTCCATGTCAAAAGATGACCATCCACCTTGCCCTTTTGAATGGCTGTGGGATGGTCCATTGTGAGGCTGTTCTACAGTCGGGTCCCTCAGCAAATCCTTAGTTCTACCTTCAAAATAGATCCAGAATATGACCACTTCTTCCCACCTTTGGAAACTCTGGTGGTGCAGTGGTTAAGCACTACAGCTGCTAACCAAAGGGTCAGCAGTTCGAATCCGCCAGGCGCTCCTTGGAAACTCTATGGGGTAGTTCTACTTTGTCCTAGAGGGTTGCTATGAGTCGGAATTGATTCGACGGCACTGGGTTCTTCCCACCTTCATTCTACCACCACGGTCGGGTCCACATCAGCTCCTGCCCGGACTGTTGTAGTTGCCTCCTCCCTGGGCCCCCTGCTCTGCCCTTACCTCCGTTACAGTCCAGTCTCCACACACAGCCAGAGGGATCCTACTAGAGCCTAAATCAGATCCGTTTCTTCTCTGCCCAGAACCTCCATGGTCCTGCTCACCCAGAGTAAAAGCCAAAGTCTTCAGCTGGCCCACAAAGCCTGCACAGTGTGGTCCCTGTTGTTTCTCTGACATCATTTCCTGCTTCTCTCCCTTACTCCACCCACAACAGCTATGCAGGGCCAGCTGGCTCCACCCCAGGGCCTTTGCCCTTGCTGTTTCCCCTGCCTGGTACACTTTTGCCCAGATATCTGCATGGCTTCTCCCTCACTGCATTCAGGTTTTTGCTCAAATATCACCTCAGCGAGGCCGTCCCTGACCACTCTGATCAAAAGTTAAAATTGCATTCTAGCACCCTCTTCCTTGCTGTACTTCTGTCTTGCTTACCAGACTCTAATACAACGCACGCTTTACTCATTATCTCGTTTATCGTCTGCCTTCCCCCACAGGAATGTTGACTCCATGAGAACTGGAACCCCTTCTGTCTTGTTTATGAATATTTCTCCAGAGACTGAACCATAGTAGGTGCGAAGAAATAGTTGATGAATGACTGCGTGAAGGCTGGGCACCGTTTTGTCTGTTTGCTGGAACTTTTTATTTTATCGAGTGGCCTGCTTATGTCTTGTAAGCATCTATCATGCTCACAGTGCTGGCCTCTCTGTATCCCAGAGTCACAATTGAGTCCAGCAGGTCCTCAATCAAACCAAAAACAACCAAACCCGTTGCTGTTGATTCTGACTCTTGGCAACCTCATGTATGATACATGATGTATTACAGTGTAGAACTGCTCCATGGGGTTTTCTTGGCTGTGATATTTACAGAAGCAGATCTCCAGGCCTTGCTTTCGTGGCACCACTGGGTGGGTTCAAACCGCCAACCTTCAGGTTAGTGGTCAAGTGCAAACTGTGCCACCCAGGGGCCTCAATCCAGAGGATTCATTTAAATTGACTCTGCAGTCCCTGAGGCTGCCACAAGGTGACAGCATATGCACAGACAATTTTCACTGGCTAGCCTGAGAGGCTCTGCCGGTGGTGCCGTCAAAATGACCCTATAGGACAGAGTAGAATTGCTCCTCGGGGTTTCCTAAACTGCAGTCTTTACGGGAGCAGATTGCCAGGTCTTTTCTCTAGAGGAGCCGCATGTAGGTTTGAACCACCAACCTTTTGGTTGGCAGCTGAGTGCTTAACCACGGCTGCATCAGGGCTCCTTCAGTGGCTCTGATTCCAAAATCCCAGATTTGTGGATTTCGAGCCTGACAGCCCTCAGGGATCTACTCCTCGTCCCATTTGGCAGATGGCAAAACTGAGGCCTCAGAGAGGAGACGTGATGGGGAAAAATCCTGGACATTAGAATCAGGGGACTGGCTTTTAATTCACTGTGATCTTGGGGGAAGCCCTCTCTGAGCCTCAGTTTCCCCAGTGTTTACTGTTTTGTGAGGTTTTCATGACTTGTAGCAGTCGAACCCTTTGTGGGGCTAAAGAGAGGTCTGATTTGACTCATGTGTTGGGGGGGATGCAATAGGCCCAGAACCCCCAAGAGAGGGGATATCCTCATCCTCATTTTTACAGACCATGAACTGAGGCCCAGAGGGGACACCAGACGTGGTCAAAATTCCACTGCAAGGACCAGAGCAGGAAAACAATCCAACCTCCTTCACCCTCTTGTCCCACCCCGACTAGAGACGGCCTCAATTAATGGCCTGATGTTTTGCCTTATTTTCCTGCCTGCTGGCGGATTTCTAAGCCCTTCCGCTGATACTTTTACTGTTGTTAGTTGTTATGTCTGAGCCCATTGTTGCAGCCACTGTGTCAGTCCATCTCGTTGAGAGTCTTTCTCTTTTTTGCTGACCTTCTGCTTTCCTATTCTACTTTTACTACTCTCCTCTTGGGCAAGCTGCCTGGGGTTTCTCCTCCTGAAGATGGGGCTAAGGATAAGCAGCTGAGAATGGGAAGACGGAATTCTGAGAAGCTGTCTGGGAGCACAGGCGGCGTGCATCCATGTCCTGGGCCGTGGCCCCTGCCTGGCTCCTGCCCATCACTGTGAGGCTATGTGGGTCCAGTCCACAGCTTCTGGTTTGAAAAAAGAGAATCCAGAAATTTGAATTTTGGTGTGAAGTCTTCTGATTTTTAAATGTTGGCAATAAATCCACTTAAAAAACAAAATAAAACCAAACCACTATGGGGCCACTCTGAACTCAGCTGTGGATTGGCTCTGACCGGCTGGCTAGGTTTGAGACCCTGTCTGGCCCCAGGTTCCTACAGAAACCACGTGGGATGGTAACTGAAAAGGGTCACTGTGTGTGACCCCAGGTGGATCCCGGTCTCTTGTGTCCTCACTGCCTGCAGGCCCAAAGTGGCCGGTCCCACATAGCCACTCTGGCGTCTTCCTGGCCTCTGGGCCATGGCGGTTCAGAGTCCCCGGCAGCCCCTTCCCTGGGGAAAGATTGAGCATTAATGGTGGGGCAGGAGGCAAGACCTGTTGAGCAATGAGCCTTGTAAAAACAAGGGCTTACGTCACCTGTGCACGTAGCCTCCCTGCAGGACACCTGGGTTGGCACTGGGGTGGGAACTGCTACTGATCTCACTGGCCAGTGGGGAATCTGGCCTGGGTCGCCATGCCTCAGGTGGGGTCAGACACCTGGATGGGGCGGGATCTGGTCCTTGGGTGCTGGTCCCCAGCATCCAGGTGGCCACCTGACTCACTCTGACCCTGGATCACCCTTTTCTGAGCCTCAGTTTTCCTATCCAGAAAATGGGGTTCACAGCACCCGACCTGTTGCGATTTATTACAAATCCAAAGAGGAAAGTTAGGCTGGAAAGATTTTTATCCCTTCCCACCCCTTTGATGTGACCTGGAGCAGGCACAGTTAGCTCCCCTGGGACTCAGTTTCCTCATCTGTAAAGTGGAGATAATAACAGGACTTGCCTCTTACAAATTAGGAGGGTTAAATGAGTCAATACACACAAAGAGCTTACGATATGGTTCAGAGAAGGCAGATTTGCCTGAGAACGCACAGCAATCCCCCAGTTAGCTCCAGGCCTCCCAGGCCTCACTGTATCTCCCCAGAGTGTTGAGAGGCTGGGGTGGGGGCTGAGATTCAGAGAGGGCAGCCATCCTGCCTGAGGTCGCACAGTCCAGGAAATGGGGAGTCTCACCTTCTTCTCCACATCCGCCTCCATTCATTCGTTCAGTCATGGAGCACCTTCTGTGTACCAGGCACTGGGGAGACAGCCAACAAAGCAGACAAAAATCCCTGCCCTGGAGGGGCTGACATGGGGAGGGGGCAGTGGGCACAGAAAGCAAGGACAGGTGAGAAGGGTGGGAAAATAAAACAGGGAGATGTGAAAGGAGCGAGTGAGGGGCTGGGGCTTTTGATGGGTGGTCAAGGAGGGCTTCTCGGAGGAGGAGGTGACAGTTGGGCTGAGCCCTGAGGGGTGAGAAGGAGCTGCCTGAGGCAGAGCTGGGCGAACAGTGTTCTTGGGTCCAGGGGAACAGCGCATGCATCGATTCACTGGGAAATACTGAGCATGCCCTGCTTAGGAGTTCCAGGCTGCCAGGAGCCAACCGTCCAGGGGAGAGAGAGACAAGTACATACGCAGCTAGGATAATGGGAGATATGGTTTGAGGAGGAAGTTCCTGCGGGGCGGGACAGGGAGGGCCTCTTGGAGGCGGTGGCCCTCAAGCTGAGGCCTGAGCGTCCCACTTTGCAGCTGGGTGGCCTGGTTGGGTGGCCCTAGGGAAGTTGCTGCACCCCTCTGGACCTCAGTGCCCTCCCTGGCCCAGAGGCTGCTGGGAAGGCCCCAAAAGCGGGCAGGTCAGGCCAGGCCAGGCCAGTGTTTGATCCTGTCCTGCCCCCCACCCCCAAGGACACTGGGAGATGTCATTTCTCTCGCTCTTGGGGGCGGAGGTCACCCCAGCTCAGGAGATAACGCTGAAGGTTGAGCAATGCCCGCTTGCCTGCCTGCGGGGGACAGGGCTGGGGTCAGTGGGCTGGGGGTCAGCCCCGGGCAGTCCAGGAGCTCCTGCCGGGCTGGTGGCCTGGGCCAGGAGTAGCCAAGCGAAGGGAGGCAGGGAGTCGCCAAAATGGCCTAGGAATGGGGCTAGAGAGGGCAGGTGGTCAGAGGGCCTCAGGCCTGGGTTCAAATCCAGTATGAACTCCTGGCCCAGTTCCCCTTCTGTGAAATGAGGGCAGAAGAGCACCTGCCTGGGCAGGGCTCTTAGGTGAAAAAGTGAGTCCCAGGTCCACTGATCGCATAGTAGGGACTTGCGTAAAATGGCGAAGGTCCCTTCTCTCTCCTGCATGCCCCCCAGCAGGCGGCCTCACAACCCCCCTCACCCCCGATCCTCGAAAACAGAAGGCTTTTTGGCCTCTAAACCTGTTGCCATGGAGTCAATTCGGATTCAGAGACCCTATCGGACAGAGTAGAACTGCCCCATATAGAGTTTCCAAGGAGCGTTTGGTGGATTCGAACTGCTGACCTTTCAGTAAACACCAAGGCTCCTTTTGGCTTCTAGGTTGGCAAATAGGTCTTAGGGCACTGGGACAAGGGCTTTTCTTTGGAGATGAATGGAGGCCATGAGGCTGTGTGACCCCGGGCGTGCCATGTTCCCTCTGGGCCTCCTCTGTACCCTCTACTGAGAGTGCCTTTCTCTCCCATGGGGGGCCCAGCGGTCTTAAAACTTAAGCCTTATGTTTGGGAATAACGTTAATAACGACAGGCTTACATGGACTAGGCGCGACGTGAAGTGACTCGCCCACGGTCACACAGTGTGGTAGAGCCCAGCACCCTCGCCATACGTTCCCGAGTCCCAGGTCGGGGGTGGGGTGGGTGGGGCGGGCAAAGACGCGGGTGTGGCTTAAGGGGGCGGGCAGGTGCGGTGGGCGGGGCTGGGGAGGGGCGCAGCCGGATCTAGGCCTTGGCCCAAGAAGAGCGCGGCCCAGCACATCCCCACCTGAAGGTCCGCGTATCTGCAGTGCTTTTAAGAGGCGAGTCGCCACGAATGTGGAATCTCCTTTTTCAAACAGCTGGGGATATAGGGCAAATTTAGGGCAGGGGCTGAGCCCGGGAAAGGGCTTTAGAGATGCGGCCCGTGGAGGGGTCGGGGTCTCGAGGGTCCCGCCTGTGGAGCGCCCCCTTTGTGGGGCGTCGGGGCTGGGCTCGGCCAATCCTGAAACCACCGCCTCCTCCAGCAGGGGGCGGGCCGCGGCCGTGTTTGGGGTGGGGAAGGCAATCGGGTCGCCCCCTCCCCGGATTCCCCCCTTCCAGAGCAGCCGCCAGCCCAGTGGGGGCGGTCCGGGGGCGGGGTCGCACCTCCCCCTCTTGCTCCCAATCCGGGGACTGCTAGGTGGGTATGGGCAGGGGGCGTGAGGTCTCCCCCCCCCGGCTGGGGGTCCCTGGAGGGCGTGCTAGTGGTCCGGGTCCGGCCTCCTCGCCCGGCCGCCGACCTCTCGGGGGTCTCGGGTGGCCGTGGCCTCCGCGTCCCAGCGGCGGCGGCGGGAGGGGCCGGGGCGGCTGCCAGGCGTGACGCAGCCGTTGCCATGGGCCGCCTTATAAATAACCGAGCTCGGGAGAAACTTTAGCGAGTCAGAGCCGCGCACGGGACCGGGAAGGGGACCCAACCGAGGGTCCAGTCGCCAGCCCCCGCACTAATAGCGGCCACTCCGGCAGCGGCGGCAGCGGCAGTAGTAACAGCAGCAGCAGCGACAGCGGCGACAGCTCGGAGCCAGGAGGCCGCGCCACCTGCGGGCCGGCCGGAGCGGGCAGCCCCAGGCCCCCTCCCCGGGCACCCGCGTTCATGCAACGCCTGGTGGCCTGGGACCCAGCATGTCTCCCCCTGCCGCCGCCGCCTGCCTTTAAATCCATGGAAGTGGCCAACTTCTACTACGAGGCGGACTGCTTGGCTGCTGCGTACGGTGGCAAGGCGGCCCCCGCGCCCCCCGCGGCCAGGCCCGGGCCGCGCCCCCCCGCCGGCGAGCTGGGGAGTATCGGCGAGCACGAGCGCGCCATTGACTTCAGCCCGTACCTGGAGCCGCTGGGCGCGCCGCAGGCCCCAGCGCCGGCCACGGCCACGGACACCTTCGAGGCGGCTCCGCCCGCGCCCGCCTCCGCCCCCGCGCCCGCCTCCTCCGGGCAGCACCACGACTTCCTTTCCGATCTCTTCTCCGACGATTACGGGGGCAAGAACTGCAAGAAGGCGGCCGAGTACGGCTACGTGAGCCTGGGGCGTCTGGGGGCCGCCAAGGGGGCGCTGCACCCCAGCTGCTTTGCGCCCCTGCACCCACCGCCCCCGCCTCCGCCGCCCGCCGAGCTCAAGGTGGAGCCGGGCTTCGAGCCCGCGGACTGCAAGCGGAAGGAGGAGGCTGGGGCGCCGGGCGGCGGCGCCGCAGGCATGGCGGCGGGCTTCCCGTACGCGCTGCGCGCCTACCTCGGCTACCAGGCGGTGCCGAGCGGCAGCAGCGGGAGCCTCTCCACGTCTTCGTCGTCCAGCCCGCCCGGAACGCCAAGCCCCGCCGACGCCAAGGCGCCCCCTCCGGCCTGCTACCCCGGGGCCGCGCCGGCGCCCTCGCAGGTCAAGAGCAAGGCGAAGAAGACCGTGGACAAGCACAGCGACGAGTACAAGATCCGGCGCGAGCGCAACAACATCGCCGTGCGCAAGAGCCGCGACAAGGCCAAGATGCGCAACCTGGAGACACAGCACAAGGTCTTGGAGCTCACGGCCGAGAACGAGCGGCTGCAGAAGAAGGTGGAGCAGCTGTCGCGCGAGCTCAGCACCCTGCGGAACTTGTTCAAGCAGCTGCCCGAGCCCCTGCTTGCCTCCTCCGGCCACTGCTAGCGCGGCCCCCGCGCGCGTCCCCCTGCCGGCCGGCCTCCGCGCTGCCGGGCGCGCCGCAGCCGCCGAGACTCCCGGGAGCGCCCGCGCCCGCGCTCCCGCCCCCGCCCCTGGTGGCGCCGGCAAAACTTTGGCACTGGGGCGCTTGGCAGCGCGGGGACTCGTCGGTAATTTTAATATTTTATTATATATATCTGTCTATATTTTTGTCCAAACCAACCGCACATGCACCTGGGGCGCCCGCCTGTGGTGTTATTTAAAGAAGAAACGTCTATGTGTACAGATGAATGATAAACTCTCTCCTCTCCTTCTGCCCCCTCTCCCGGCGCCGGCGGGCGGGCCGGTTTCGAAGTTGATGCAATCGGTTTAAACATGGCTGGACGCGTGTGTACACGGGACTGACGCAACCCACGTGTAACTGTCAGCCGGGCCCTGAGTAATCGCTTAAAGATGTTCCTACGGGGTTGTTGCTGTTGTTTTTGTTTTTTTGGTCTTTTTTTTTTTTTTTTTGTATTATAAAAAATAATCTATTTCTATGAGAAAAGAGGAGTCTGTATATTTTGGGAATCTTTTCCGTTTTAAGCATTAAGTAAGAACACTTTTAATAAACTTTTTTTTTTGAGACTGGTTAAAAAAAAGCCTTTTGGGGGCAGTAGTTGGCTTTTGATTTTTTTTCCCCTTTATTTTGGATTGACTTGATTTTCGCTTTCTGGTGTGGGGGGTTGTGTTTCTGTGGGGGCTGCTAATATTTTTGGCTTTTTCGCGGCGGGGTGGGGGTGTTGCAGCTGGGCTTGCTTTTAGCCGGCTGCCCCCCAAGGTCAGCTTGGAGGTGGGAGTGCTGGTCCTGGGGGTGGAGAGTGCTGGGTCAGGCTTTTGGGGTGACTCAGCACCCCTGGGTGCTGGAGACCGGTGGTTGAGAGGTCCACTTGGGGAGGGGTAGGGACCTCTGGTCCTTAGTGCCAGGCCTGGGTTTTGAGGGAGGCAGAGATCTATGATCCCCCACTATGGGGGCTAGGCAGGCAGGCCTGTGATTCCACAGAAAGAGGGGGTGCAGGTCTTGGTCCTGCTTGGCCCAAGTCAGGGGTAGGCTTTTTTGATCAGTGTAGTGGGGCAGGCTGTTTAAAAACACTTTGTGTTTTTTTTTTTTTAAAACAGGGGCGCTTGAAGAGTCTGTGTTTGCCTGTCCCTGGCCGGGGGAGGGAAGAAGGCCGGCCAGGTAGAGGGAGGTCCTGGGAGGGGGTTCCTGCAGTTTTGTGCCTTTTCCTTGGGGTAGGAGGTTTATCAGGGGCCCTCTTGGCCCAGATGTGGATACTGAGGCCTGGCTTTACCTGCTTGAGAAGGTGGCTGAGTCCAGGTGTGAACCTGGAGTTGCTGCCCCTGACTCCCTGGGACGGAAACAGCCCGTCCCGCCCCTCCTCACTGCCCCCCCCCACCACCAATTCCCTCCCTGGACTGAATTCCTGAGTGGACAGGACCTAGATTGAGGGTGAGCGGATACACGTTGGGCGTCCCACGGAGCCTGGCACGAGGGAGGTGTTATATAAGTCTTTGCTCTTGTTATTATTTTTCACTGGGAGGCTCCTGGCATTTGGCATCCCAGTCCTCACTGCAGCAGCCGAGCCTGGCCAGTGCTTGCCAGGGACCAGGCTCCGGTAGACCCTTGACCCGCCCCATCTCATTGAAACAGCAACCTTTGGGGAGGTGGGTACTATTATTAGGCTTGTGTTTATAGCCATAGAGCAGCCTTTGACTATCAGGTCTCTGTGGACAGGAGACTGGTTTAGGGTCCCCTGCCCTGAGGAGTTCAGGAATGGGGGCATGGTGGGGGCTCCACCGTGTGGCTTGCCAAGGGTCTGGAGCAACTGCTGATATGGTTTCCCTTTGGGGTCTGGGTGTCCTTTATTGTGGGAGGCAGGGGTGGGGCGGGGGACAGAGGTGGTGACACTCGGCCCCACCATTACGGAGCTGAGGATCAGCCTCCCTGATGTCTCCCATTTGTGGTGTGAGGCTGTGCCGGACAGTGGTCAGTCACATGGTCTCATTTCAGCCGCTGCCACTCTGTAGCCCTGAGCTGGTCTCTTCCCTGTCCCGGGCAGCCCAGCCCCAGGCCCCAGTGGGGTCTGTCAGCGCCATCGATAGCACATTGGCTTTGCTGCCCATGGTGTGCTAAGGGGCAAAGGCTGGGGGACTGAACCTAGGAAAGGAAGCGGC
Source organism: Loxodonta africana (assembly GCF_030014295.1). Taxonomy (NCBI): domain Eukaryota; kingdom Metazoa; phylum Chordata; class Mammalia; order Proboscidea; family Elephantidae; genus Loxodonta; species Loxodonta africana. The sequence goes on from NC_087365.1 coordinate 49,173,963, forward strand.
TTAGTCTCTCTGGGGTGGGGAGGGGTCACAATTTAGAATTAAATCTCCCACCACACATCATCAATCCGTGCTCCCCTTTATCACTGAGGGTTAGCTGGTGGCTTCTGTCCACCGATTTTGCAGGGGAGACAAAGGAAGCAAGAAGGGAACACCTGGCTGAGCAGTGACCCCCAGGCCCCTGCTGCCTTGGAGCTAGCGCCGTGCCCAGTTCTACACACGTGGTTGTGCGCGCATACACGTCTTCCTTTAACCCACATAAGCACCTCCTGGAAGGTGTTATTTTCTGAAAGAGGAAATTGAGGCCCACAGAACTGGGGTTATATGCTCTAGGTTCAGCAGGGATGCAGCTGGTTACAAAGCTCTGTCTGACTCCCTAATCTCCCAGGAGAGTTTGGGGCCAACAGCCAGGTTTGTAATCCCGCTCTCTAACTCCAAATCCTGGGCCCTTCCTGGAGGGCTCTTTGTTCTGCCCCAAGTTCGGGTACCCCGGGTGCCAGAATTAAGTGACTTGCCCACAGTTTCACGGTTTGGAAGGAACAGAAAGGGAATTTGAACCTGGGCCCATCTGACTGTCCCTGAACAGGGCTGGGAAAAATTAATCGACAGGTTGAGGGCTTGAATGGTGGCCTAGGTGGCCTGGTGTGGGGGCACTGGAGACAGAGCTGTGCCCAGAGGATTTGGGGAGATGCCACAGATGGAGTGACTCCCACCCCATGGGATGGATCCCTAGGCTGTGTGGGGGGAAGGGCTTGCAGGGAGGAGAGATCAGTACATTAAAAGATCTGGAAGCAAGAAAGACAGTGGGGTGGGGTGAAGGGTCATAAGGGGAGCCCAGGATGCCAGAGAGGGGCCTCAGGGAGTAACAATAATAAAAACCCTTTGCTGTAGTTGATTCTGACTCACAGTGACTCTATAGGGCAGAATAGAACTGTCCTGTAGGGTTTCCAAGGCTGTAGTCTTTACCGAAGCAGACTGCCACATCTTACTCCTGTGGAGTGGCTGGTGGGTTCCAACTGCCAACCTTTCTGTTAGCAGCTTGAGTGCTTAACCACTGTGTCACCAGGGCTCCACAATAATAATAAACCCCTCATTTCCGTGGAGTCGATTCCAATTCATATCGACCCTATAGGACAGGGTAGAACTGCCCCACAGAGTTTCCAAGGAGCGCCTGGTGGATTCGAACTGCTGACCTTTTAAGTTAGCAGCTGTAGTACTTAACCACTATGCTACCAGGGTTTCCACATAGTAATCATAATAGTGGCTGTGAATTGAGCGATTACAACATGCAAGGCACCACTCCAGGCCCTTGGCTCAGATCCTTCTGTCTGCCTGAGAAGGCCGGTCATATTAACTGCAGACCCATTTAGTGGATTTGACCACTGAGGCTAGCAAGGGAGATGGGGCACCCGATGTTGTCCAGCTGGGGGTGGGGAGCCTAGAACCCCAACCATTGTTTGCTCAGGACAGGAGAATTGACAAAACATGCTTACACCTGGTTATGTTACAGTCTTCCCTGTGGCCTAATCTCGAGGGGGACCATTGATCCAGATTTTACAAAGGAAAAAAGTGGGTATAGGAAATGGAAGCTGGAACCACCAACAAGTTGGGGCCTTGGGCTGAGGGTGCATTCATCAACTGAACCATCTTAACAGCCTTTTGGAGGCCAAAGCTTTTGTGACTGACATTTTCCTGCCGAGCAAACTGAGGCTCAGAGAGGGGAGGTGCCCTGTCCTAGGTTGCACAGCCTAGACGTGGCGGAATTTGGAGTGGGAGAGAGAAGGGAGACCAGAGGAATGGGGGTGGAAGGGGAGAAGCTTTCTCCTAAAACCTTAAGAATGTGTTCTCCCTGCAGTCCCACACAGACCTTCCTGAGACTGCGTTTTCCTCATCATGAGATGTTTATTTGCCCAGTTATTTTTTCATTTATTTCAACAAGCATTTTCTGAGCACCTACTGTGTGCCAAGCCCTATACTGGGTGCTGGGGACAAGTGGTGACTGGGATGGAGAATGTTCTCTTGTGAAGGTGACAGTTTATAGGGAGAGACAGACATGAGTGACAGGTGAAGACAAGGGCTCTGAAGGAAGGAAAGTGGGGCAGGGAGGGGCGAGAGGTCTGGGAAGGCCTCCCTTCAGAGGTGGCGCAGAGCAGAGACCGAGGCTAGGCGGCTAGGCGAGGTGTGAGTGGGGACGAGCCGTGGCTATTGGCTATTGAGTGCTCTGTCTGCCTCAGGTGCTGTTGTGTGGGCTTTATCCGTATATTGACCCAGTGACATTGGTGCTATTTATCACCCTCTTCCCCAGATGGGGAAACTGAAGCACAGGGAGGTGAACTCACTTGCATAAAGACCTGGATAGTGGCTGAGTTGAGATTTGAACCTCCACCTCACATTTGAACCTGAGAGGCCTCCTCCTGCCTCCCCCGTGGCCCCCCAACTTTCCATTTGCTCTGTTTTCCTGCTGCTACTCCTCCCCCCCCCGCCAAGCCCTTTTCAGCCTGGCTGACCTCCTGGGTGACCCAGGTCTTGGAGGGTGGAGCTGGCAATGGACCAAGTCCCAGCGGCCCCTCCTTGGGAGGTTTTTTGACACAGTGTTGGCCGGGCCTTGCACAGGGGAGTGAGGGATGCCCGGGGCAGCCACACCCTGGGGAGATCAGGGTAGGCTGGGGAAGACGGGTCCTCCGAGGCAGGGAGGCAGAGGGGCCTGAGGCTGTAAGAGAGAACCTTACTTGCCAGAGAGCAGCAGAATTGGGATTCGAATCCAGGTCCATCTGAGCCCTAAGCTCAGCCACTTCCCCCTCTGCCTGACTGCACTGTGGGGTGAAGAGACGGACAAACCGCACTTGTATGCCTTCTGAAGGGACCAGAGAAAAGCCCTGAGCTCTGTCCCTCCCTCACAGGTGACTTGGGCTTTCTCACCTGTGAGCCAAGAATAGTACCTGTTGCTTCCACTCAGGTATTCAGCCATTATCCATCAACATCTCCTGTGGGCCCAAGATGGTCCTTGCACTCCTGGAGCTGAAGTTCCGGTGGTTGAGACAGACAGTGTGTTGTTAGGTGCCATCGATCCCGACTCATAGCGACCCCATGTGACAGAGCAGAACTGCCCCATAGGATTTCCTAGGCTGTGTTTTTGTTTTTTTTTTATGGGAGCAGACTGCCAAGTCTTTCTCCTGCGGAGCCACTGGGTGGATTCAAACTGCCGCCTCTTGGTTAGCAGCTGAGCATTTAACCGTTGCACCACCAGGGCTCTTTGATGGATGAGGCACAAGCTAGCAAATTGGCAAGCTAATTTCAGATTGTGATAAAGTCCTTGAAGAAAATAAAGCGGGGGTAAGGGGTAAAGGGCAACAGGGAGGGGTGCTGAGAGCGTTCCAGGCAGCAGGAACAGCAGGCACAAAGGCCCTGAGACAGGGGTGAACTCGGTAAGGGGGGGAGGATGGTGAAGCTGGGGGTGGGGGTGGGGAAGGGTGGTGGGGGTGGGGAAGGGGGTAGGGAGTGGGGGGGGTGGGGGGTAGGGGGAGGCTGGAGCAGAAACAGAGCAGGGGGTGGAGGAGTGGAGGAGAGGAAGTCAGGGGGTGGGCAGGACCCCCATGCAGGGGCCAAGGGAGGTTGTTTTTTAGATGAGCGAGAGGGTGTCCCTGCTAGGGCCTGGCATCCAGAAAGCCCTTGACAAGCTTGTAGAAGGAACAAAACAGGCCCCTTGGCTCTCAGGAGGAGGCAAAGTGCATTGAGTGAAGCGCACAGAAAGGCAGCCTGCCGGGCCAGGAGACCTCGTGGGCGAGAAGCCTCTGACCCAGGGCCTGGAGCCACAGGGGAGCTGTTGACCAGGCAGGAACCAAGGGGTGGGCATGCCAGGAGGAGGGTACAGGAGGAGCAAAGGCGTGGAGCCAAGCGAGGGAGAGTTCTTTGGGGAGCAGTGATTGCAGGGGATAGGGCTTCGTGGAGGGAGAGAGGCCAGGCTGGAGAGAGCAGGGCCAGGCCTCCCAGCAGCCTGCGGTGTGTGGGGAGGGGCAGGTGGAAGATGGGACCCTCTGGAGGGGTGTTTTCTTTTTATTTGACTCTCCAAGCAATGCACGATTTTGGTAGAAGAGTTGGAAAATGCAGAGTATCAATAAAAAAAGGAAATAAAAAGCACCTGTAATTCTACTATTCAGAAATAAACACTGTGAACCCTTGCTGTGTAGCCTTGGGAAAGTCACTTTACCTCTCTGTGCCTCTGCTTCTTTGTAAAATGGAGTAATGGTAGTACCTGCGTCATAGGGTTGACATAAGCGTTAAATGAGTTAATCTGTGCAATGTACTCAATGCAGGAGCAGCATGTAATAAGTGCTCACTGGTATTAAAAAAATTGTTAAGAACGTGATTAGCATCTTGATGTGCTCAGAGCCTGAATGCTAGCATTCGTTCTACTTCTGACTCCACCATTTCTTGGCTATGCAATGTGTGGCAAGTGAACGCACCTCACTGGGTCTGAGTTTTCCAATTTGTGACAAAAAAGATAATAAAACTCCTCACAGTGTTCTGTAGATTTGTTGGGTTAATTCACTAAGGGTGATTGTAGAGAGAACTCAGTATGTGGCAGCTGCTGTTTCCTTTCAAAATGTTCATTCTATGTGCATTTACTTTTTTTCTTGTTATGGCTAAACTTGTCTATTCGGTATTTATTATACCCTTTTCCACCTTAGCAATGGGACTCTTCTCGTTGGGAGCAACTGCCTTACTAAAAGACTACACTTACCACCTTGTCTTGCAGCTAGGGATGGCAATTGAGATAGAAATATAAGTTGCAGGTGGGGCTTCTGGCAAAGCTCTTTCAAGAGGAGGCTGGCTCAACTGTAAGGCACATTCCTTTTTGCCTCCCCCTACCCGCAATCCCTGCTTCTTCCTACTTTCTGCCTGGAGCTCAGATGTGATGGCTGGAACTTCAGCAGCCATTTTGAATCATGAGACGAACATTGCATTTTGGAAGCCACATGCTGCAAGAGGTGAAACCAAAAGATAAAAGGCACTTGGGTTCTCGATGGAGGTGGAATCATATCAGCCCTTGCCTGCCTGGACTTGTCTATGTGAGAGAAAAATAAACCTCTGCATATTGAGGTCTCTGTCATTTTGGGTTTCTGTTACTGGCAGCTGAATCTCTTTCTAACTGACACATATGCCAAAACAGAATCAATCTGTATGAGTTGTTTTGTGATCTGCATTTCAGTGGTGCCTCCCTGCTTCCTTGTCTGAGAATGTCTTGTGAACACCATTGACCATGAGCTCAAAAATGAAGGACCTGCTCTTTGCTTAGGAAAAATATTTTCCTTCCGATATAGTGGAAGGATTTCTCTTAATTCATTTTAATTACAGAGGTAACACATGGAGATAGGATGTTATGAAAACATTCTGCCTGCCCTTCTCAGACCTATTCCTTGTAACTCTGAAATCTCAGTGTGTATCAGGACAGGCTTGATCCAGGCCCTTGGAATGAGCAGTAACTGCTCTGCTAACTCGGTGATCTCCAAACCTTTTCCCTCACCCCCTATATGTGATCCACCAAGGGGACCCTCTGGAAACGGAGAGGGTCAGCCCCTGATGTAGCTCACAGAATGTGTCAGCAGCTGCGCTGGAGCTAGATGCCCTGTGCCACCCCGAATAACCTCTCTGCCCCCACTACCACTGTCACCATCTGCTCCACCGGGCCCTGCAGCCTGGCAGGGCTTTTAGGCACTTCTGCAAACCTGCCTGGGGCCAGCCCAGCTGGGCTGTCTGAGAGGTGAGTCTGTGGGCCAAGGAGCTGGGCCGGGTGAGCTTTTATTTTTATAGCTGTCACTAGAGCCCCACTTCGCAGGGATGGAGGTGACCAGGGAGGAGAGAGGCTCCTCAGGGAGTGGGGTGGGTGGGGGTCAGCAGGCTGTGTAGGAGAGAGAACTGGAGTGGAGGCTGGGCCACCTGGGCCGCCTTATTCAAGCCAGGCCTCAGTCCTTTCATGCCAAATGGGACTGGTAACATGCCTGCCTTGCTGACCCACTGGAGGGATGGTGGGGGACAAGTGGAAATTGGGACTCTTTCCTTCCTTTGAAGTCCCTGGGTGGTGCAGTTAACACACTCAACTGCTATCCAAAAAGTTGGAGGTTCAAGTCTACCCAGAGGCACCTCAGAGGAAAGGCCTGGCAATCTACGTCCAGAAGGTCAGCCATTGAAAACCCAAAGAAGCACAGTTCTACTCTGACACACGTGGAGTCACCGTGAATGGAAATTGGCTCGATGGCAACTGACTTTTGCTTTACTGATTTTTCCTTCCTTTATTCTTGAAATTCAGGTACAGCGTTAGCTGAGCATACTTCCTGGTTCTTAAGACACGCTTGTCATTTGTCCTTGCAAGGCCTGCATTGCATTGTTTTACTTTCCCCCTCTCTCCCTGCTCCCCAATCCATTCCAACCACTTCTCGAAGCCCCCACCACAGTGTGATAGCTCTCTGTCTTTATATATGCATGCAGGCTCACAGAACTGTCATGTTATTTTTCATTAGTGAAATATACAGACACAGGAAAGTGCACACAACAAAGGAATACAGCTCAGTGACTTTCCCTGGTGGACCCACACATGTAATCAGCATCCAGAACGAGAAACAGACCATTCCAACACCCTAAAAGCCCCTCATGACCTCTCCCCGCCTAAGGGTATTCATTATCCCAATTCTAACAAAAAAAAAAAAATTTTTTTTCAGTGTACATTAATTGAAGGGCTTTGAACCAGTTCTTCCCAGTTCAGTCATGACCGAGGAAGCAATATGGCAACAAACCCGAATTTTTAAAATGTGGGTGAACCAAAATGATAACCTGAACAGGAAAAACTACAGGTCGAACGAAGCCCTGCTAGAAACTTAATCTCCTTCTTAGACGAAAGGACAGCGTGCGGTACTGCAGAGCAACCAAATCTCTTGAAAGGCAGCGTGGGAAACAGCGCTGCCCTGCTCAAAGATGGCGGCCGAGCTGGCCGCTTTGAATGTGTGTCGCCCCACAGTCCTGCTAATAAGCCAACGTCACGCGTCAGGCTCCTGAATGGGCTCACGACGCCTCTTCTGAGTCTCCCGTTCCAGAGCTTCGACCAGTAACTTTTCACATTCTGGTTATCGCTCTGGTTAATTCACAGTTTAAAAATTCGAGTCTGGTGCAATTTCACTTCGTTGGCCATGACTGAACTGGCTCAAACCAGTTTGAAGCCCTGGTTAATTGTGCCCTTTTCTGCACTTTATGTAAATGGAATTCACTATTCCACTCTTTTGTGTCTGGCTTCTTTTATTCAATGTTGTAACTCTGAGACTGATCTAAGCCATTGAATGTGTCAGCTTCTTTTTATTACCAGGTATGATTCCATTGCATGGATATACCACAATTTATTTTCTCCTGTTGGTGATGGACGTTTGGGTTGTTTCCAGTTCTTTGGCCCTTTTGGCTGCCATGAACACTCCAGGGTGTGTATCTTTTGGTGAACGTATGACCATATTTCATTTGGACTTATACCTAGGAGTGTCTTGCTGAGTTGTAGGAAATGCTATGAGTGTATATGTTTTCATTCATATTACTGGCACTCATCCCCGGATCTCATTCTTCTTCTCGCTTTTTTTCTACGAACTCTGTAGGTCCCTCCTGCCCCAAACTTTTTATTTGGAAACAATCTCAAATTTATAGAAAATTTGTAAATACAGCACAGAGAACTTTTTTTTTCCCTGACTTATTTGAGAATAATTGCTGACCTGTCATGCTTTAATACTTTGATATATATTTCCTACAAATAAGGACATTTCCTACAAAGCCACAATACCATCATCTAAATTTGAAAATTAACACGATACATTACCATCTACCCCTGAAACCCATTCTAGTTCATCAGTTGCCCTAGTAACATCCTTTGTAATAAAAAGGATCCAGTTTGGAATCATGTGTTCATCTAGTTGCCATGTCTCCTTAGTCTCCTTTAATCTGGGAAAGTTTCTCAGGCTTTCCTCAACTTTGATGACCTTAACACTTTTGAGCATTGCAGGCCAGCTATTTTGTAGCATGTCCCTCGCTTTGGGTTTGGCTGATGCTTCCTCTTGGTTAGGGTTAGATTCGGGTCATGCATCTTTGGCAGGAAAATGACAGAGGTGGTGCTGTGTCTTCTTGCATCCCATCAGGTGGCACACAGGTTGTCATTTGTCCCAATGCTGGTGATGTTTACCTTCAGCACTTGATTGAGGAGGTATCTGCTGGGATTTTCCACCATAAAGGTACTCTCTTCCCCTTTGTAATTGGAGAGTATTTGTGGGGAGGGTACTTTAGAGCTGCGTAAATACGCTGTTCCCCATTAACCTTTCAATTATTCATTAATTTTTTTATCAGTATGGACTAATAATCAGTATTAGTAACCGCCAGGATGTGGGTTTCTTAAAGAAAAAATTATTCAATGCATTGTAATCCAGTATTATTGTTAATTTGAATGCTCAAATTGTCCCAGACTTGGGCAGTGGAAGCCCCTCTGTGCTAGCTTCTGCTCCCTTTTGACATGACTCCATCATTCTCTGAACACTTCTTACTTTCTGGCACAATAAGGTATTCCAGGCTCATTTAGCACTTTCCCTGCCCCAGCCCTGGAATCACCATTTCTCTAAGGATCCCTAGCTCCTTCGGTGGTTAGAAACCAAGACCTTGGCACAAGGTATCCTCATTGCTACTGGGGTGTCACTACTCACAGCTCTTTCAGTGAGCAGAGCTAAGGGCTGTGTGAAGTACACACATAGATACACACATTTACCTAGTTATCTGTCTGTCTATCTGGAGCCGTGGTGGTATAGTGGTTAGGAGCTTGGCTGCTAACCAAAAAGTCAGCAGTTTGAATCTACCAGTTGCCCCTTGGAAACCCTATGAGGGCAGTTCTACTCTGTCCTATAGGGTTGCCTATACTCTCTTTCTCTGTCTATGAATTTACACTGGTAAGTCCAATTCCAATCCAGCACCACAGAATTCATTCTTATTTTCTCTTTCTATATTTATAACTCATTTTCACAGTGAGTAAACCAGCCCCCATGAGGCTTAATGTATTTACTTATTTGACCAATCCCCTGTATGTAATCAATTTCCTGTTGCTGCCACCCCCCTCCACCCCCTACCCATTGGCCACCTTCCACACCCTGCTCAGGCTCTGACCCCCAGGCCACGCCCTCCTTCTGGTGGATGACCTCACTCAGACAATGGCTGCCATAGTTCAACTCCGCCATGACCTCTGTGTGTTTTTCTTTTGAATATTTTGTTTAGTTTGAATGCATAATATATATGCATTGTTCAAAATTCAAAGACTACGTGAGGGTTTACAATGAAAAGTCGATCTCCCTCCCACTCTTGCCCTCAGACTCCCAGTTCCCTTCCCCAGAGGTCAAGCACCGTTCCCAGAATCTTTTCAAAGGGTCTGTGAGCAGAAGCACACACACATACACACAGTGTACACACATGGTAGCACACATTCCACACTGATCTTTGCTTCGCTTTTCTCACTCAATGCTGTATCTTGGAGGGTGTTCATATTAGTACTGTAGAGCTGCCCCGTTCTTTTTAATGATCACAGACTATTCCATGGTATGGATGTACCACAATTATTTTACCTGTCCTCTTTGGATGGACATGTAGGTTGTTTCCAATCTTTTTCTATTTCAAATGATGTTGCAAAGGACAACTGTGTTGAACTGGTCACATTTTGCCCGCATGCAGCATACGTTCCTGGAGGACTGTGGTTTTGCTTTTTCTTTTTAATGGAATTTTCATAGAATAGTTTTAGGCTTATAGAAAAATTGTGTGGAAAGTACAGAGAGTTCCCTTATGCCCCCTCCCCCTGCACATCCTTTCTCCTATTAACATCTTGGAAGACTGCGTTTAAAGAGGTCTCCACGTTGCTCTCACTCACTGCTTTGTACTGGGATGGATGATGTCTCTCTGGATGTATCTCCTGTGTTTTAACTACTCCCCATGTGATAGACGTGACGCTGCCTTCAAGTCCCATAGTCATGCATACAGTTGTGATGGACGTTGTTGATAGACCTCGGCTGCAGGTTGGGTTTTTAGACACTGAGATGGAGTTTGGGGTGCATGACACTTCTTGGGGAGCTACAACTGTGAAAGGAAGAGAGGGGAACAGGACTGGGCAGAGTGAGAGAGTGAACTTGATGCAGGTCTACAACGCCTTGGCCAACCTGGCAAGGCTCTGGAGGGAGACTGGCCTGTCAGGGTGACTGTGCTGGGCTGCTTGGCCACAGTGGTGACTGCCCTGGGAAGGTCATGACGCAGGCAAGGTGGCACTTGGCAGCTGAGGCAGACCCTGCAGGAGGCGTCTGCTGACCACACTCTCTGCAGTTGGGCAAATGGCCTTTCCCTAAAGGGGACCTGGGAGGTGCATCTTCCTGTCTACCAGCCTCCTAGTGGATGTCTTGGAGTTTTCTACCTAGGAAGACCCCTGGTAGCACAGTGGTTAAAGCACTTGGCTGCTAACTGAAAGGTCGACAGATTAAAACCACCAGTTCCTCTGTGGGAGAAAGATGTGGCAGTCTGCTTCTGTAAAGATTACAGCCTTGGAAACTCTATGGGGCAGTTGTACTCTGTCCTTTAGGGTCACTATGAGTCAGAATCTACTCTATGGGAATGGGTTTGGTTTTTTTGGTTTTGGACCCAGGAGTGGGGTCACCGGGTCTTAATTTCACCAATGGAGTCAGATCTCTTGGGACTCAGTCGTCACACAAGGGTCAGTGGCTTCTGTATTTGAGGTGGGGGGATCGTGATGGAGGGGTGCACTGAGGCTGACTTCCTGAGAAACCTGCCAAATGTCAGACCAGAAAACAAACAAAGAACATAAAGATCTTTATGAGGACAATTGAAAAAAGCTGAATAAGACTATCAGTGATGAAAACCAAAACCAAATCAGTTGCCGTTGCATTGATTCCAACTCATGCTGACTTCCATGTGTTGCAGAGTAGAACTGCGCTCCATAGAGTTTTCATGGCTGTGACCTTTCGGAAGCAGATCACCAGGCCTTTCTTCCAAGGTGCCCCTGGGTGGATTTGAACCACCAGCCTTTTGGTTAGTAGTTCAGCGCTTAACCGTTTGTACCACCCAAATTGATAATTACACTGTGTGGGTGTAATGGAGGGTTCAGAGGTACACAAATAAGGGTTTAGGGGTAAAGAAACATCATTTCTACAACTGACTTTCAAGTGGTTCAGGACAAAAGGAAGAATATAAATAGAAAATAAGAAAGTAGAGTGTGGCAAAATGTAAACCATCCGGGTGTAGGATATACCAGAGTTCCTTGTGACTCTTCTTGTCATTTTTCTGTAAGTTTGAAATTATACCAAAATAAATTATATACAAAACAAAAGAACTGACCTTCAACATGCCCAAGAGAAACTAAAAGACCTGTACATATAGTCATAGCAGCTTTATTTATAGTAGCCCTAAACTGGAAACAACCCAAATGTCTTTCGATAAGGGATCAGGTCAAAAGATGGTGGTACGTCCATACAATGAATACTACTCAACAATAAAAAGGGGTAAACTATTGACTCATGCACAATATAGAGGGATCTTAACAGCATTATGCTGGTTCCTCTGACATGAAGTTCAAGAACAGGCAAAACAAATCTAGAAGTTAGGGTAAGGGTTCCTTCTGTGGAGTACAGGAATTATTGCCTGGGAAGGGGCATGAGGGAAACTTCCAGGCTGCGGAAGTTCTCTGTCTTGACTGGGGGTGGTGGCCACACTGATTTATAAAACCTTTGTAAAAATCCATGGCGCTGCGCTTTTTCACCTAAGTTCCCTTCATGCACTTTATAGTACCCGTTGCCGTCAAGTCAGTTCTGACTCATGGTGACCCCATGTGTATCAGAGTAGAACTATGCTCCATAGGGTTTTCTTGGCTGTAATCTTTATGGCAGCAGATTGCCAGGCCTTTCTTCTGCAGCACAGCTGGGTGAGTTTGAACCTCCAATCTCGTGGTTAATAGCTGAGCACTTAACCATTGTGCCACCAGGGATCCTTTTCAGGTTGGTAGTCAAGGGCAAACCATCTGTGCTACCCAGTAACCTGTACTTTACTGCATATTCTTTTTTTTTTTATGATAAACTTCAATATAAAAGTAAAAAATATATTAACTAAAGATACACATCAAACATAGAATGAGGGGGGCAAAGAGGGACAGTAGAGTTGGAGAATAAATAAATAAAACCTGAGAGGAGTCTGTGTGAAAAATGATGGTAACATGCCATGAACTGAGGGGTGTGAATAACTTGGCCCTTTGCCCCTGAGGCTCAAAAGGAAACACCAGAAGGTACACATGGGTTCAGAGATGCGATGTACCAGGCCTGAGGTCACACAGCTGGTGGGCGGCAGAGCCAGGATTTGAACCTGAGTCTGGGTAACCCCAGCATGTGCTTTTTACACAGTGGTCTGGCCTGGACTCACTGGGCTGAACAGCTCGGAAGGTTCCTGAACGCCTCCCGAACACCTCCCCAGGGCCTGCAGGGAATGGCGAAACCACTACTTGGCAAAGACCATTCCAGCCCAGAAGACATATCTCCAAGTGGGGAGTGGAGTCAGTGGGGCAGAGGACGGGCCTGCTGGCTGGCTCCGGTTCCAGAAGCCTCGCTCCCTGGCTTGGTGCGGCCCTGCCAACCTCCATCCGCCTCCCACCTGGCCTTTGCCTTCCTTCCTGGGCCAGCGTGTAGGCTCTGGAGCCCAACAGGCCTGGGAGGAAAGCTCAGCTCTGCCCCTATCTGGCTGTGCAACCTGGGGTGAATGGGTCCCCCACTCCGTGCCTCAGTTTCCACTTCCAGAGCCTGTCCATGATAGCATCAACCTATTAGCATTGGTGAGCAAAGCTGATGAGTAAAATGTGTGCAAAACTCAGCACCATGTCTGCACGAACTAGGTGTTTAAGGGTGGTAGCTGCTTTTGTGATTGTCGTCATGGTTCCTGCTGTCTGGGGGAAGGGCAGCTCTGTGGCCCTCAGGCCTCACAAACACCAGCATGTTAAAACTGCTGGCATTTCAGACATCTGGGAATCACACAGGCTCCTCTAAGAATAGAAAGTTCTGGAGAAAGGAGCCTTCTGACTGCCTGAAGGTTACTCAGAAAACTCTCTTAACTTCCATCCTGGTTTAAAAAAAATTCTTGGTCAGATGAGACAGGATCAGGATGGCCCTCATGGTACGTGACCTGTATAGGCACACAGGGCCCCATTCTCCGAAGGGTCCCACACAGCCCCATTCTCCGGAGGGTCCCACACTTGCTGGCTGCTCTGTTGTTGCCATCTTGATATTCTTGATGATAATTAAGAATAACTGATAGTCTTAATAACTGATATTCTTTATTATATAATTAATAGTTTTCATGCAGCTGGTCCTGGTCAGGACTATAGCATCCAGAAGGATCACTGAACACTTTACCTGAGTTGTCTTGTTTGATGCTCAGGAACATGCTCTGAGCGTAGGTGTCCCCCTCTGTAACCTGGTTGACCTGAGTGTCCTTACCTGGGAAGTTGGAAGAAGTGCCTTGGAGAAATAAGATGTCAACCCAGATCTTCTGGTCCCCAGGTTCCATCAGTGGGGAAACTTGGGAGATTGGGCTGGAACGTGTGACTTGGAGCCGGGAACGTAGTAGGTGTTCAATAAATATAAGTTGTACTTTGATACCCTGGCTGGCCTGTCTTTTCACCATTAAAATTTGATTTGAAAAGATGCTGGTAATATATGCATCCATTTTCTTAAAAAACAAAAGCATTTCAGATCAAGTTGTTGAATTCAGTCTTGGACCACCAGCCCCAAGGGCGACCCCCTTCCCGCCCTCCCAGGGAAGTTTTGTGATTTTGGAGGGCAAACTTCCGGACTTTTGTTTATGTATTGCTTTTCATCTTTGTGTGCTTTTTTCCTTTTATACTTTTTTGAAGGTAAGGTTTTATGGAATTATCACCTGAGTATAGAAGAGATTGATATATTTTCACCAATCAAACACACCCAATAACCAGCACTCGGATCAAGAAACAGAACATTTCCAATGCCCCAAGGCCCCCTCTCCAGTCTCTGCTGCTGCCAAGGAGGAGTGCTGTCCTGACTTCTAACATTGTAGATGGCTTTGCCTGTTCTAGAACTTCATTTAAACAGAATCATTCAGGATGTCTGCTTTTGTGTTTGGCATCTTTTGCTCAGCAAAACTTTTGAGATTCATCTATGTTGTGTATAGCTTCATTTTTACTACTATGTCATGTTCCTCCTTAGAAGCAAGGATGGGAGACTGTGTCTCATGTTCTTTGGCTGTGTTATCAGGAGGGATCAGTCCCTGGAGAAGGATATCATGCTTGGTAAAGTAGAGCATTGGCAGAAAAGAGGAAGACCCTCAAGGAGATGGGTTGACACAGTGACTGCAACAATGGGCTCAAGCATAAGGATTGTGAGGATGGCGCAAGACCGGGCAGTGTTTTGTTCTGTTGTACACTGGGTCATTGTGAATCGGAAATGGCTCGATGGCACCTAAGGACAGCAACAACATGTTCCTTTGTACAAATAGACCATAACCCAGCCTACTTGTGATGGATATTTGGGCCGTTTCCAGGATTCGATTGTAAATAAAGCTGCCATGAATATTTACCTGTGTCTTTTGCTGGACGCAAGCTCTAATATTGGGTTGACACCTAGGGATGTCATCGCTAGTACAGGGTATGGGGTTCACATATCTTTAGCTTTGGTAGACACTGCCAGACAGCTTTCCAAAGTGTTTGTATTAATTTGCACCCCCATCAGCAATGTACCAGAGTTCTAGTTGCTCCACGTCCTTACCAACACCTAGAATTGTTGGTTTGTAAAATTTTAGTCATTTGGGCATGTATGTAGCAGTTTTTTTTCTTTTTGAAAATACAGAGGCCAAAATTTTAATAGGATTAGATGTATAAACCACAATATATCATAGTCTGGGGATGACAACTTGGGGTAATTGTGCAGAGATTATATTGAAAGATGTATGCAGAATGTACTTAGAATATATATTTTATTTTCCATCATAGTTTTATTTAATTTATTTATTTATTGTTGCTGTTGTTGAGAATATACAGAGCAAAACACACCAGTTTAACTGTTTCTCCACGGACAATTCCGTGACATCGATTATATTCTTTGAGTTGCGCAACCATTTTCAACCTCCGTTTCTGAGTTGTTCCTCCCTCACTGACATAAACTCACTGCCCTGTAAGGTTCCTATCTAATCTTTTGGGTTGCTATTGTCACTTTGATCCCATATAGATAGCTCTTAAAAGAGCATGATGCTCAAGCCATTTTTTACTAGTTAAGCTAAACTAGCTTTAAGAAGACTGCAGGCTGAGTAGTGTTCCATTGTATGCATATATTTTCTTTTTTTTATTGTGCTTGTGTGAAGGTTTACAATTCAAGTCAGTTTCTCATACAAAAACTTATACACACATCATTTTGTGACCCCAGTTGCTCTCCCTACAATATGACAGCACTCTCCACCCTGTATTCCCCATGTCCATTCAACCAGCCCCCTCTGCCTTCTCATCTCACCTCCAGACAGGAGCTGGACACATAGTCTCATGTCTACTCGAGCTAAGAAGTACACTCCTCACCAGTATCATTTTATGTCTCATAGTCCGGTCTAATCTTTGTCTGAAGAGTTGGCTTCAGGAAAGCTTTTGGTTCTGGGCTAACAGAAGGTCTGGGGACCATGACCTCAGGGATCCTTCTAGTCTCAGTCAGACCATTAAGTCTGGTCTTTTTACTAGAATTTGAGTTCTGCACCCCATTTTTCTCCTGCTGCATCAAGGATTCTCTGTTGTGTTCCCTGTCAGGGCAGCCATTGGTGGTAACCTGGCACCATCTAGTTCTTCTGGTCTCAGGCTGATGTAGTCTCTGGTTTATGTGGCCCTTTCTGTCTCTTGCGCTCATAATTACTCTGTGTCTTTGGTGTTATTCTCCTTTGCTCCAGGTGGGTTGAGACCAATTGAAGTATCTTAGACAGCTGCTTGCTAGCTTTTAAGACCCCAGATGCCACTCACCAAAGTGGGGTGCAGAATGTTTTCTTGATACACTTTGTTAGGTCAGTTGGCCTAGATGTCTCCTGAAACCATGGTCTTCAGTCCCCTACCCCTGCTACTTTGTCCCTTGAAGTGTTTGGTTGTATTCAGGAAACTTCTTAGCTTTTGGTTTAGTCCAGTTGTGCTAACTTCTCTTCAGGGGATTATTTTTGGTTTAAGGTTTAAGGATTTACTCTCAGGGCAATAGTTTCAGGGGTTCATCCAGAGAGTCTGGAGTCCAAGAGAATTTGAAATTCTGTTCTGCATTTTTCCCCTTTTGATCAGAATTCTTCTATAGAATCTTTGACCAAAATGTTTAGTAATTGTAGCCAGGCACATCCAGTTTTTCTGGTCTCATGGCAAAGGAGGCAGTTGTTCATGGAGGCAATTAGCCACGCATTCCATATCCTGCTCATATTCTTGACTCTTCTTTTTCCTCTGTTGCTCCAGGTAAATAGAGACCAAATGTAGTGCCTTGGATGGCCACTTGCAAGCTTTTAAGACCCAGGCACTACAGAATGAACTAGAAGGCAGAGCAGAAGCACCAAATATGTTATTAAGCCAATTAACTGGAATGTCCCACAAAACCATGACCCTAAGCCTCCAAATCAAGGAACCAAATTCCATGGGGTGTTTGGTTGTACATAAGCAGCCTCAGCAGCTACAGCTACTCTTTTCTTTTTTTAATCCTTGTTGTAACTGTATCTATCATGAGAGTTCTAGTTGCCAGTTCACTTTTTATAGGTGTGCAACTCATTGACAGCAATTATAATAACCGGCTGTGCAACCCTACCCTTAATCAATGAGACTTTTCCACCACCGTTAACCCCCTTTCCCTCTCCCTCCTGCCCCTGGTAACCACTAATAAACCTTGACCTCTATACGTTTGCCTGTTCTTGTCTTTTTATATAAATGAGGTCATAAAATATTTGCCCTTTTGTGCTTGACTTATTTCGCTCAGCATAATGTCTTCAAGCTCCATCCATACTGTAACATGTATTAAGACTTCATTTCTCCTACTAGCTGAGTACTATTCCTTTGTATGTACGTACCACATTTTGTTTATCTATTCATCTGTTGACGGGCATTTAGGTGTTTCCACCTTTTGGCTATTGTGAATAGTGCTGCAATGAACATTGGTGTATAAGTCTCTGCTTTTAAGTTTTTTTTTTTTTTTTTTTTGGTGTGTACCTAGGAGTGGAGTGGTTGACATGGTAGTTTTATTTTTAGTTTTTGGAGGAACCACCACACTATTTTTTACAACGGCTGTACCATTTTGCATTCCCATCAGCAATGGGTAAGAGTTCCAATTTCCCCATACCCTCACCAATGTTTTTTATTTTCTGTTCCATCATAGTTTTTGAAGTCTAGAAATGTAAAATTAGAATTGCTGGTTAGTAGATTAGCAGAGGTTGTAGGAGTGGTTCTAAGTTTCATTTCCAGATGTGTCTCCTTTTTAATGCCTCTACATCCTCACCAGTCTGAGCTGCAACAATGGAGTCAAACATACCAATATTTTAATATATAAGCCTATTCGATGGCAATTTAACAACAAGTGGCCTCACATCATCCATCACATTTGGGACTAATTCCTGTCCTTCCCGTGATACCCTTGAGAGCCACCCATGGAGGGGGCATGTATAGGCTCCCTCTTTTTGAAGGCCACGTGTTCCACCCTAGCGCCAACTCAATGAGCATGTCTTCTTGTGACTTCACCTGCCCCCCCATTTCCAGCCCATCTCTTTCCTTATTTCTGACGTCCCTGTGTATCGATCCCATCTGTAAGTGGGGACCCCGTGATATCCACATGCTTGGTGTCAAGTAAGTGACTGTGAAATAAACTAATGGAAGCAAAAGAGAAAAAACAAAACAAAATAAAAAACTGGTTCTGGTTAATTTATATTCTAGCAGGTGTGTTCCGATCAATTGTGGGAGGTCACAGGGTCCGTGGGAGCAGCCAGGGGAAGGGCCCTGGGAGAGCGCTGGTCTGTGGGATCAGCTCCCTCTCAGGCCTCCAATATGGTCCTGAGGTCCCACCCCTGAAAAGTAGCCGGATGAGGTCCTTGGACCAGGGCATCTGGTGCCACTGCTCACATTGCTCTCATTTTGTTCTTTACTGTGTCTGCAGCGCAGAATCAGGCACACAGAAGACTCTCCATCAAGATGAGGTCCAGCAATGACTGACTGTGCACTTACTATGTGCCAGGTTCTGGGCTGAGCCCTGGAGATACAGCAGGGAATGGAGTCCACATGCACAGTGGTGGTACAGTCTGCCAGATGATAAGAGCTATAGAGAAAAATAAAGCAGGAGGGGGGAGAAGGAGTGCCGCCGTGTGCATGTGTGTACGTGTGTGTATGCACATGAGAGAGAGAGAGAGAGGTTGGTTGCATTTAACTAGAGAAGTCAGAAAAGACCTCTTTGAGAGAAGGTAATATTTAAGCAAAGACCTGAAGGAGGTAAGGGAGAGTCATGGGGATACCTGGGGAAAGAGGGAACTGCACATGCAAAGGCCCTAAGGTGGGGTCATACTTTATATGTTCAAGGAACAGCAAGAAGCAGTGTGGCGAGACTGTTGCAAGCGACAGGGAGAGAAGTAGGAGAGGGGTCTGGAAGGTGGTGTGTGTCTAGTGGTGGGTCGGTGGGGTTTCTGAGCACAGAAAGGTCATGATCTGACTTCTTCCTCCCCTGGTTATGGGGTAGCAGCAGGGAGTAGGGAAAGAGGAAGAACAAAATTAAATAATTGGTAGAGAGTGCTGAGCCCAGTACCCAGTAGGCACATGTTACAGCAGTAGGTACGTGGGAGCTGTGGTTGGAGTGACCTGATAAGCTTTAATGGGGCTCTTGGTGGGCTGGGTGGCACCCGAGGGGATCCGTCTACCTCAGCTTCCCCTCCTTGAAGGAGCTAGTACCCCCAGATGAGCTGAGGGCAGGAGGCGAAGAAGCCCCTGCAGTGTGGGCAGGATCAGCAGGTGAGTGGAAGGAGGCTGCCAGGCCAGGACTGGCACCAGTCTGGGAGCTGGCGGGGGGCCAGGGAGCTGACTAGGAGGGCAGGCCTGGGCTGGTTCTCCCAGGGAGAGGGGCAGGAGTTGGGGCGGGACCCAAGCAGAGCTTCCCAGCCTTCTAGCACCTCCCAGAACAGGCTTCCTGGAGCCTGATTCCTTGTCTGGTGGCCTCTCTGCCTTGTGGCTTCTACCTTGCACCTTCTGGCCCTCCTACCCCCTAGCTGGGCTCTGATCAGACACGTGACCCTGAGTGATTGGCCCTTGCTCACACCTCCACCCATTCTCCCTCTTTCCCACCTATCTTAGCAGTGACACTTCACCCATCCCTCTGGTTTGTCAGCCCTTCTCCCACTCATGGGCTTTTGTCCATGCTGTTCCCACCTCAAGGAATGTCTTTCCCCTCCCTTTTTACCTGGTTCATGCCTACTCATTGCCTAAGTCTCAGATGAGAGGGCCTTTTCCTAAGGAGGCCTTCCCTGACCTCCTGCCTGCTCTCCAAAATCCCCGTGCATGGCATTCACAGCAGGAGACCCCTGTTTGAGGGTCTGTATGTGTGTGATGGAAACCCTGGTGGCGTAGTGGTTAACTGCTAGGGCTGCTAACCAAAGGGGCGGCAGTTTGAATCCACCAGGTGCTCCTTGGAAACTCTATGGGGCAGTTCTACTCTGTCTTACAGGGTAGCTATGAGTTGGAATCGACTTGATGGCACTTGGTTTGGTTTGTTTGGTGATGTGTGTGATTATCTGTCTATTGTCAGTCTCTCCCATAGGCGGTAAGCTCCAGGGGAGGGAACAGGTCTGTTGTGTTCCCAGTGCCTAGAAGAGTGTCTGGCACACAGTAGGTGCTCAGTGAAAACTGGATGGAGGATGGTGATTGGATGAGTAATTGTGTCTATAGACAGAGAGATGGATAGATGGATGGATGGACAGTTGGGTGGAAGGGACTGGCTGGGTGATGGTGTGAGCTGTGAACAGGTGGAGGAGGGATGGATGGATGGGTGGATAGATGGATGGATGGGTGGGTAGATAATTGGGTGGAGTGGGTGGGTGGATGGATGGATGGGTAGGTGAATAATTGGATGGGGTAGATGTGTGGAAGGATGGATTGGTGAGTGGATGGATGAATGAATGGGTGGATGGATGGATGGATGGATAAATGAGTGCATGGATGGATGGATGGATGAATGAATGGGTGGATGGATAACTGGGTAGGGGTGGTGGGTGGATGAGTAGACTGATAGCTGACAAACACTAGACCACAGTGGGTGGAATGCAATAGAAAACTCCTGGCCTAAGGGTTAGGAGACCTGGGTTCAGGTCCAACTTTACTACATATTAACACCAAGCCCTGTGGAGTCTTGGGCTTGTCTTCTTGCCTCCCTGTGCCTCTGTTTCCCCATCTACTAGTTTTTCAGCTTCGTGGTTGCTTTTCCTCATCGCCTAGGAGCCCTGGTGGCACAGAGGTTAAGCACTGAGCTGCTAATTGAAAGTTGGCAGTTCAAATTCACTAGCAGCTCCGCAGGAGAAAGATGTGGCCATCTGCTTCCGTAAATATTACAGCCTTGGAAACTTAATGGGACAGCTCTACTCCATCCTATAGGGTTGCTGTGAGTTGGAACAACAATAACAACGACAACAGAACCCTTTTGTTTCTTCCCGAAGTTTTTCCAGGGCCTCACCGTATGAGCGGAGCTAAGGGTTGCTGCTGAGGAGACAGGGCAGGGCAGAGTCCTGTGGCTCCTGGAACACAGCTTGAAAACAACAGCCTTCTGGCCTGATGGTGAACCATCTTGCCACAGCCCCCTGCTGTATTAGTCTTCTCTCCTTGGGAGCGCTTGCTACAAATGCAGATTCCAGGGATCCGCCACTGAAGCTTCTGCTGCAGGTGCTTGGAGCAGGCCCCGAAATCTGCAGTGTTAAGAAGCCCCATGGTTCTGAGCTCATGCCTGGCTGAGACTCCTTACCACTTCCCAGGACTCAACCTACAGTCGTGTCTGTGTGCGTGTCTCTGTGTATGTGTGCACGTGTGCATGTGTGCGCGCAGGAGTGAGTGGGTGGGGGTGGGGCTTGCTGCAAGGTTTTCTGTATTAAAAAGAAAAAAAAGACTGGAAAAAACCAGGCTGCCTATCAGTGGGGCAAGTTAAGTAGATTAAGGCTTGTCTACTTCCAGGAGCCTGCAGCAGATGTTAAAAATAAGGAAGAAGGTTCTGATAAGACAAGATCTCCTTAGGTGGAAAAGCAGTAGCAGAACAGGTCTATTGTTTCCCTGATTGTGTTAAACCACACACAATGGAAGAGAAATATGGATATGTGTGGACTATTCTGGAAGGACATATGAGAAGCTGGGACCAGGGTGGTCTCAGAGGAAGGAAACTGGGGGCCCTGGAGTGGGAGGGAGGCTTCCTGCACTGAAACCTTTGGCTATGTTGGAATCCCTTACTGAGTCCTGGGTTCAAATTCTGACCCTGGTTAGCTATGTGACCCTCAGCCAGTGGTGGGCCCTCTCCGAACCTCAGTTTCTCCTTGAGTAAATGAGGCTATAATGCTCCCAGCTTGGGCTGTTGGGGGCCTCGGGGCTGGGCCAGCTAGCAGGGCCCAGGTAACCGGCTCTTGTTTCACCTTCTAGCAGCCCTGCTTGGCCAGGGTGGGTGGGTCCTGGGGAGGGGGCAGCCAGGTCCAGGGTGGGGCTCAGCTGGAAAAACCGGCAGGTTTGGAGTAGTTTGTGCAGACGCCATCCTCACTCCCCTGCCTGGAGGCTGCTAAGGGACACTCACCCCAACCGGGGCCCTGAGGGGCTGGGACCAGAAAAGCACCCCCATCATGCTTCAGGCTAGAGGCAAGGAGGGAGGGGAGGGAATGGCTGGGTGATGGCCAGGAGGTGGGTTGCAGGGGTAGGGAGAGACAGGGGAAAAAGGAGGGAGGAAGGCAGGGAGGGAGGGGGAAAAAGAGAGAGAGAGAGGAACAGAGAGAGGGAGAGACATAGGGAGGGAGGGAGAGAGAGAGACAGAAAGACAGAGAGACAGGGAGAGGGTGAGACAGAGACACATACAGAGAAAGAGAAAGGCAGAGATGTAGAGAGACAGACACACAAAGAGAGACAGGGAGAGGATGACATGACAGGGAATGAAGGAGAGAGACAGGAACACAGAGAGGATGAGAGTCGGCAGAGAGTGTGAGGAGGAAGGAGACACGAAGCTTCCAGGGTGGGGTGGGGTGGGGGCTGAGCTCACTCTTGCCGGGTGCCCGGGGCTGGCCGGGGTGTCTGTGTACTGAAGGTAGAGGGTGTGGGTGTCCCGTGTTCACCTGCTGGGAGCTGGGGGAGCAGAGGGTACTGACATCCCCAGCAGGATTCTCCAACCTCTGAGCTCTAGCTGCAGGCCCGACTAGCCCTTGGAACAGCACGGGACCCCTTACTTCTTGCCCCTCTGGTCTCTCTAGAGAAACTGTACCTGGCGGCTCTCTCTCTAGGGGGCTCTCTCAGCAGGAAGGCCTGAAGTGAAACCAGGCTAATTAGTGCTCAGAGTAGAGATAATCCCAGACTGGAATGTTCCCCAGGAAGTCCCAGTGGGGGTGGTGGTCAGGGGGCCATGTAGGTCCTGGGACTGGCCTGTTGGTCCTAGAGCCCTGAATGTTGGAAGGGGTGAGACCAGGGGGGCTGGACCCCTGGTCTTAGAATCTGCAGGTGCTTGCTAAGTCCCTCCATGCCGTTTGGCACAGTAGCCAAAGTGAGTCGCAGGACTCCACTCTCATTACGTCTGCCCCAACCTCTGCCTAAACCTTCCATGGCTCCCTGTGGCCCTTAAGCTAAAATCCAAGCCCCGCATCTTTGCCTAGAGGCACCTAGTGATCTACTTCTGCCTTATTGCTTTGTCTTTTTCTTTTCACCCTTCCGCCTATGACTTGTCTCCATTTCTCAAACATGCCACGTTCACCTGACCCCAGGACCTTTGCATGTGCTGTATCCCCTCCTGGCACACTCTACCTCCACCTCCTCCCAGAGCTCTTCCCTATGCATTCTTCAGGCCTCAGCTCATGGGAGAGGCCCCCCAACTGCTGGCTACCAGGCCTCCCTGGTACATGCCCGTAGAGCCTGCTCTGGGATTCCTTATTTGACATCTGCCTTCCCCACTCAAATATTGGCTCAGCAAGGGCAGGTGCCAGGTTCGCTGGGTCACTGCTGTGCCCCACAGGGCCTGACATACAGCAGATGGTCCCCAAATGAATCGCTGGCCATCAAGGAGGCAGCCTGGATAGTTTTCATCTGCAGATTCCTCCTAGGTGGGACCCTGCTGACTCTACCCCCACCCTCCCCACCCCAGCCCTCCATGGGTGGCCCTGCTGTGATGTTGTAATGAATCACTGGTCAGAATCCAGTCTCCATTATCTCCTGGCTGGGCACGGCCCACCCATCCTGGTGGGGCTGGACCACAGGCCACAGTATCAGGAGCCCCAGGTATCCTGCTGTGCCTCTTGCCTCCAGCCACAGATAACAGCACAGGCAGAGGTGGCCTTGCTGTAGCTGCAGGACCTGTGCCAGGATGCACTGGGTGGCCTTGGGTAAGTCCCTGCCTCTCTGTGGTCTCGGGGTCACACAGAGCACAGTCCTACCCAGCAGGAGACAGCCAGGGACTGAGTGGAAATGGGAGACCTTGGGGAATAATAACATTGACCACTTAAGGGATAATAACACAGACTTCTTAAGGAGAGTGACATCAGAAGGTGGTTTGTGATTCCCACATGTCTCCAGTTGGGGTGGGTGGAGGGGGCAGGGTGATGATGACAGACCTGCCCCATGGTACCCTGGCTGCCTGATGTGTAAATGTGTCCTGGGACCCACTGAGGTGAAATTGAAAGTGTCCTCACAGGATGGCAGAAAGTGCTGGCAAGTGAGGGCTTGAGACATTTCTAGGACATCGATCCCACCATAGGATTCCCTGGGTGGCACAAACAGTTAAGTGCTTGACTACTAACCCAAAGGTTGGTGGTCTGAACCCACCAAGAGGTGCCTCAGAAGAAAGGCCTGGCTATCTGTTTCTGAAAGGTCACAGCTTTGAAAACCCTATGGAATGCAGTTCTACTCTGCACACATGGGGTTGCTATGATTCTGAATTAACTTGGCAGTAACTGTTTTTTTTTTTTTTTAATCGCACCATGCCTCAGTTTCCTCACTGTGAAGTAGAAATAATAAGAGTTTCTACCTCATAGGGAGGTGCTGAGGCTTTAATGAGCAGGGCTTCCAACTGGTTCATTCCAGTTCGAGCCCCTTCTGAGAATGCACATTTCCACCCCCAGATATACTGAGTCAGAATCTACATTCTAACAAGATGTCTAGGTGATTCTGATATATAGCTTCCTGGGAACTTTTAGAAATGGAAATTCTCAGAAGGGGTTCGAACCAGAACCAACTGGTTGGAAACCCTGTTAATGAGATACTCTGTGAAGTGCCAGGAACAGCTGCTGGCTCGTGGGAAGCGATTGATAACCGCCATTATCATCACCTTCTGAAGTCTTACCACCACCACACATCTGTCAGTTTGTTGTACTGTGGTGATGTGGCATGACTCAAAATGAGAAGAAACAGCTACAAAAAAAAAACCCCAAACCAAACCCATTGTCGTCAAGCCGATTCCAACTCATAGA
Organism: Loxodonta africana; assembly: GCF_030014295.1. Taxonomy (NCBI): domain Eukaryota; kingdom Metazoa; phylum Chordata; class Mammalia; order Proboscidea; family Elephantidae; genus Loxodonta; species Loxodonta africana. The sequence goes on from NC_087365.1 coordinate 49,198,689, forward strand.
CACCCTATAGGACACAGTAGAGCTGCCTTGTAGATTTTCCAAGGAGCACCTGGCGGATTTGAACTGCCAACCTTTTGGTTAGCAGCAGTAGTACTTAACCACTATGCCACCAGGCTTTCCAAAATTAATAATTGGAACTTGGAATGTATGAAGTATGAATCAAGGAAAACTGGAAGTTGTAAAAAATGAAATGGAACCCTTGACAATTGATATCCTAGGCATCAGTGAGCTGAAGTGGACAGGCGGTGGTCATTCTGGATCAGACAATCATATGGTCTGCTATGCCAGGAATGACAAATTTATGAGGAACAGTGTCACATTCGTCTTAAAAAAGAACATTTCAAGATTTATCCTGAAATACATTGCTGTCAGTGACAAGCTATATCCATAAGCCTATAAGGAAGACCAGTTAATATGACTATTATTCAAATTTACCCACAAACCACAAATGCCAAAAATGAAAAAATGGAAGATGTTTACCAACTTCTGCAGTCTGAAATTGATCAAACATGCAATCAAGATGCATTGATGATTACTGTTGATTGGAATGCAAAAGTTGGAAAAAAAGAAGGATTGGTAGTTGGAAAATACGGCCTTGGTGATAGAAACAACACTGGAAATTGCATGACAGAATTTTGTAAGACAAACGACTTATTCATTGGAAATACCTTTTTCTCAATACATAAACAGTGACTATATACGTGGACCTCACAGATGGAATATGTGGGAATCAAATCAACTATATATGTAGAAAGGGACGTTGGAGAAGCTCAATGTCATCAGTCGGAAGAAGGCCAGGGCCCAACTGTGGAACAAACTATCAATTGCTCATATGCAAGTTCAAGACGAAGCTGAAGAAAATTAAAACTAGACCACGAGAGAGTATACCCACCTGAATTTAGAGACTATCTCAGGAATAGATTTGACACATTGAACATAAATGACTGAAGACCAGACAAATCGTGGGGTGACATCAAGGACATCATATATGAAGAAAGCAAAAGGTCATTAAAAAGACCAAAAAAAAAAAAAAAAAAACCCAAAATGGATGTCAGAAGAGACTCTGAAATTGCTCTTAAACATAGAGTAGCTAAAGCAAATGGAAGAAATGATGAAGTAAAAGAGTAAACAGAAGGTTTCAAAGGGTGGCTCAAGAAGAAAAAGTATTAAAATGAAATGTGCAAAGACCTGGAATTAGAAAACCAAAAGGGAAAAACACGCCTGGCATTTCTCAAGAAGAAAAAATTTAAGCCTTGAGTCGCGATATTGAGAAGATTCTATGGACAAAAAATTGACTGATGCAGGAAGCATCAAAAGAAGAAGACAGAAGGAATACACAGAGACACTGTACCAAAAAGATTTGGTGGACATTCAGACATTCCAGGAGGTAGCTCATGATCAAGAATCAACGGTACTGAAGGAAGAAGTCCAAGCTACACTGAAGGCATTGATGAAAAACAAGGTTCCAGGAACTGACGAATACCAGCAGAGATGTTTTAACAAAGAAACGCAATGCTGGCAGTGCTCACAATGCCAAGAAATTTGGATGACAGCTACTTGGCCAACTGACTGGAAGAGATCCATATTCATGCCCATCCCAAAGAACGATGATTCAATGGAATGCAGAAATTTTGAAACAATATCATTAGTATCACGTGCAAATAAAATTATGCTGAAGATAATTAAAAAATGGTTGCAGCACTACATTGACAGAGAACTGCCAGAAATGTAAGCCGGATTCAGAAGAGGATGTGGAATGAGGGCTATCATTGCTGATGTCAGATGGATCTTGGCTGAATGCAGAGAATACCAGAAAGATGTTTACTTGTGTTTTATTGACTATGCAAATGCATTCGACTGTGTCGATCATAACAAATTATGGATAACATTGCGAAGAATGGGAATTCCAGAACACCTAATTGCGCTCATTCAAAACCTGTACGTAGACCAAGAGGCAGTCATTCAAACAGAACAAAGGGATACTGTGTGGTTAACACCAGGAAATATGTGCATCAGGGTTGTATCCTTTCACCATACCTATTCAATCTGTACGCTGGGCAAATAATTCGAAAAGCTGGGCTATATGAAGAACAAGGCATCAGGATTGGAGGAAGACTCATTAACAACCTGTGATACACAGATGACACAACCTTGCTTGCTGAAAGCAAAGAGGACTTGATATACTTACTGAAGATCAAAGACTACAGTCTTCAGTATGAATTATACCTCAACATAAAGAAAACAAAAATCCTCACAACTGGACCACTAAGCAACATCAGGATAAATGAAGAAAATACTGAAGTTGTCAAGGATTTCATTTTGCTTGGATCCATAATCAAGGCCCTTGGAAGCAACAGCCAAGAACTCAAATGACATATTGGATTGGGCCAATCTGTTGCAAAACTGTATAAAGTATTAAAAACCAGAGATATCACTTTGAGGACTAAGGTGAGCCTGACCCAAGCCATGGTATTTTCAATCGCCTCATCTGCATGCAAAAGCTAGACAATGAATAAGACAGAAAGAGAATTGAGGCATTTGAATTACAGTGTTGGCAAAGAATATTGAATATATCATGGACTCCCAGAAGAATGAACAAATCTGTCCTGGAAGAAGGACGGTACAGCCAGAGTGCTCCTTAGAAGTGAGGATGGTGAGACTTCATTTCACATACTTTGGACATGTTATCAGGAGGGACCAGTCCTTGGAGAAGGACGTCATGCTCGGTAAAGTAGAGGGTCAGCAAAAAAGAGGAAGACCCTCAAGGAGATGGATTGCCACAGTGGCTTCAACAGTGGGCTCAAACACAGCTTGCGAGGATGGTGCAGGACAGAGCAGTGTTTCGTTCTGTTGTACGTAGGGTTGCTGTGAGTCAGAACTGACTGGACGGCACCTAACAAGAATAACCAAAGTTTCACTTCACCCTGTCCTGACTTCTCCATGCCTCCTAACCCCACCACAATTCAGTCTTGAGTGATTCACCTGAGTGATTACAGTGGCCTCCACTGGTCCCCTGCATCTAGTCTCAGCCCTAAATCTATTCTCCACCTGCTGCCAGAAGGCAGCCTTAAAAAACGGAAGGCGCAACAACATGATCTTTCTCTGCTCCACAGCCTCCCATGCCTCCCCACTGCCCTCAGAGTAAAGACCAACCTCCTTATCCCAACCCGCAGGGAATGCATGAGGGCTGGCCCCTCTCATCTCCCCTCTAGTTGCTCCCTGGCTCGCTCACTCTGCTAGAGCCGCCCTAGGTGTCCTGTTTCTTCCTGCTCATACCTTTGCACATGGTGTTCCTTTTACTGGAATGCTTTCCTCTCTCCTCTTCACCTAGTTAATGCACAGATCTCAGGTCAGGGGAACTTCCTGGAGTGGGTGCTGTGTTGCCCCATCCAGGTCCCCCTCTTTGGATTCTACACCCACCCCCCTACTACCCCACCATGTTGGCTGCTAAGGGCTCCCAGCTGCTCTGGAGAATTCCCTTCCTAAGCAGAAGCTGCTTCATCTGGAAAGTCATCTCCCTACCTCCAAACATGAGGGGTGAACACAACCACGGACTGACAGAGCCAGGGGCACAGAAGCTTAGTGTGTTCTTACTTCAAGGTGGGAGCAACTCTGTGGGACAGTTCCCACTCCAAAGATTTCCATGGGGTCAGGCTGAAGCTGGGCTCCAGCTCATACCACATCCTTGCTTAGCTCCTTCCCACCTTGTCCTGCTTCCTTTTTTTCCTTCTCCCAAGATTACTTCCTCAATACATCACATGAACTCGAGTCCCCATCTGACGCTTTGCTTCTGGGCCACCCAACATAAGACCCTTTCCATGGAAATCTCCTGACCCCCCCCTTCTGGTCCCATCTCTCTGGACCACACGTTATAGCCCTCAGCACACCACGTTTTCCCACTTGCTCAGATAATTACTTGATTGATGTGTGCTCTTCACCCTGAGAATATAAGGCAGGGCTCACGTCTGCCCTGTTCCCTGCTGAGTCCCCAATGCCCATCACAGGGTGTGGCACACAGAAAGTTCTCAAGAAATTTTGTTGAATGACTGAGTGAATAACGGCTGGGTGAGTTGGAGGTTGGACGTCATGGAGGCCTCAGGTCTTCTCATCCTGCGGCTCTGCCATCCCCACCCAACCCAGTTCCTCATAGCCTCATGATGGCTGCCAAAGCTCCTGGCATCTCCTCCTCACACAGCTGTGGCCAAGGCAGGAAAAAGCCCTCATGTGTCCACTTAAAGAGTGAAGAACCTATTCCCAGAAGCCCCTTGGCAGACTTCCCCTATCTCATTGGCCACAAATACATTCCACGTCCAGCCTGAGTCAATCACTGCGAGGGAGGGGAGGACTGCATCTGACTTGGTCAATCAGCAATCGCCCCCAGGGTGCTGGGCATCGCTTTCACCGTTGGAGTGGGAACCCAGCTGGGGCCACATCTGGCCACCCTTGGCCAGCCCTATCTAATGGCTGCCAGCTGTGGGGCCCTGGACTAGGGGAATCTGGGTCATCCAGAGGCTGTGACTCCCCATCTGCCCTCCCACCCTGGACATCCTGGGAGGTGGGGCTGGGCAAGAGTTTCAGGCAAATTATGCGGCCAGACAGCTTCACCTCAGTAAATATTTATGTGTTGTCGTTAGGTGCTGTCGAGTCATAACATACATAGGGACCCTGTGTACTACAGAAAAAGACACTGCCCCATCCTGCCCCATCTTCACAGTCATCACTATGTCTGAGGCCATTGTTGCAGCCACTGTGTCAGTCCATCTCGTTGAGGGTCTTCCTCTTTTTCACTAACCCTGTACCTTACCCAGTCCTTTTCCAGGGACTGGTCGCTCCAGATAACATGTCCAAAGTACATGAGATGAAGTCTCACCATCCTCGTTTCTAAGGAACACTCTGGCTGTATTGTACTTCCTGCAAGACAGATTTGTTTGTTCTTCTGGCAATCCATGGTATATTCAATATTCTTTGCCAATGCCATAATTGAAAGGCTTCAATTCTTTGGTCTTCTTTATTCAGTGTTCAGGTTTGCATGCATATGAGGCGACTGAAAATATCATGACTTGGGTCAGGCGCACCTTAGTCCTCAAGGTGACATGTTTGGTTTTTAACACTTTATACAGGTCTTTTGCAACATATTGCCCAATGCAGTATGTCATTTGAGTTCTTGACTGCTGTTTCCATGGGCATTGATGGTGGGTCCAAGCAAAACGAAATCCTTGACTACTTCAATCTTTTCTCTGTTTATCACGATGTCGTTTAGTGGTCCAGTTGTGAGGATTTTTGTTTTCTTTATGTTGAGGTGTAATCCATACTGAAGGCTGTAGTCTTTGGTAAATATAAAAATATTTACATAATCAGGAATGGAGGAAAGGTGCGGCCCAGAAGGTGAGTGTGTGGGGAAGGAGCTGTGGGAGCAAGAGATACTGATGGAGGGACAGAGAGACACAGGGGAAAGACAGAGAGATACATGGGAGAGACAGAGAGATATGAGGGAGAGTCAGACAAGAGGGAAAAGCAGAGAGACACTGAAGGAGAGACAGAGACACCAAAGGAGAATCAGAGAGATATGAGGGAGAGACAGAGAGACATGAGGGAGAGACAGGGAGACATGAGGGAAAGACAGAAATCAGGGACAGAGGGAGTGACACAGAGACACAAGGAAGGGGCAGAGAGATATGAAGAGAGAGACACTGAGGGAGAGGCAGAGATACACTGAGAGAGTTGGTATAAGAGACCACAGGAAAAGATAGACATAAAGCGACAAAGGCCCAGAGGGCAAGAGAGACAGACAGACGGACTTTTCCAGAAGGGTTTTTGCTCTGGGACCTTGGGCAGTCAGGGACCTTGTCACAATGGAAACAACAGCCCTGCCCCATTCTCTTCAGCTTAACCTCCTGGGGGAGTCACTTGCCCAGCCTAAGCCTCGGTTTGTCAGATACCAGTAATGACCCTTTGACAGAACTGTGTTGAGGCGCCCAACACTCAGGGACTGTCCTTCTGTTGCCACCCATGTCCTGTAAGCAGCCTTGTGGGTGAGAGAACTGTGGACACGCACTTCCCTGGCACACAGAGAGGGGAGGCGTGTGCTCAGGGTCTCACGGCCTTCCGAGGAGGGATCTGGGCCGTGGAGTGTGTGCTTCTAAAGCCCCTGTCCTGGCTGTGTCCCCCAGGGCAGGGTGGGGCAGGGAGAGTGGGGCGATCCTGGCTGCCAGGTCCTGGTGTGGGGGTAGCAGGAGCACTGTATGTCAATAACAGTAATAAAACCAAACAACAACCAAAAAACTCACTGCTGTTGAGTAGATTCTGACTCTGAGCGACCCCATAGGGTTTCCAAGGCTGTAAAACTTTACAGAAGCAGACTGACACATCTTTCCCCTGAGAAGCCATTGGTGGGTTCGAACTGCCAACCTTTTGGCTAGCAGTTGATCGCTTTAATCACTGCACCACCAGAGCTCCATAGAACAGTGATACTGGTAATGATAACGGGCAAAGCGTTCCCCAGGTGCCAGGCGCCAAGCCCATGAGGGAAGCGCTGCTTATAAGTCCCATTTTACAGATGAGGAAACAGGTTCAGAGCCGGGCAGTAACTTCCTAATAAGAGTGCCTGCCTACAGTGTGGGGTTTGGAGTCAGGAAGCCCTGGGTTCCACCCCTGTTGGTTGGGGTGACCTCCACCCTGACGAGCAGTTACTTCCGCTCTCTGAGCCTCAGTTCCCACATCTGTAAAATGGGAAAATAACAGTTTACGGGTTGACCTGAGGATTAAATGAGATCATGCAGAGATGTGCTCAGCACAGGGCCAGGCACACAGTTAGTGCTCAATAAATGTTAACTGGTACCTTGGATATGTGCCAGAGAATGTGCTAAGTGGTTTGTGTGCCTTTTTAATTAATCTCTTTAATTACCCCCTTTTGTTCAGAGAAATAGCTGAGGTCCAGAGAGGGGAAGTGACTCGTCCACGGTTGTCAGCCAAGCAGAGGAGCTGAGATTGGGATCCAGCAGACTCTGAGGCCACCACTCATTCCTGAACCCCCATGCTGGCTGAGATGGCTCAGCCCTGGATGGCCTGCTTGGGACTCAGTCCTTTTGGGTCAGGAGGTGCCGGTGGCCTGATGCCCCTCTGGTCTGGCATCAGCCGTGATCACCCGTTGGAACGGTTGCAAAATCCCTTTCCCTTTGCCTGTCGATAAAGGGAGCCCATTGCAAAACTCAGCAGAGAGATTATTAAGTGTTGTGCCATCCTGCGGCCAGGCCCTGGGTGCCCCTTTCCTGCCTGCAGGCTGGGTGGGGCTGACTCCTCACTCTTTCCCTCCTGATCTGAGAGAAGCTGGGGTGGGGGTCTGCAGGGGGCTGCCAAGGAATGGGACCTTCCGCACTCAGGAAATGGCAGCTCCATCCTTCCAGGTGCTCCAGCCCAAACCTGGGGGCCACCCTTGATTCATCTCTCTCTACATCTGTCATCCCTGTACCCAGTAATTGGTCAGGAAAACCTGTGAGCTCTACTTTCAAAACACATCCAGAATCCCAACCACGTCGCCACACCACCATGTCCACACCTGGATTCAACACTGCTGTCGTCTCTTGCCTGGATGATTGCAGTAGCCTCCTCCCTGGGCGCCCTGTCCACTCCCCTACCCCACTCTCTGAAGTCCATTCTCCACATTGAGCCAGGGCGATCCTGTTAGAGCCTAAGTCAGATCCTGCCCTCCTCTCTTCAGAACCCTCCATGGCTTCCAGCTCAGAGCAAAAGCCAGAGTCCTTACAAAGGTCAGAGGACCTAGCAGGATCTGGTCCCTGTTGCCTTTCTGACCACATCCCTGCCATTTTCTCTGCTCCAGCTACGCTGGCCTCCTTACTATCCCTCCAACACCAGGCACGATCCACCCCCAGGGCCTTGTGCTGCTGCTCGCTCTTCCCGAGCTCTTTCACATGGCTGCATTCTTCACTTCATTAAGATCTCCTCTCATTGTCGCCTCCTTGGGGAAGCCTTCCTTGACTACCCTGCTTAAGTGTCACCTCCACCATCACCCCATCCCTGTCATCTTTCTTCTCTGCTTGCCATTAGATTATATGTTAGTTGTTTATTTGTTTAAGGTCTGCTCCTTCCTTAGAATGTCACCTTCCTCATGGCAGGGACTATTGTCTGTTTTGTTCACGATGTTCCTTGGCACTCAGCACAGGGCCTGGCACATAGTAGGTGCCCCACAAAGATTTGTTGAATCAGTGAATGGATGGATAGGAGGGGCAGCTGTTGGCCCAGATTGTGCCTTGGCAAACTTCAGGAGTTCCCCTTTCTCCTGCTTGATGGCTTGAGGATGGTGCCCAGACAGGCTCTGCCCCTCTTCAGGCTGTGCTTGGAGAGGGCTTCCCTGACCACCTTGTCAAGTGGCCCCTGACTGCCCACCCCCACCCAGGCCCTCTCTACCCACCCCTCCACTCATTTCCCTTACAACGCTTACCGCAATCTTTACCTGTTTTGCTTGTCCCAAATGTCTTATCCACACCCCACCCTCCCCCGTCTGGGAGCTCTTTGAGGACTGAGCCTCATCTGCTTTGGCTCCACTGCCGCCACCCCAGAGCCCAGCCGGGGCCTGGCACCCCATGGAGTGTGTTCAGTGGCGGACCCAGCAAGGTTTGCATCGAGTGCCCCATTTGCAGGGAGGCTCCTGGCCAGGAGGGAGTTAAGAGGAGACGCTGCACCTGGACCTGCAAAGTCAGGGAGAGAAGGGGGACCGCTTGGGCCTTAATGACACACTGTTATAATAGCTATTATAATAGGCACACAAAGTGTACTCCTCTGATATTATATCTGGGCTTTTTACAATAGATACAATCAGCCAGCCGCAGTTTGCTAACTCATTCTCAACCTATCTCCACGCTCCGCCTAGATTATTATCGGCTTCCTTAATGAAGTGGAAGGCAAAGCTCTGCAGGCCATGCCCTCAGCCTAGCTCCGGCAAGCCGGCCTGGCCCTCCCATAAGCTGGGATAATAGCTACTCCTACATGGGGTGAGGCTCGCCTGCCTTCCCTATCCTGGCCCCCTGTCCCAGGCTTGGTTGTGACAGGCTTGTTCCAAGGCCACAAACACCAAACACTGAGGCCTCAAACTGGTGGCCCGTGGGCCGGGCTGGCCTCAAGATGCGTTGGATTTGGCCCGTGTGGTACTTTTGCTGAAAGTTAGAATGAGTTGCCAGTATTGAAAAATGAGGACGATATATCCCAAAATCCAACTTCCTGGCTTCTCTTGAGAAGTGGGAAGATCAGGACCCCTGGCCTGTTAGTCCTGTGTGCTGGAGCTGAGAAGCAGCTGCCCCTGCTACATAGGACACGGCCACAACCCCCAACTACCTCTTTCATTTTATGTCCCTCCCTGGCTCCAGTAGGCAGTTGAGTTTGCAACCCCTGCTCTACAGCTTAGGGGAGCATTTGCCCATTTTTGAGATGGGAAACTAAGGCTCAGAAAAGGCAAGTGACTTAACTGGTGTTGCACAGTGAGCCGGGAGCTCAGGTCACAATCATTCAATAAGTCTTTATGGAGCACCCATTGTATGCCAAGTACTGGGACCCAGAGAGACAGTGACAGACGTAGTCCCTGCCCTCTGGGGGGAGGTGATGGTCTCCAGCTTCACAGCTGTAGTGTTACTATTATTGCTGGATAACAGCATCTGTTGGGGACAGGTTCTTTCTGATCTCCTTAAGGCAGCTGGAAGCAGATCCCCTGAAGCTGGTGGGTTTTGAGAAGGTCCAAGGGAACTGTGAGTAGCCATCTTGGAAGGAAGCTCCTGGCAAGAGTTCCCGCAACAAGGTTGCCTGGACTTCCCAACCTGGGCTCCCAGAGAGTCGGGGGTGAGCAGTGGGAGTGGGGAGGTGAGCAGAGAAGACACAGTAGCATCAGTTAGACAGAGCATAAGGCACTTCCCTGTCTTGGCTGAACCAAAGATGGATCAATTAGGCTTCTCCTGTTCCCCTTTCTAAAGGCAAGAAACAAGGGACAAGGTGCTGCAATACCCAAACTTCCCATTTCCTAGTCTAGGAAAAAGGCATTTACTCAGCCAACCTGGGCAAAATGGCGTCTCTACTTGCCTCTCCCCACAGTGCCTCCCCTGGCCCGGAGGAGAAACTGCAGCCCTGAGTCTCCACCTTGGGTCTGGGGCCATTGACCCGAATGCCACCAGGGTCCAGGGCAGACTCTCTGGCCTCCAAGGAGCCACATCTGAAGGGCATTAAGCAGCCTGCATGCTCTGTGGCTGACCAGCTCCACACTGACGTGGGGGGATGGATAACAGTCCCAGCCGTCATGTGCATTTGCTAAAAATAAACTTGACATACTTTTGCGTTGGGAAACAATGTGGATTCCAAACATTCTCAAAGGGCAGAGAGGGGAAAAAAGGAAGAATGGAAATCAAGTTTTTGAGCTTAGTAATTAATTAGCGCCTGTAAACAGATGACTCATGCTCTTTCCTGGCGATTTTTCTTTCCATTTTGCGTGGATTTTCGCAGGAACCAAGAGAAAGAGGCCAAGTAAGCAAAGTTGATAGGCAGACGGGATCCAGATGTGTCTCCCTCAGGGGGAAGATGGTGACTGTCTTGAGGAGGAGTTGGCCAGTTGGAGAGTGAGTGGAAGAGTTTCAGGTAGAGGGAACAGCCTGTGCAGTGGCCTTGAGAACTGAAAGAACTTAGCATACTCAAGGAACAGGGAAGACTCCACTGTGGCTGGATTGGAGGGGGCAAGGGGATGAGATCAGAGGGGTCCGAAGAGGACAGATCACACAGAGCCTTGAAGATTGTATTAAGGTGTTTAGACTTGATCCTGAAGACCATGGGAGCCATGGAAGGGGTTTGAGCAGGGGAAGAATATCATCTGATTTATACGGTGGAGTCTTTTGAAAAATGATGATCCCTGTTGTTTGGATGTTTTGCTGTTTAGATTTCCCAAATAAATGATTGTCGGCTGATTGTATTTTTTAAGATGTTTACATGTTTAATGTCTGGCTCCTGCCCGTAGAACGTCAGCCCTATGATATCAGGGACCTCTTCTGTCTTGTTCACATCTGTGTCCCCAGTGCCTACACCACTGTTTGGCACACAGTAGGAGCTCGGTAAATGTTTGTTGAGTGCCTGAACGTTCTTCATATTGTTGGCAGCCTCATTCCATTTTACACAGAAGAGAGTGGGTGGAGAGCTGGGGAGGTGGGTCAGCCTGGGGAGGTAGTCCCCTGGGAGAAGCAGGTTTTATTTAGTTCAAAATAAAGCCAAGTTTTATGGCTGGGAAAATCTATTCTGAAAGGAACTGAGCTCCCCGGCAATGGGGGCATTCAAACAGGGCCCTCACTATCAATTCCACAATACCTTTCTCTGATTTGAGACAAATCCTGTGCTGGCTCATAGATGACACTTGACAGTCTTTGAGGTTGGTATGCTCTTGTGATCATTGTGAAGATCAAGAAACCAAGGCACAGGGAGGAACTGTAACGTGCCCAAGGTCACATGGTTATAAGCGGAGGAACCTAGATTGGAACCCAGGTCTGACTATAAAGTCTTCAGTGAGCCAGAGACATTGGTTCGGATCCCAGCTCCACCATGCAAATGTTGTGTGACAAGTCACTTTACTTTTCGGAGCCTCAGTTTCTTGCCCCATTGAACAGGACTTGGATAGCTGCTTTGCAGGACTGCTGGGCAGGGGCAAGGAGGTCTGAGTGGAAAAAAGATGGCATACAGGCGCTAAACATGGGCATCCCCCACCTTCTCTGCTGAGGCCCTTCCCAGATCCTCCTACTGTGGACCCCCTCCTGGGCTGTTGACGCCCCCAGACCAGCAGCTCTGTGGTGTCAACTCTCCAGGCCTCAGCACGCCCACTGGTGTTGATTCACCCATGCCATGAGCATCTTGCCCTGTGCCTGAGTTTTCTTCCTCTTTTTCTTGGTAAACCCACTGTCCTTTCTGATTGCCAAAGCTCCTCAGGGAGCAGGCGGGTGATGGGGCGACCCCATCATTTCACAGAAATGTCTCCACTGCTTCCCCATCCCTCCCACCCTTGCCGTGCTGGGCTGAGGTCACCGGGCTCGAGGCCTGGGTTGGGAGTGCGGTCATGGTTCGGGGTTTGATTAATCATCACAGGGGCAGGCGGGGCTCTGGCAGGTTCAGGGTCCCCTGTGGTGGGCTAGGCTTGGGGAGGAGCCAGGTGGAGCAAAGAAAACATGGCAAACAAATTTGTGGGAAAGCCCAAATGAATGGGAAGGGGATATGCACTAATGGAGGGGGGCCTTGGAGGAAGGGGCTTCCGGGAGGAGGCATGTCTTGAGCCAGGAAGGCAGGGAGGAGATGTGGGACATGGGCTGACTGACCTGGGCCTGACTCTCAGCTCTTCACTTTCCCCTGAATTTGGTTAAGCTCTCTTCCGTCTCTGAGCCTCAGTTTCCTCATTTGGAAAATGGAGACAATAATAAAAGCCTCCCCCTCACAGGGTGTGGTGAGGACTAAGCCAGATGATGCAGATAAAGGGTCAAGCATACAGTCGGTGCTCCTGGTACACTGTAGCTGTTAGTATTGTTTTATCATAGTAAATGCATATGTAACAAAACATTTGCCATTTTAACAGGTAGCTATTGTTTTTGCTCTTACTACAATGAAACCTGTGAGGGCCAGAACCCGGCAGGACTGCCTTGTTTTTCCTGGTCTTGAAAGTTTTCCAACTTTGACAGGGTGCAGTGCAGTCTGACCACTTTTCTATTGCTCGTTTTAGTGGAAAAGATTCGAGTTTTCCTTCTCTGACAGGTTTCCACCTTACACAGGTTCTGGCTTTCGTGGATTTTCCTGTATCAGCATAGTGGAAAGTACAGTACTAGAATTTTGGCTTCAGATAGGCATTGGGTGCAAATCTTAGTTTTCCCAATCTCTGTGTCCTTGATCAAGCCCCCTCACCTCTCTGAGCCTGAGTCTCCTCATCTGGAGGTGGAGATGGTTTTACTTCATGGGGTTGATATGAGGCTGAGGCTTATAAATTCATATAAAGTCCTTAGCACAGTGCCTGGCACAGAGTAAAGGCACTCAATAAGTGGTGGTTGGCATCTACTGTCCGTAAGAGCAGAGGTTGAAGTGTCGGGCTGACCTGGGTCTGAATCCTGGCTTTGGCACTTACCACCTGTGTGAATGAGGGCCTCAGTTTTCTCATCTGGAAAGTGGGGATAATCCTCAGACAGGCTGTCCTTCCTGGGTTGTGGGGGAAGAGAAAAGGAGCTGTAGCAGCTGCTTACAGGATCCCAGTGTGTGTGTGTGTGTATGTTGGGGGTGGGTGCTTGGCCTTGTGGGGCCTCAGCAGCCGGCTAGCAGGGTGGGCTTGGAGGAAGCTGGGTCCAACAGAGAAGTCAGAGGGGCTGTGGGGAGACACAGGGATGGACCACAGGAACCCACCAGCTTCCAGAAAGGCTCTGGGCTAGGCAGGATCTCATCCCAGACCATTCCAGGCTACGGGGCTGGACTGTGGGAGCCCGTTGTGGGATGGACACAGGAGATCCCCTTCACATGCTGTGAGGCCCAGGGAGGAGGCAGCCTCTGGGAAAGGCCTCCTGGGAGGGTCTCCAAGAACCAGGGAGGCTGGCTTAGGAAGGGGCCTCTCTTGGCCTCTGGCATTACCGCTTTGAAATTTTTATTTATTTAAATAAATTACTTAATGAAGCCTCTTGGGAGCTCCAATGCAGTAGGAAACTAATAAATGTTTGATGAATGGGTAATTAAGTGAATAAACAAATGGGCCAATGCATGAGAGAATGAGTGAGCGAGTGAGGGGTCTCGGGGATGAAGCAGAATTGGAGGTGGCCACCCCATTAATGCTGGGTGCCCACACAGCTTTATACATAACATCCACACCCGCCTGTGCCCGCACGCACGCAGGAGCCCACTGACTGGGTGAACGCCTCTGTGCATGCCTCTGGGCACATGGGCCCTCACGTGTCCCTTCATTGGACATAGTGACTGAGCAGCCAGGACTCGGGCTCTGGCTCCTTCTCAGGGAGAAAACCCCCCAAACCAAACCTGTTGCTGCTGCGTCAGCTCCAGCTCATAGCGATCCTACAGGACAGAGTAGAACTGCCCCATAGGGCTTCCAAGGCTGTAAATCTTTACGGAAGCATCTGCCACATCTTTCTCCCACAGAGTGGCTGGTGGGTTCGAACTGCTGACCTTTCGGTTAGCAGCCAAACACTAACCACTGCACCACCAAGATTCTTTTCTTGGAGAGAATACAAGGGAAAAGATTGGCCGGCCATTTTGCAGCCTGCAAGGGCTGCTGGGAAGGCTGGAAGGGCTGCTGGGATAAGCTGGGGTGGTACAAAGGCTTTGGGGTCTGACTGAGCAGGGCCCAGATGAACAGCTGGGTAGCTTTGGATATGTTGCTACCCATCTCTGGGCCTCAGTTTCCTCTTCTGCAAAAAAACAGGGATCATGACTCCTTCCTCCGTGGGTTGCTGTGGGGATTACATAGAATTTATGTGTGTAGAGCAGAGTTTGGTGCCTGATACATTGTAGGCATATGGTCAGTGGGAGTAAAATCGGGGACTCTATAACCCTAATGACTGGTATGAGACCCCCCTGATGTCCAGGTGGAAAGGTGATGTCCTTAAACAAGCAGGCAGACATTTATTGGGGACACACCAATCATTCATTTACTTTCATATTCAACACGTGTTTCTTGAGCACCTACTGTGTGCCAGTCAGTGTTGTAGGCACTGGGGAGTCAGCAGTAGACAGGTGGACACATCCCTGCTCATGTGGGGCTGAGAGTTTAGTGGGGGGTTACACCACCAATCATTACTGGGGTGTTTATACAACAGGAGTTTATGTTTTATGGCATTTAATCCTCATCTCCCCTTCAAAGAGGTGGGTGCTGTTACTGTCACCATTTTACAGAGAGGAAACTGAAGCTCAGAGAAGTGAAGTGACTTGTCCAAAGTTACGCAGCCAGGAAGTTTTGGGCCTGGAGATTTCATTTTTTAAGGGAATACATGATCTTCTGTGACGGCCTCCTCCTGGTGTCCCTCCAGCCACTCTTGGGCTCTCCACACACAGCTAGCGGGAACCATTAGCGCTGAGTCAGCTCATGAGCCTCTTCTGCTCAGTATCCTCCCGTGGATCCCCATTGTCCTTAGGATGAACCCCAAGCTCCTCCCCACGTTCTACAAGGTTCTACTTGATCTGAGCCCTGCTAGTCTCACCTCCTATCCCTCTCCTCGCTCCTCCTGCCACACGGCCCCCCCTTGGCTAAACTCAATGCACTGAGCCTATACCTACTCAGAGCCTGTGTGTTTCTTATTCCTTGTTATTATATCTCTGCTTCACAGGGCGAGAAGGGAAGTGTGCAGGGTCCCATAGCTAGGAAGTAGTGGAGCGGGGATTTGAACTGGGGTCCGCCTGGCCTCTGCCTTAGCTTTGTGGTGTTCAGGCCCCTGTCAGAGCCTCCTTCCTCCAAGAAGACAAAACAGATCCCCTTTGAAGAGGTGCAACTCTGCTCACCTCAGCTCAGTTTAATTTACACATTCTCAAGTGTAATGGGGTGATATCACCCTAAAGGGCGCAATAATTGGCTCTTGGGGATAAAAAAAATTAATCTTTTTTTTAATGTATAAAGCCCATATATATGTACAGAACTTGAAGAGATATACAGTATATGTGTGGCATTGAAACTTCATAGGAGAGAAATACTGAAAAAAATAAAAAAGGTTGAGGAGCTCTGGTTTAACTCAGCACAACTCAACTCATTCCACCTCAGCTTAACTTAACTTAGCATTGTGTAAAACTTACCTTAACTTGATTTGAGGAGTTTGTTCTCAACTCAACAAAATTTAGCTCACGTAAATTCGATTTAACTCAGCTCCATTTAATTCATCTCAGCTCAACTTACCTCAACGCCATTCATCTCAACTCAGTTCAACGCAGCTCAACTCACCTCCGCTCATTTTAACTCAACTTAAACCCACTGCCGTCAAGTCGATTCTGACTCATTGCGACCCTGTAGGACAGAGTAGAACTGCCCCATAGAGTTTCCAAGGAGCGCCTGGTGAATTTGAACTGCCGCCTGTTTGGTTAGCAGCTGTTGCTCTTAACCATGACGCCACCAGGGTTTCCTAACTCGACTTACCTCAACTCAAAAACCCTGGTGGCGTCGTGGTTAAGAGATATGGCCGCTAACCAAAAGGTCAGCAGTTCGAATCCACCAAGCGCTCCTTGGAAACTCTATGGGGGCAGTTCTGCTCTGTCCTATAGGGTCTCTATGAATTGGAATCGACTCAGCAGCAGTGGGTTTGGTTTTTGGTTTTACCTCAGCTCCGTGCACATCAATTCAATTCAGTTTAAAACTCACCTCAGCTTGATTTCACTGAACTCAGCTTAATTCAGCTCGCCTCAGCTCAACTCTTCAGTTTACCTCAGTTCAACTCAGTTTAATCCACCTCAACTCAACTCACCTCAATTTCACTCATTTCAATTCAGCTCAATTTAACACTCAGCTTCACCTAAAGCCCCTCAGCGAATCTCATCTAAACTCAAGTCAACTCGACTCAATTTAACTCAAAGCAACTAAACTTTTAACTCAATCACCTCAACTCACCTTCAACACTGCCTTCATTTACCTCCTCCTTCCTCCACAGATACCTTCTTGTAGAGGAGATCTGCCTCAGACCTTGCTCCTGCCTCCAAGATGCTCCCAGTCTAGCTGGAACTGTGACATGTCACAGAGCAATACAGTCCCTTTCAACTGTGATGGAAGGAGCACTGGGCGCTGAATTAGCAGCATATGGCAGCCCTGGGGAGCCCCAGATGATTTCCCACAAGAGAAGGAGGAGTTAGCCCAGGCAAACTAGTGGGAGGAAGGGCGTGACAGGCAAAAGAACAGCGTGTATAAAGGGGTGGAGGCAGGATGGACAGAACACCTGCAGAACTGGAAGTTTCTCAGGCTGGCTGGAGGGCAGAGTGGGAGGTACAAGAGGTGGCTGAGGCCTAATGGGCCTCATAGGGATTCTGGCCTGGGAATGGTAGGGAGCCACTGCAGGGTTTTGAACAGAGAGGAAACGAGATTTAAAGGACCCTTCTGGCTGCTGGGAGGAGAACAGAAATGAGAAATAAGACTGGACTGTCTGGGCAGTGACTGAGCTGAGAAATCCAGGCCTGTTGATGGGGACCAAATACACAAGTCTGGGAGCTTGAAGAGATAATGCAGAAAATGAATAATAAAAATGACCAGATACTGAGCACTTATTCCGGGCCAGGCATTGCTGACTTGCCTTACACGTATTAACTAATTTAACCCTCACAATGACCTCATGGGGTAGATATTATTACTAGCTTTCCTTTATAGATGAGGAAACAGGTCCAGAGAGGCCAAGATATTTGCCCAAGGCACACAGCTCGTAAGTGGCAGAGCCAGCATCTGAACGCAGGCATTGGTGCTCCAGAGGCCTCAGGGGCAACTGGGCATCCACTTCAAAATCCCCATGGCATGTGCCTCACTCTGTGAGTTTGGGGGGGATTTAACTCAATGCTATTTGATTTGTGAGTGCCTGTCCTCCTTTTGAAGGAAGAGTCTGCTATTATCATTCCCATTTCACAGGAGAGAAAACTAAGGCCCAGAGTCACACAGCCAGAGGCTGGGATTTGAACCTCAGGTAGGAAAGTGTTCCAGTTCTACAAACAGGCGTGTGGTCATCATTAGGATCTTCAGCCATTTGAATTTTAATTCAATCTGCACATGTGCATCAAGCAGGCCCTGAGGGCCAGGCCCTGTACACTGTGCTGAGGATACAACACAGGCTCCTCGATGCTTTCCACAGACCCCGCCCCATCTACCCACCTTTCCGACCTTACCTTCCACAGTGGTCCCCTCCTGTCTCTGTGCCCCGGCCTCCTCCACCAGTCTCCTACCTCAGAGCCTTTGCACATGCTGTTCTCTATGCCTGGAACACTCTTCCCATGGCAGCTTCATCTCATCCTGAGGTTCTCAGCTCCAATGTCACCTCCTCAGCAAGGCCCTCCCTGAGCACTGAGCTGAAGTTCCCCCATTTATTTCCTATCGCGCCCCCCTTTTTCATTTGTTTTTCATATCCCACTTCCTCCAGGGAACTATCTTGTTCATTACCTGCCTTCTCCAGTGGACTGAGCTCCAGTGAGCAGGGACCATGTTTATTTTGTTCACTGCTGTATCCCACTGCCTGGCACACAGCTGGTGCTCACAGTTGGTGCTCAATAAGCGTTTGTAGAATGATTGAACAAATGAGTGAAGGAATGAATGGACATGGTGTAAGAATCTAGGTGCTAATAGGAAGAAGAGAAAGCCCAGGGCCCAGCTGGGGTTTGCAGTTTCCTGACCAAGGTCTCCCTGCCCTGAGAAGGTGCCCCTGCCAGGGCCGGAGGGTGGGCGTGGGGGGCAGGGGGTAGTGGGTAGGGCTGGGCGGGGCCTTGCTGTTCCTTACTGTTTTCATCCTCTCAGTAATTATGGGCTCAGACACTCCCCAATGCCTTCCCAGAATAATAGCCTGGCCTGTTATCAGCGGCATCTCCGGGACCTTCTCACAAACAGTCGTTAATCAAGTCTGGCCTCCACCCTGCCTTCCCTCTCAGTGGAAACTGAGGCACAGAGAGATGAGGCCATTTTCCCAGCGCCACACAGCTGAGGTGGGAGGATGGGCTGTTTTTGCCCCCAACCCCCTGGTGTGGCATGGGGGCCTCTCTTCCCCTTTCCACCTGGGAGGATGCCTCTGAGCCTGCCAGGGCTGGGAGGCCCTGCCCCCCATTTTCCAGCCCCCTAGCCCACCTTGAAGCCCCGGGGAGCCTTCCAAGGGGACCTCTTAATCGCTGCTGGTTAATTAAGGAGGTTAAACAACTTCACTGGGCCCATGTGGACCTGCCCAGGGAGAAAGGGTGGCAGGGACTGTGTCTGCATTTCAGAACAAGGCCCCTGCTCCCTAGCCAGAGGCTGGCATGTGCCTGTGCTGCCTGGGTGCCCACTGCGGGCCTGGGGGTCTCTGGCAAGGGCGCAGAGCCTCGGACTAGGCCACAGAGCTCCATTGTTGGTGCCTTGCCCCCTCCCCTTCTTCGGGTGGTGTGTGGGAAGCGCTGGCATCACGTAATGAGGCCTCCACTGCTGCCAAGGAGAGCCGGAGGAGTTGAAACAGGTTCTGGGTGAGGTGAGTTTCATGGGCTGGGCAGAATCCATGGCTCTTTGCCATGTGGGCGCTCCCTGGGGCTGTGGGGGGTGGGCACAGGACCCCGGCTCCCTCCCTGTGACTGGCCCTCTGCCCTGATGTGGTGGGAGTGGAGGGGGCTTGGAAGGGGACGGCGGGGATGACAGAGGTGGATGATCCCATTGGAGGCTCACATCTGTCCTCCCATGCCCCCTACGACAAGCCTGTGGAACCCACACAAAATGAGACCAGAGTGGCAGGGTCTGGGGTCCTGGAGATTTGCTAATCGGGCTTCTCATGCAGATTTGGGTCTTGGTCTTCTGACCTGAGAAATAGGGGTGGTCGAATCTGAAGGTCTCAGTCGCAAAACTTCAGGAATGACCCGCTGCAGACAGGACTGCCCCAGACTTGTTACGTGGCCTTGGGCAAATGGCTTCCTTCCTCTGGGCCCTGTAACTCTGGCTGTGACCCGGTGGTAGGGGAGGGGACCTGTGCTGTCGAATGGCCAATGTGCCGACCCTCTGTCCCTGTTGAGGCTGCAAGTGCCCAGGCTGCTTTCTCCAGGACACAACAAGGAAGCCATTCAGGGCCTCTCTTCCAGCCTTGGGGAACCTGGAGGCCTGGACTCAGGCCAGGGAGGCTCAGAGGAAGCTCTGGGCTGGTGCCCCCACCCTGCACGCTCCCTGAGGCTGGGTCCTGGGTCTTGGGGCCCCTGGAGGGCAGGCCCCTCATGCTGCTGATCCCTGGGGCCTGATCCACTGCGGGACAGGCCCCGTAAGGCTGCACTCCAGAACCTGCGTGCGTGTAGGGCCCTGCTCATTCTCGGTTTCCCCCAACTTCTGGGGCAAGCCTGTTTTATGGAAATAAAAATTACATACAGTAAGACTCACCTCTTTTGGACATGCGTACACTGTTGTGTAACCACCACTATGACCGAGATCCAGAATATTTCCATATTATGGAATGTTTCAGAATTCCAGAAAATTCCCTGGTGCCCCTTTGTAGTCACCCCACCCCCAGCCCCTGACAACTACTGATCTTCTTAACTTTTTATTGAAAAAATTTCGGACTTACAGAAAAGTGCAAAAATTTTAGAAGGAACCGCTGTAGACCCTTCACCCGGATTCCCCTGTCAGCACTTTGCCTTCATGTGTTCCTCCTGCTCTTTCCCTCTCCCTCTCTTCATAATTTTTGCTGAACCATTTGAGAGTAAATTGCAAACATCCTGACCCTTCACCCTAAATTCCTCAGTGTGCATCTTCTGAAGAGCAAGGGCATTCACTACAATGCCGTTATCAACCCTGAGAAATTTAGCATCGATTCAATGATATTTTCCAATATCCAGTCCATATTCAAATTACTGAGATTGTCCTCAAAGTGCCCTTTATATTTGTTTGTTTTTTTTCCCCTGGTCCAGAATCCAATAAAGAACCAGTCTTTGCATTTGGTGGCAAGTCTCTTTGGTATCTTTTCATGTGGAGCATTCTCCCTGCCCTTGTTTTTGACTATCTAATACACACTTGTATTAAACTGTCCTCGCGGTTCTCCACAGCAGGAGCTGTGAGGGAAAGCCCTCTGTGAATGACGGGAAGGGGCCTACTGACTTTGGGGGCAAGGGGTGCCCTGAGGTTTCTTCTTAAAAGCTTTGTTATTTCCAAGCAGAGAGAGAAGCAGGCTTGGGTTCATTGTTTCATTCTCTCTGCCTCCCCGCAGAGGCAGGCGCAGTAAGGGTAATGAGTGCTCAGGGGCAATCTCGAAATTGTGTGCCCTCTTCCCCAATTTCAAGATGAATAGACGTTGGTAGTAGCGACGTGTCAGCAGAAACTCCTGCTCTTGTCCAGCTGCCTCAGTCAGGTGCCTTTCACATATGTGGTGCCTTGGAATGTCATTCCTCACCTCTTCTGGCACCCGGGGGCAAGTGTTCTCCTCTGCACTCCCCCCCATTGCTACTCCACTGCCTCCCCAAGGCTATGAGATCTTGGGCAGGTGACTTCACCTCTTGGGCGTCAGTTTCCCTGTCTGTGAGGTAAGGATAATAGCATTCCTCTCCCCTCCATTGTTGTGAGAATTAAATTTGTTAATACAGGTAAGGATAATAATATATATAAATAGTAGCAATTTCGGTTGTTAACAATCTGGTGACTGCCCTTCTAGACTTTTCCCTCTGCACCTACACTCATGGATATATGTGAATATTAAAGTATGTAAATTGGGTCACCTCCATTTTCCTCAATAATTTATCACAAGCATTTCCCATATCCATAAATGCAGCACTCCTCCACCATTTAAAAAAATTTAAATTTTATTACTTTTTATCAAAAGGTAATACATTCATACAGCACCAAGTACCAAAGGTGCAGTAAGTATACAGTGAAAAGTCAGTCTCTCTCCTGCTGCTCCCCCCACCCTCCCAGTTTGTTATCCCAGGGGCAGCCACTGTTCCTGGTTTCTTGTGTTGATTTCTGGAAAGAATTTATGCCCCCATGAGCAAGAGTATATATTTTCTTTCTTTTTAAAGGAAAACTATGCACACTACTTTTGTGTCTTGTTATTTTTGCTTAACATCTTGGAGATGTTTCATATCGGCGTATTGGGAGGGTCCTTGGTTTTTTTTAAGGCCTCGTAGTACTCTGCTATGGAAATGGACCGTGATTTAATGAACCAGTTTATTGATGGGCATTTAGGTGGCTTGCAGACTTTCACCACTACAGATTGCAACAGAGAGCCTTGTGCAAACATCTTTGTGTCCACGCGCAAGTATATCCGTAGGATAGATTCCTAGAAATGCAATTGCCAGGTCAAAAGCCATGTGTATTTTGAGCTTTGCTTTGCCATCGTTTTTATCCCTCTAAATTTTATTTATTTTGTTGTTGTTGTTGAGAATATACACAGCAAAACATACACCAGTCCAACAGTTTCTCCATGTACAATTTAGTGACATTAATTATATTCTTCGAGTTGTACAACCATTCTCACCCTCCTTTTCTGAGTTGTTCCTCCCTCATTAACATAAACTCATTGCCCCCTAAAATTCCTACCTAATCTTTCTAGTTGCTGTTTTCTATTTGATCCCATAGAGATAGTTCTTAGAAGAGTGTAATGCTCAAGGCAGACTTTTTTTTTTTAAACTAGTTAAGCTAAACTATTATTTGGTTTTAAGAAGACTTCAGAGAATAGTTTTGGTTTAAGGTTTCAAGGTTCATTCTCCAGGCAATAGTTTCAGGGGCTCATCCGGAAAGTCTGGATTTTCTCTCTTTTGATCAGGATTCTTCTATAGACTCTTTGATCAAAATGTTCAGTAGTGGTAGCTGGGCACCATCCAGTTCTTCATGTCTCACGGAAAAGGAGGCAGTTGTTCATGGAGGCAATCAGCCACACGTTCCACATCCTCCTCCTGTTCCTGACTCCCCTTAGTCCTCTGTTGTTCTCAGTGAATGGAGACCAATTGTTGTTCCTTGGACGGCCGCTTGCAAGCTTTTAAGGCCCAGGCACTACGGAATGAACTAGAAGGCAGAGCAGAAGCACCAAATATGTTATTAAGCCAATTAACTAGGATGTCCCACGAAACCATGACCCTAAACCTCCAAACCAAGAAACCAAATTCCATGAGGTGTTTGGTTGTATATAAGCAGCCTCAGCAGCTACACTTTTTTTTTTAATCCTTATTGTAAATATCTCTATCTGGAGAGTTCTAGCTGACAATTCAACTTTTTACAGGTGTACAACTTATTGACAGCAATTACAATAATCTGCTGTACAGTCTTACCCTTAATCAGTGTGATTTTCCCATCACCATTAGCCCCCTTTTCTCCCCTCACTGCCCATTCTGGTAACCACTAATAAACTTTGGTCTCTATACATTTGCCTTTCCTTATGTTTTTATCTAAGTGAGGTCGTACAGTGTTTGTCCTTTTGTGATTGGCTTATTTTGGTCAGTATAATGTCTTCAAGCTCCATCCATATTGTAGCATGTATTAAGACTTTATTTCTCCTACTAGCTGAGTAGTATTCCATTATATGTGTTTGCCACATTTTGTTTATCCATTTGTCTGTTGACAGGCATTCAGGTTTTTCCACTTTTTGGCTATTGTGAATAGTGCTGAAATGAACATTGGTATACAAGTCTCTTTTTTAAAGAGTCTCTGCTTTCATGTTTTTTGGATGTATACCTAGAAGTGGAACTGTTGGGTCATATGGTAATTCTAGTTTTAGTTTTTTGAGGAACTACCACACCGTTTTCCCCAATGGCTGTACCATGTTGCATTCCTATCAGCAATGGGTATGGGTTCCAGTTTCCCCACATCCTTGACAACATTTGTTATTTTCTTTTTTTAATCTTAGCCATTCATCCTAGTGGCAGTAAAATGGTATCTCATTGTGGTTTTGATTTGCATCTCTGT
This sequence comes from Loxodonta africana, assembly GCF_030014295.1. Classification (NCBI taxonomy): domain Eukaryota; kingdom Metazoa; phylum Chordata; class Mammalia; order Proboscidea; family Elephantidae; genus Loxodonta; species Loxodonta africana. The sequence goes on from NC_087365.1 coordinate 49,222,258, forward strand.
GATGGCTAATAACGCTGAGCGTCTTTTCATGTGTTTGATGGACATTTGAATGTCCTCTTTGGTGAAATGTCTATTCAAGTCCTTAGCACATTTTTTGAGTTTGGGTTGTCTTTATGTTGTTAAATTGTTGAAGTTTTATACATATTTTGGTTATTGGATTCTTGCTGGATATATGGTTTCTGAAGATATTCTCCCTGTCAGTAGCTTGTCTTTTCACTTGTTTGGTAAAAACTTTTCATGAGCAAAAGTTTTTAATTTTTATAAGGTCCCATTTATTTATTCTTCTGCTGTTTGTGCTTTTGTTATTATATTAAATAATCCACTGTTGAAAGCTAGGCCTAACAGTTTTGCCCCTGCTTGTTCTTCTACGAATTTTATGGTTTTACTTTGCACGTTTAGATCCTTAATCCATTTTTGAATTTGTTTTTGTATATAGTGTGAGGCATGGACCCTGTTCTTATTTTTCTGCCTGTGAAAATTAGTTTTTCCAACACATTCATTGAAGAGACTTTTCTTTCCCCATGGAATGAGCTTAGCACCCTTGTCAAAAATCAGTTGACCATGGATTTGTGGATTTATTTCCGGACTTTTGACTCTATTCCATTGGTCTTTATGTCTGTTGTTATACCCGTACCAGGCTGTTTTGACTAGTGTAGCTGTGTACCAAAAACCAAACTAAACCCCTTGCCATCGAGTTGATTCCTACTCACAGTGACCCTATAGGACAGAGTAGAACTGCCCCATAGGATTTTCAAGGAGCAGCTGGTGGATTTGAACCACTGCACGAACTTTCGGTTAGCAGCTGAGCTCTTAACCACTGTGCTACCAGGTTTCCATAGCTGTATAGTAAGTTTTAAAATCAGGAAATGTGAGTTCTCCTACTTTGTTTTCTTTCAACATTGTTTTAGCTATTTGGGGCCTCTTGCCATTCCATATAAAGTTGAGGATTCGTTTTTCTGTTTCTGTAAAGAAAACTGTTGAAATTTCGATCGAGATTGCATTGAATCTATTAATTGCTTTGGGTGTTACTGGTATCTTAACAATATTAAGTCTTCCAATCTATGAACATGGAATATCTTTCCATTTATTTAAGTCTTCTTTAATCTCTTTCAGCAGTGTTGTATAGTTTTCATTGTATAAATCCTTTGTGTCCCTGGTTAGATTTATTTCTAGGTATTTTATTCTCTTAGATGCTGTTATAAATGGGATTGTTTCCCCAATTTCTCTTTCAGGTTTCTCACTGCTGGTGTATAGAACCCAACTGATTTTTGTTTGTTGGCCTTATACCCTACAACTTTGCTAAGTTCCTCTATTAGCTCTAGAACTTCTCCTGTGAACTCTTTGGGATTTTCTATGTATAAGATCATACCATCTGCAAATAGAGATAATTTTACTTCTTCTTTTCCAATTTGGATACCTTTTATTTCTTTTTCCTGTCTTATTGCTCTGGCTAGGACTTCTAATATAATATTGAATAGATGTGGTGAGAGTAGATACTCTTGCCTTGTTCTCAATTTCCAGGGGAATGCTCTGAGTCTTTCTCCATTAAGTATAATGTTGGCTGTTGCCTTTTCATATACGCTCTAAGTCACGTTGAGGAATTTCTTGCCTATTTCAATCTTCTGGTGTTGGATTTTATCAAATGCTTTTTCTGCATCCGTGGAGATGATCATGTGGTTCTTTTCCTTTGTTGTATTGATGTGGTGTATTACATTGATTGCTTTTCTAATGTTGGACTGTTCCCGCATTCCTGGAATAAATCCCACTTGGTCCACCATCGTTTTTTAATTTTTTTTAATGCTCTTTAAGTGAAAGTTTACAGTTGAAGTTATACACACATTGTTATGTGACCCTAAAATTGTCCTCCCTATAATGTGACAGCACACTCCTCCTTTCCACTCTGGATTTTCTGGGTCCATTCAACCAGCTCCTGTCCCTTTTTGCCTTCTCGTCTTGTCTCTGGAAAGAAGCTGCTCATTTAGTCTCATGTATCTATCTGAGTTTAGAAGCACTCTCTTCAGCAGTATCATTTTATGTCTTGTAGTCCAGTCTAATCTTTGACTGAAGAGTTGGCTTCCTGACTGGTTTCAGTTCTGGTTTAATAGAGAGTCCAGGGGCCATGTCTTCTGGGGTCCCTCCAGACTCAATCAGACCATTAAGTCTGGTCTTTTTACTAGAATTTGAGTTCTGCACCCCACTTTTCTCCTGCTCCGTCAGGAGTTCTCTGTCATGTTCCCTGTCAGGGCGGTCATTGGTGGTGGTCTACCATCATTTTTAATGGCTGCATGGACTCCAATGTATTTAACAGTCCCCTATTGGTGGACATTTAGGCAGTTTCCAATTTTTCTTCCCTATAAACAATGCCACAATGAACATCTTTGTGTGCAGGAGCAATCAGCTTGTGGGAGATTCCCAGGAATCTGATGACAGATCAACAGGAAGTGCTAAGGAGAGAAAACTAAACCAAGGGGGAAAGGGCAGTGGGGAGGCCTCTCTTGCCAGCCCGGCCCCAGGGCCTGTGGGGATGGATGGTGGTTGGGGGTTGCTGCGTGGTCATTGGGTTCTCAGAATAACGGGCTCCCCTAAACCATAGCTACTTAGAGTGTGTTCTGAGTCTCGCAACATTGGCTCCACCTGGGATTCTGCTGGAAATGAAGACTCTTGTCCCCAGCCCAGACCTATTGAATCAGGATCTGCATTTTAACAAGTCTCCGGGGATTTGTAGGCACAATGAAACTTGAGAAGAGCTGCCCTAAAACAAACCCAGAGACCCCCAGAACGAGGTAATGGTTTAGCCTTAGATCCGGGGCAGACCTGAGGTGAAACCTGGTTTTACCACCCCCTGCTGTGTGACTGGGGGTGAGACGGGTGACCTCTCTGTGCCTCAGTTTCCTCATGTGTAAAATAGAGGTAGGGTGATTGTGCAAATCAAATGTGACCAATCACATCAAAGTGTTGAGCACTGTGCTTGCACCTGGTAAGTGCTGATAAATATCATTGTTGTCATTGTTACTATTATAGTAAAACTTTAACCTAAAGCAGGTACCTGAATAAGTTGGAAACCTGTCAGAGAAAGAAAACTCAAATATTTTCCGCTAAAATGAGTGATAGAAAAGTGAGAAGACTGCATCTTGTCAAAGGCAGAAAACTTGTGAGACCCAAAAAGCAGTGTTTTATAGTGCCAGTGACTTCCTGCTCTCATGGGTTTTAGACATTCAGAAAAGTTTGAAGGATAATAAAACAAACTTCCACACAGCCACCACCTAGCTTAAGGAAGAAAACCTCCCAGTACAGGTAAAGTCCCCTGTATGCCCGTGTGTTACTTCTAGAAGTTACTGCAGTTTATGTTCCTGAATTTGGTGTTCTCATTTCCATGCATATTATTTAAGGACATGTGAGAGTCAGGTCTCTCTGCCTTTAAAAAAAAATTTCTTTACACACACACACTCTCTCTCAGTCTGTCTGTCTCATTGTCATACCTTCTGTGTCTCTGAGTCTCTCTCTGACCCCATCTGTCTCGCCGTGTCTACCTGGCTGTCTTAGTTACCTAGTGCTGCTGTAACAGAAATACCCCAAGCAAATGGCTTTAACAATCAGAAATTTATTCTCTCACAGTCTGGGAGGCCAGAAGTCTGAATTCAGGGCACCAGCTCCAGGGGAAGGCTTTCTCTCTCTGTCATCTCTGGAGGAAGGTCCTTGTTATCTATCATCCCCTGGGTCTAGGAGTTTCTCAGTGCAGAGACCCCAGGTCCAAAGGACATACTCCACTCCCGGCTCTTCTTTCTTGGTGGTAAGAGGTCCCTCTCTCTGCTTCCTTCTCTCTCTTTTTATTTCTCGTAAGATAAAAGGTGATACAGGCCACACCCCAGGGAAACTCCCTTTACATAGGATCAAGGCTGTGACTTGGGTAAGGGTGTTGCATCCGACCCTAATCCTCTTTAATATAATCTAATCCTGCCTCATCGATCACAGGCAGAGATTAGGATTTACAACCCATAGGACAGTTGCATCAGATCACATAATGGAGGACAACCACACAATACTGGAAATCATGGCCTAGACAAGTTGACACATACTTTTGGGGGACACAGTGCAATACCTGACACTGGGTTTCTTTCTGTTCTATCTCAGTGTCCCTCCTTCTGTTTATGTCTCTTTTGCCCTGTCCCTTGATGCCTCTTTCTCTCTCTCTCTCTGTTTTTATTTCTACCCTGCAGGTCCACATGAGCTTTACAAGTGTCTGTGAAAATGCTAAAAACCTGAAGCTAAAATACAATGAGGAAATTGCAAACTGAAAGTACTAATAATGCAAGTGCAAAATTAGACCATTATACAAATTCAAAAATATTTACAGTGAAACATTCATGTTTTCCGTGGGGCATGGGGCTCTTTGGACCTGTCTGAGACATTGTGGTCGGGGCTGCGAGGCAGCTTGGACCCTGCTGATTGTTCCCTTTCTCTTTTCCCTTTCTTTGGACCCAATGCAGTCTTGAACTTGGGTTAAGCTAAGTGTTCAAGAGCAAAGATTCTGGCCCCAGATGGTCACTGAGTCCCTTCTATGTCATACCCTTTTTGGGTGACCTTGGGGCATACAATCATTCAGAGATTTGTTTGCGTTCTTCCAACTCAATTACTGAGTACCTCCTATGCCAGCTCCGGTGAACAAGACAGACAACTTCCCTGCCCTGATGGTGCTTACATTCTGGAGGAGTGTGAATGACAGATAATATAGAAGTGAATGAATAAATATGCAGAAAAACACGTTTAGATAATGATAAGTTATGTGCACAGAATACAATATGGTTATGTGGTAGAGAAGGACATGGGTGGCAGCTACTTTGCACTGTGAAGGCTGCTCTGATCAGAATTCAGAGACCAGAACGGTGAGAAAGAGCTGGGCATACAAGATCTGGGAGGAGAGCTTTCCAGGCAGAGGGAACAGCAAGTACAAAGGCCCTGAGGCAGGAACAAGTTTGGAATGTTCAGGAACAGCATGGAGGCCAGGATAACTACAGCAGGTGAATGAAAGGGAATTGAGCTGGTGGGGGAGTTTGGAAAGGTTGAGAGGGCTCAGACCACACAGCGAGACCCCGGGGAAGTATCTAGCTGGGGTTAGTCATGACTGGAGACTTTCAGAGAAGGAAGAGATCCCTGGAGCAGGAAAGTCCTTGCAGAGTACCTTGAGGAAGTTGCTTACTCTCTCTGAGCCTCAGTTTCCCCTTGTGTAAAATGGGGACAATAAAGGCCCAACCCTTAGGGCTGAGTGCTGAGTAAATCTAGTGGTGGTCCAGAATGTCTATGTTAGAGGGGCTCAGGGGATGGTTGAGGTTTGGGGGGATTTGTCTTGAAGCCTGTGGGCTCAGGAGGACCACTCTTTTTACGTGGGTTATTCAGCAGTGGCTTTGGGGATTGAAAATGGAGATTATATTGGGCTAAAAGCACTGCCCCAACCTCCCCATGGCTCAGCCCCTGATTTCAGGAGTTAAAGGGAATAAAGCACTCAGCCTAGTGCCTGGCGCAGAGCAGTAGACAGGAATGGGGAGAGCGTTCCAGGTAGCAGGAAAGGCGTGAGGAAAGGTGTGGAGATGGGAAGGTTTAAGGTGTGTTAGGAGGAGAATGAGGAGACCAGCTTGGCTGGTGGGGAGCGGTGAGAGAAGAGGCTGGAAAGACAGGTTGAGGCCCAGGATGAGACCCAGGATGAGACCCTGAATGGCATGCAAAAAGAGGATGGGCCTTAGCGTGGAGGCAGTGGGGAGCCATTGTGTGTCCTGGAGCAGGAGAAGCAGTGGAAGTGGGTTTGGTTTTTGGTTTGGTTTTTAGTTTTAGACATTCAGAAAAGTTTGAAGGATAATAAAACAAACTTCCACACAGCCACCACCTAGCTTAAGGAAGAAAACCTCCCAGTATAGGTAAAGTCCCTGTATGCCGGTGCGTTCCTTCTAGAAGTTACTGCAGTTTATGTTCCTGAATTTGGTGTTCTTATTTCCATGCATGCCCTCAGCCTCCTATTGTTTGTTTGAGTGCAGTATTAATGACACACAGTAAATCGCACAAATCTTAATTGTATAGTTTGATGGCCCATGGGATCGCTGCACAGATCAAGACATAGAAATTTCCAGCCCTCCAGAGGCTCTCTTGTCCTGCTCCCAGTCTCTATCTCCCCATCCCAGCAAAACCAACCACTGTTCTGATTTCTATTGTCCTAGATTGTTCTCTACCACCCATCTGTCATTTTGCCGTACTGTGGTGGCTTCTATGTTGCTATGATGCTGGGAGCTACGTCACTGGTATTTCAAATACCAGCAGGATCACCTGTGGTGGACAGATGTCAGTGGTGCTTCCAGACCAAGACAGATTGGGAAGAAAGGCCTGACCATCGACTTCCAAAAATCAGCCAATGAAAACCCCATAGATCTCAACAGAATACTGTCCGATATAGAGTTGGAGGGTGAGCCCTCTAGGTTAAAGGCAACAGTAGAATCAAGCAGGCTGGTGATCATGAGGATGGTGTGGGACCTGGTAGCATTCTGTTCTGTTGTACATGGTGTTGTCATGAGTCAGAACCTACACAATGGCAACTAACAATGACAAAGATTGGTTTTGCCTGTTCTTGAGCTTCATGTAAGTGGAGTCATTCAGTGCATGCTCTTTTGTTCAACATTAGTCCATAAGATCTATCCATTTTCTAAAAAAATATTTTATTTGTTATTGTTGTTGTCAATATACACAGCAGAACATACACCAATTCAACAATTTCTGTGTATACAATTCAGCAACATTGGCTCTATCCATGTTTGGTGTCAGAGTTTCATTCCCTTTTCTCTGCTGCATAGTATTCCACTGTAGAAATAGACCATAGCTTCTTTACTCACTTTACTGTCTATGGATGTGTGGATTTATTTTCAGTTTGGGGCTGTACTAAGTAGCGCTCTATGAACATTCTCATGTGTGTTCTTTGCTGGACATAGGGATGTGTTTCTCTAAGGTTCACATCCAGCTGTGAGATTGCTGGCTGATGGGGTGTGCCTGTGTTTCCTTTTTGTAGCTCAGGCCAGTTTCCCAAAGTGATTGTATTGCATCTTTATACATTTACCAACACGTATGCATCCCTGAGCGATTTGGGGTACTGCTTGTCTTGTGGGTGTGATTGTACAGATGGCATCACTTGTACATTGGCTTTTGCAAATTGCTTTTTTCCCACTTAACATCTGTTCTAGAGACCCATCCCTGTTGATGTAGCAGCTCGAGCTTCTTCGTTTACTCCAGGCGTAGGATCTGCCCTGTGAACAGACCGCAGCGCCCTCCTCCACGCTCCTGCGAATGGGCGTTTAGCTTCTTCCCAAAGAGCAGCTCATTTTCTTGCAGGCTCTTCAGAGCATCTGTTTTGTGTGGTGCGAGGCCAGTGAGGAGGCTGTTGTGTCTCCAGGTGGGAGACAAGAATAAGGGGCTGGTGGTGCAGATGAATTTGAGAGCGCTGAGGGAACTTGTTTGTAGTGGGAGAACGAGCATACAAGGCGGGGTCAGGCCTGGAGGCTCCACCTGGTCCACCCCCGGGACTGAGACTCTGCAGGCCAGAAGCCCAGGTTGGAATCCTTGCTCCCACTTCAGGGCTATGTGACCTTGGGCGTGTGACTTTACCTTTCGGAGCCCCAGTTTCCTTGTCCGTAGTTTGGGCCAATTCATTCTGCCTGGCAAGGCTGTTGTGAGGGTTGAGTGAGCCAAGGCATTTAGTGGACTCGGGTGGGATTTGAATCCGTTTCTTAGCAGGTTGACCTTGGGCAAGTTGCTTCATCTAAGCCTCAGTTCCCTTGTCCGTAAAATGGGCATAATAATAGTACCTGCTTCCCAGAGATTTTGTGACAATGAAATGAGCTTATGTACATAAAGTACTTATTAAAGAATTAATAAGTGGTAGCTACTTGTTATTATTACTGCTGCTGTTGTTGACTTCTCTGTCTTTCCCCAGAGGGTGAGTGGTGGGAGGGTGGGTCTGGTCTTTCACCCTCTCTTCCTCCTGCAGTACTCACACAGGATAGGATTGGGGGGTTCATTGGAGATCTTTGGAATCCAACCATACACGACTCTGCTGATTCCTGGGGTCTCACTGGAGATCTCTGGAATCCAACCATACACGACTCTGCTGACTCCCGGCTGGGTGACATTGGGCAAGCCCCACCTCTTCTCAGAGTCTCAGTTTTCTCCTGTAAGATGGGCTTCGTGGCAGGGCCTACCTGGCCAGGTGGTTTCCCACCTGGCACATGATCTTGTTGGGGTGGGAAGAGCTCTGAGCCAGTCAGGTGGGCTCTGTGAGGGAGTGACGTTGTCCTAGCATTGCTTCAGACGATGCAATGTTGGGGGCCTCCCAGAGACTTGGGGCTTCGGGCTGAGCCCCTGTGGAAGGGGAAGGGAGGGGAATTCTGGCTCTTCTGACCTCCCGAGTGTAGGTTCAAATGGCGGTGACACCTGAACCCCCTCACTGCAGGGTGGGGACACCCCAGACCCCAGCGAGAGGGAGGCTGGTGTCCTGGGCTCGAAATCTGGCACCCATGTACCGTGTGGCCCTGGGTGCCTGGTGCACTTTCTCTGTGCCTCAGTTTCCTTCCTTCCCTGGCAGAGTTCCAGGGAGGCTTGGCTCTCTCGTTGCTGGATTTCCCAGCCCCCACAAAACCCCCGCCCCGGCCCACTGCCCACTGTGGAGGCAGAGGCCAGGGCTCAGGGCCAGGGCCATGCACCTTGACAACCCGCCCACACCGGGCACAAAAGCCCATTGTTCAGGCCCACGTTGGCGGGGAAGCGGGCGGGGAGCAGGCGCCTTTCACCCAACCCGCTTGTGGTCGGCGGGGACTGAGAAGCAATTCACAGAGGTCCCCACCCCCTGCCTGGGCACCAGGCCAGGAAGCCTCCTGGGCAGGCACCCTTGCCAAGCTGGGCCAGCTCCTACCCTTAGCTGGGCCTCAGTTTCCCCAGCTAAGAGAAGGGAGCAGAGGCTCTCCGATTGCTGCCCTGAGATCTATGGGGCTGCGGTTATCTGTGGGACAGAGAAGCTCCCTCTGCCATACCTGAGGAGGTTGTGGGTACAGGAGTTCAAATCCTTGCTGAGTGATCTTGGGTGAGTCAGTTCACTGCCATGAACCTCAGTTTCCCCATCTGTAAAAGAGGACTTGGAATCCACGACTCTCAGGGTGAAATAAGAGAAAGGACACTATGGGGTGGCATTCATTCATTCATCCACGCATTCATTCATTCATTTAAAAACGCATACTGTCAACTATGCCGGGACTAGCTACAGAATTCGTGGGGCCCAGTGCACAATGAACATGCAGGGCCTCTTGTTAAAAAAATGTTAAGAATTTCAAGAAGGTGACAGATGAGCATGAAACCACAGGTTTGATGTGATGGCACAGGTCACACATTCGTGAAGTTGGCCCTGACTATGTGCCGGGGGCACAGCTAATGAAACGGGAAAACTGCTGGCCTCATGGAGTTGATCACCTGGTAGGAGAACCTGGTGCTGCCTGGTGGATCTTTCTGAAGCCAGGTGGCCCTAAGTCCCAGAGGTCTGCTTCTCATGCAGGGTTAGCGGGGGCACCCTAGCTTCCCTTCCTTGCTTGCTTATCGGTGACCCCACACTGGGCTGGGTACCTGTAATACTATGGCCTGGCATTTCCTGAGCACAGGCTCTGCGTGAGGGGCTGATCCAGGCACTTTACCGGGATTAACTCCAAGCATCTTCTTAACGATCCTCTAAGGAAAGGCAATAGGGATATCCCCCTTGCACAGATGGGGAAACTCAAGCTTGAAGTCATGCAACTGGTGAATGGCAGAGGCAGGGTTTGAACCTGGGCTGTCTGGCATCAGTCAGGCAGCTGTGATGAGGTGGTGCATGCCTTTGACTAAGGCCCTCTGGGGTTCAAGGCTGGGAAGGGCGAGGGTGCGCTGGTGGCCCGCCAGCTGCCACCTGGGCTGGCCTTTCTGTGTGGCCCTGAGTCACAGCCCTGTGTCCCAGGAGGCTGGCTGTGCCCCGGGCACCCATGCGGCTTGAGTCACAGCAGAGCACACCCTGCCACCCTGCCCATCTCCTGCCTGGGCCTGGGGAGAGGCAGGCCCTTTGAATGGGCCTTTAGACAGGAAGTCCATCTTTGCCTGCTATTAAGGGAAAGAGTGAAGCCCTGCATGGGGTCTTAGAAACATGGGACCCTCAGGAGCATGGTCCTGCCTCCTGTCAGTGAGCTGAACTACCCTGGGGTGGATTATTTAGCTGGTGAGGTACTGAGCTCCCGTCACCGGGTGCATCCAAGGCAGCATGGCCTATCAGAGGTGCTGAGGAGGGTTCCTGCAAAAGGTGGGGCCAGGTGCTAGAGTCTGTGACTTCCAAGGCCCTAAGCTTGATTCATGTATTCATTTTGATGTAGCTACAATCAGCAAACGGTAAGAAATCCCAAAAAATACAAAAGGACATGGAGTGAAAACCAAGTCTCCTTCCTCCCCTGTTCCTTGGCCTCCCACTTCTCCTCCCCAGAGGCAGATTTTTTTTTTCTAGAGCGAATTTATATACATACAAAGAAATATGTATATTGTCCTTCCCTCCTTCCTTCCTTCCTTCTTTCCTCCCTTCTTCCCTTCCACACAGGGTAGCCAATATATTCATACATGGGTCTGCCTTTTTTTTTTTGTTTTTTGACTTGACAGCTTATCTTGGACACTGCAGTACACACAGCAGCCCCAGTCTTCTTACCTTGCTACACGATAGCCCTTTTGTTTTCTTTCTTTTTAATAATCTATAATTTATATGATTAAAAGATTTTTCAATCCTGAATTCTGTGAGGCTTAGGGTTTGGGGCTGTGCACTGTTCTTCACTCAGGTGGTGGTCTGAGAACAATTTTAAAGTTTGGCTGGAAATTATAAGCTCTTCCCATGTCTGTGGAGGAATTTTTTTTTGGCGGGGGCGGGGGGGGGGCTCTGTTTTTGGTTGAAATTATAAAAGAGAGAGAAAAAGAGGAGAGACTGCCCTCCACCCACATTCCCCCATGCCGGGCACCGGTGGCCCAATGGTGAACCCCACAGGTGTGGGTCCTGCCCAGCCGAGCTCACCAGCTCATCTGCCTGTAGCGTGGCCAGGGTGTGGGAGGAGGACTCCTGTCAGTGCCAGGGAGCCCAGGGGAGAAGACTTCATTCTCTCACATGCGTAAGCGTGTGTTTGCCTGTGTGTGTGTGTATGTGTGTGTGTGTGTGTGTGTGAGGGGCCAGGGATGCTCCTCAGAGAAGGGACTATTTGGGCAGGGCTTAAAAGGGAGGCAGAAGAGTTCACATGAGAAGTGTAGAGATGGCCTGCCAGGCAGAGGAAATAACAAAACTAGCTGGTGGATGCAGAAACAACTACCAGTTTCCATTTATTGAGTACCTACTATGTGCCCAGGACTGTGCTAGGTGATTCATAAGTCACTATTGCATCTGACTATTGCTGATGTCAGATGGATCTTGGCTGGAAGCAGAGAACACCAGAAAGATGTTTCCAAAACCCAGACAAAACCCATTGCTGTCGAGTCAATTCCGACTCATAGTGACTCTACAGGACAGAGTAGAACTGCCGCATAGGGTTTCTGAGGCAGTAATCTTTATGGAAGCAGACTGCCACATCTTTCTCCCACGGAGCAGGCTGGCGGGTTCAAACTGCCGACCTTTTGTTGGTAACCGAGTGCTTTAAGTACTGTGCCACAAGGGCTTCTAGATGTTTACCTGTGTTTTACTGACTATGCAAAGGCATTCGACTGTGTGGATCGTAACATATTATGAGACGGAAATTTCAGAACACTTAATCGTGCTCATGTGGAACCTGTGCATAGACTAAGAGGCTGATGTTCGAACAGAACAAGGGGATATTTTGTGGTTTAAAATCAGGAAAGGTGTGCATCAGGATTGTATCTTTTCGCCATACCTATTCAAGCTGTATGCTGAGCAAATAATCCAAGAAGCTGGACTGTATGAAGAAGAACAGGGCATCAGGATTGGAGGAAGACTCATTAAGAACCTGCGATATGCAGATGATATAACCTTGACTTGCTGAAAGTGAAGAGAGCTTGAAGCACTCACTGATGAAGATCAAAGACTACAGCCTTCAGTATGGATTACACTTCAAAATAAAGAAAACAAAAATCCTCGCAACTGGACCAATAAGCAATATCATGATAAATGGAGAAAATATTCAAATTGTCGAGGATTTCATTTACTTGGATCAACAATCAATGCCTACAGAAGCAACAGTCAAGAGATCAAACAATGTATTCCTTTGGGCAAATCTGCTCCAAAGACCTCTTTAAAGTGTTTAAAAGCAAAGATGTCACCTTGAAGACTAAGGTCGCCTGACCCAAGCCATGGTATTTTTAATCGCCTCATATGCATGCAAAAGCTTGGCAATGAGTAAGGAAGACTGAAGAAGATCTGATGCCTTTGAATTATGGTGTTGGGGAAGAATATTCAATATCTCATGGACTGTGAGAAGAATGAACAAGTCTATCTTGGAAGAAAGCACAGCTAGAATGCTCCTTAGAAGTGAGGATGGAGAGACTGCGTCTCACGTACTTTGGACTTGGTATCAGAAGGGACCAGTCCCTGGAGAAGGGCATCATGCTTGCTAAAGTAGAAGGTCAGGGAAAGAGAGGAAGACCCTCAACGAGATGGACTGACACAGGGGCTGCAACAGTGAGCTGAAACATAGCAATGATTGTGAGGATGGCGCAGGACCGGGCAGTATTTTATTCTGTTGTATGTAGGGTCATTGTGAGTTGGAACTGACTTGATGGGACCTAACAAGAATAATGGTTGCATTTAGGAGGAACCCTGGTAGCACAGTGGTTAAAGTGCTTGTCTACTAATCGAAAGGTCAGCGTTTTGAAACCACTAGGCGCTCCATGAGAGAAAGACATGGCTGTCTGTTTCCATAAAGATTACAGCCTAGGAAATCCTATGGGGCAGTTCAGTCTGTCCTTTAGGATCACTGTGAGTCGGAATTGACCCAATGGCAATGGGTTTAAACTGAGGCTTGGAAAAGCATGCTAACTTGCTCATGGCCACACAGCTATTACTGGAGCTTAGATTTACACGCAGGCCACTGGAGGGCTTGGCCATTCTAATATTCCACGACGGTGAATGAGGCGGCTGGTGGGGCCCTGGATGCCTGGCCTCGGCCTTCTGAGCTTTCCAGTTCAGGCCTTAGTCCTGCTCAGAGGTTTCCAGCACCTGCCCACACCCAAGGACTCATCGGCCTGAGCCATCCTCTTCTCCTCTGGCCAGAGTGGGTACCTCGGGCAGCACAGAACTTTCTGGACCTGACTGGGGCAGTGGGTGTTTCCTGCTTCCAGAGAGGAGCCACCAACGGTGCTTACAGAGTGAGGGATAATTAGGAGGAAGCACCTGTCTTGTCCCCACCAGGGGGATGTGCTTGGAGGTGGGACTATCTCCAGGTCTTGGCCCCTTGAGGCCTCAGGGGCTCTGTCTCCAGTGCAGCTCCTCTGGGTTCCAGGGGAGAGGGGTGTGAGCAGATCTGGCCCCAGAGAAGCATCCCCCAGTGTGACCCCTGGTGGGCACTGGGCTTGGGGTCTTCCTCCCCGCCACTTAATTATGGTAAAATATATATAACAAAACATTTGCTGTTTTAGCTATTCTAAGTGGACGTTTCAGTGGCATTGATTGTATTCACCATGTTGTGCGCCTGTCACTACTATCTGTTTTCAAATGTCTTTTATCCCACTTAAAAAAAAAAATCATAAAATCCCAACGGACCTTGCAAGGTGGGAATTAATCACCCCATTCTGCAGGTGAGAAAACAGAGGTTCAGAGAGGTGAAGTGACTTGTCCAAGGCCACACAGCGAGTAAAGGCAGAGCCAGGACATGAATCCAGATCTGTCTGGAGTTTGACTCATAACCACCTCACACTCTTGCCCCTGTTCAGGGGAGTTTCCGCCTCATCTGCCCCTTGGCTGGGGCTTAAACTCTTTCTTTCACTCTCCTCTCTCTCTCTGTCCTGGTCTTCTTCAGAAAAGGGGCACTGGGCCCATTGCCCTGGAGAGCTTGAACGCTGCACCCAGGAACTCGGGATCTGAAAGGGGGAACTGTAGGTGGGTTGTGCTCCTTCACCCGACATCAGGACACAGGCCCCAAGTTCCCTCCTCGCTTCTTCCCAAAGGGAAAGAGAGAATAATACTCGGTTCAAATGTCAGGCCTGCTCTGCAGCCTGTGGGGAGACTGGTTGAACAGGTCTGGGGGAGGGACGGAGGGAGGAAATTATTAATAATTGCAAAGCAACCAGCCCCGATGCCAGCCCTGAACTGTGTTTGTGTGTGACTTTGGGGGTGGGGGGCTGGGGGTGCTAATCCCAGGGACCCTGCCCCTGGAGCTGGGTTGGGGGGGGTGGGGTGGGCAACATAGAGACCAGTCGCAGCTTCCTAGGTGCCTGTGTGGGTGGGAGAGGCAACAGGGTGGGGGGCGGGGGTGTGGCACACAGTCAGCCTCCCTGAGCCGAGGTACATTCCAGCCTCTCCGCCTCCCATAAACCCAGGGAAGGGGGAAACAGTCAATATCAGGAGGACAGAAAGAGCCTACTGTGTGCCTACGAGGTGCCTCACTATGTGCTGGGTTAATCCTTACAACTGAATGAGGTCGGCATTGTTATGATCAGTTGACAGTTGGGGAAACTGAGGCACAGAGGGGTTAAGCCTACATTTGAACCCAGGAGGTCTGATCACAGCTTGGCTGCTTTTAACCACCAGGCCAAACTGGCCTTCGCTGGCACCTCTGCTGGGGGTGAGGGATTCCTCACTCCTGGGAAAGGACCTCGCCCTCTCCCCCGACATCAGCACAATCCTACAGGCATACCCCTGAGGGTGGGAGTAGGTTTGACCCTTCTCTGAGCCTCAGTTTCTTCATCTGTAGAATGGGAAACCTTCTTGAAGCACCAGGGCGGCGATGACGGGAGGCGGTGAGAAGGGAAAGGGGAGGTGGGCTGCCAGACCAGGCCCCGGGACTGTCCCTTCACCATCATCCTTTCTGCCTCCAGTACCCCCTGCGAGGTCTGACCCATACAGCCTGCAGTCACCCTCGGGGGCCTAACAAGAGCTAGTTCCCTGGTTGGGCTTTGGAAAATTCCCTCTGAAATACCTTATAAGTCATCGGTTTACACTTTAACAGGAAAATGGCTTGCATGGTGGAATTGAGGCAGGATTTCAGGGAATGGCTAGTAGGAGCTCTGGGAGCCAGCTGCCACCCATGGCAGAGGCACACCCGGATCGCGTGCTACCAAGGCCTGGGACCTGCCGCGTCTGTGGGGTACCTCTGGGGCGTCCCCCTCCTTGGCTTGCCCCGATGGGCCGATAAGACCCAGCCTTGGAGGAGGAGGAGGCGGCCATAATTACAGGCCTCGGTGGTGGCGGGCAGGCGAGTCATGAGGTGGGGGTGACTCAGAGGATTGCTCCATGGGCAGGGCGGGGGCGGGGGCTGCCTGTCTGCCCCTCACCCGGCTGGCCTGGGATGGGCCAGGGCACCCTGAGGGGGCCCCGCGGGGCAGTTTGGGTACTACCTGGCCCGGGTCTCACCCTGTGCCCATGACCCTGGCTGCTGTGCTACTTGGCATCCGTGGAGCTTGGCAATGCCTTTGCAGCTGGTCCGCTGGGTTTTCCCCTTGCTCAGTCCCGGGCACCAGCTTCTGGGAAGTGGGAATCGGGCTCAGAGGCATCAGATGATGGAATCACAACCCCCGGATGGTAGGCTCCCGGCCTCGCGGATATAGGGAGAATCTCAGATGATCCCCAGGGAAGATCACAGACATGTGTGGACTCCGAGAACCAAAGACGTGCAGGCCCATGGATTCGTGCATTAATAGATCTGCGGAATTATAGATTTGCCCTTGAGTCTGTTCTGACTCATAGCGACCCCATAGGACAGAGTAGAACTGGAGTTTCCAAGGAATTGCTGGCAGATCCCAACCGATGACCTTTTGGTTAGCAGCCGAGCTCTTAACCACTGCGCCACCAGGGCTCCTTATAGATTTATAGGATCAGCAAATTGGTTACAAAACTCGATTCACACGTTCATACAGTCAGAGGTTTTTTTAAAAAAAAGGACAGCAGCTGAAGCATTCAGGGGTGAATTATCTTGGTGTTGCCAGCTTGCCAGCTTGTTCCCACTTGGTTCAGCAAAAAAAAAAACAAGTGTGGATATTCACCTTTCTCTTTCTATCTGGTGAGAAGGAAACCACATGAGCAAAAAGTCAGCAACTGGTGAACTGAAGTGTTCATTGTTCTGTTCTTTTGACGCTCTACGAGTTTGAAAACTTGTCAAAATAAAAAGTCGGGGGAAAAGTAAAATAGAAAATGAAATGAAAACACCCACCACAGGGTTATAGATTCTAGAACTTTGTGATCCAAAAAATCTTGATTTCCTAATTCAGGGCATCTACGATTCTCTTAGTTAACTCATTGCATTTTTTATTTACACGTTTATGCAGACCACCTGCTGGGAGCCAGGCACTGTTCTAAGGACTTCTACAGGTAGCAACTCATTGAATTCCTTTTTTTTTTTTTTCTTGTCAGCTAATTGTTATTTTATTTCATTGTGAACTGAAGCACATCAAGGGGCTTCTATCGCTCCTTAGCGACAATTCCCTTCATTATTATTAGTTAGATTAGTAATAGGCTCAGACATATCAAAGATTGTGAAGATGGTGTAGGATCAGGCAATGTCGCATGTCCCGTTATATGTAAGGGGGCGTTGGTGGTGTAGTGTTTGGCTGCTAACGGAAAGATCGGCAGTTTGAGCCCACCAGTTGCTCTGTGGGAGAAAGATGTGGCAGTCTGCTTCCGTAAAGACGACAGCCTCCGAAACCCTGTGGGGAAGCTCTACTCTGTCCTATAGGGTTGCTATGAACAGGAATTGACTTGGCAGCAACACTTTTTTTTTTTTTTTTGATCATGCATAAGGTTGCCGTGGGTTGCAGCCAACTGGATGGCAACTAACAACAACATTTAGGTTAGTGATACTAGTTTTCTTTTTTTTTAATTTTGTAAAAAAATATATAACACCTTTTGACATTTCAACCTTTTTCACATGTACCATTCAATGATACCTAAACTCATTGAATTTTTACAACTCCCCTAGGGAGTGAGTGTTGTTATTATGCCCATTTTACAGATGAGGAAACTGAGGCACGGAGAGGTGAAGTAAATTGTGCACATTGTGATCATGTATTATTAAGCCTCTACTGTGTGCCAGGTACTGTGCTAGGCTCTGGGGACACAGCAGTGAGCAGGACAGACCTTGTCCCTGCCCTCAGGGAATTCCGCGAGGGAGACAAATAATAAACATGTACAATTGTCCTAAGTTCTAAGAGGAAAATAAGTCTGCTGCTTTGATGGCTGCCATCCTGGCCCCGGGGGCTCTGCCAGGTGATGGGGACAGGGACCTACCTGGGACGTTTTACCTCAGACAGAGGGTGCATGTGTGCATGGAGGGTGGGGTTCATCTCCCCTCCCTGGGTCTCTCTCACCGGAAAACCTAGTGGAGTGGAAGAAGCCCAAACACCAGGGGCTCCCTTAGATTGAGCTAGCAGTTGGAGGCCCCTCTGAGGAGGTGGCATTTGACCTGACACCTGGAGCATCAGGAGGCACCAGCCACAAGAAGGTCTGTGGGAAGAGCATTCCAGGTAGAGGGAATGGCAAGGGCAAAGGCCCTGATTCATAGCGTCAAAGGTGGAAGGAAACATACAGTTGTCGAATGACAGAGCTTGAAGCACAAAAAATGGGGATTAGAGTGGCTGGCTGAGCCCCCTGTTGTTGTAGAGGTAGGAACCATGAGAGAAGCTGCAGATAAACTCAAGGGACACGCCTGCCCTCTGCCCAGGCAGTGCCCTCTGCCCAGAATGCCCTTTCCCTGTTTCCTAGTCTGCCAAACTCCTACTCACTGTTCCAGGGCTGGCTGACAGCCTCTCCTCTGACAGTGGAGGTTAGGTAGGGGGCTTCCCCAGCCCTTGGGGAACCTAGTGTTCTCTCCTGCCTTCTCTCTCCACCCTGTTGCCAGAGCAGACCTTGACTGTGGGGAGCCTGCTTTTAGTCAGCAGCACCACCCAGGTGCCAGCCCTGAGTGGGAGGCACGATTATCTCTGTCAAAGGAGACAGAGGTCCAGAGAGGTTAAGAGCCTTGGCCAAAGACACAAAGCTAGGAAGTGTTCAAGGAGGGATCCACGTGCAGGACTTACAGGCTACATTTTGGTTGTTGGTTTACCTGCCCAACTCCCTGCCCACCCTGGGGGCCTCTCCAGGGTGGGCATGGGTAGCAGAGTCAGCCCTGTGTCCCCGTATCACCCAGCTATGGCTGAAGGCTTGTGGAGTGATTTTACCTGTTACTTTTGCCAGGCTAAGGACACGGACCTGAGAGAGGGGCTGGGCCAAGGCTCAGGGAGGGGGTTTATCTCGACCCCAAGGGGAAGGCGCCTGGAGGCCTCTCAAAGGGAACCCTGTGCTCACTCCCCCCTCAGTCCCCTTCATTCCCTGACCCAAGCTGGCATGCAGAGGTCCTGAGCCCTGCCCCCAGCTGACACCAGTCTCTGGGGCCACTGAGAGGTTGGGGAAACTGAGTCTGAACTGAGTCAGGCCTGACACAGTGGGGATGGGGGACAGGGCTAAGGAATCACATGTGTTCACAACCACAGGCACAGACACAAGGGGCGTGCGCACACGTGTGAACCCCTGCTGTGTGCACGAGGCTCACAAGAGCCAATGCAGGCACAGCCCACAGCCTGCACGGTGTTGAAACACGGCTGCCCACATGTGTGCCCATGTGAGCTCCTGGCCCAGTGCACGCGTATCTGTCCACAGTGGATATATACCCACGCACACAGATCTGCAAACTCCAGGGCCTCCTGGTCCAAATCTAGGCCTTGCCACTTCTCAGGGCTGTCTGTGGGCCTCCGTGTCCAGATCTGGGAAATGGGGGCCTCCTCTGTTTGAGGCTTGGGGCCTGCCCTGGAAGGTAGAGGAGGGGGTTCAGCGCCATGGGCTTCCCCCACCACAGCGAACATCGGGACCCCACTTGGGGCAAATGACCTTTGTCACTTACTGCTGGGCTGGTCCAGTGTCTTTGCTCCCAATTTCTGGCCCTGATTGGCCTGAAGCCAGGCTGCCCGCACACCTGGCTCTCTTGCCGGCCCAAGGGGCTCCACGACGCAGTGGGGAGAGGGAGCTGCCCAGGTGGCTCCACCTTAGACAAGGGGGGGCGGTGCATGTGTACGGGAGAACAGGCTTGGCTCTCCCCACCTCCCCGGGGTCGCTCTTCCTGGGAACCTAGTGGAGTAGGAGCCCAGACACCAGAGTCCCCAGACTGGGTTCAAAGCCAGCTCCACGCTTTCAGGCTCTGAGGCCTGGGAACCTTGATCTTATCATATGCAAGATGGAGACCATAAAGCTACCTGCCTGAGTTGTGAAGCGAATGGCATGGTGGCTGGCACACAGTAGGTGCGCAATACATGCCAGCTGTTCTAGCTGCAGACAAGCGCCACTGCTAGTTTCATTCATTCATTTACTCAGTCATTTGACCAGTGTTTATCGAGGTCCTACTATGTGCCAGGTCCTGTGCTAGGTGTTGGAATCACAGGGCAAAACAGACAAAATCCCTGCCTTCATGGAGCTTTTAGTCTAGTAAACCAAAACAAACCAAACTCACCGCCGTCGAGTCGATTCCGACTCATAGCGACTCTATAGGACAGAATAGAACTGCCCGGTAGCGTTCCCAAGGAGTGCCTGGCGGATTTGAACTGCCGACCTTTTGGTTAGCAGCTGTAGCACTTAACCACTGCACCACCAGGGTTTTCTTCAGTCTAGCAGGGGACAAGAAAAGTTCATAAGGTACCAAGGAGACCATGGTAATGCTGAGACAGGGATAAAGTAGTAAGGTGGGAGGCAGAGTGACCAGGGTGGCTGGGGAGGGCCATTGAAGGTGGAGGGAACAAGCAAAGGCAAACTCCCCATGGTGGGAACAAGGCAGGTGCATTCCAAGAACAGAAAGGCGGCTGTGTGGCTGAACAGAGTAAGAGGGAGAGGGTTTGACACGGAGGGAGAGGGTTTGACACGGAGGGAAGGAGGAGGTGGATCCCGCAGGGCCCTGCAGGCAGGCGTGAGGAATTTCACTCCAAGGGTGATTATTATAAACAAAGAGCAAAGTTAGGAATGACTACCATATCCAAAGTGCAAACTCATCATGATTCACTTCCAGCCCAGAACTTGGGCACTGGGGCTCAGGAACCTTAAGGAAAAGCACCTGCCCACCTCTCTGCCAGTCATCCTTTTCTAAAGAAACAAGGTCATTGCAATCTGTTAGATGCAAATTCGGTGTGTCGATACGTTTGCAGCGGATGTGATTTTGTTAATTGGAAATGCGGCCATAGTTGCTGGTGCTTGTTGTGAGAGGGAAGGTGGGGTGGGCTAGGGAGGGTATCACCAGCTCTGATTTCAACAGCACAGTGTGCCAACTGGGGAAGGCTTGGAAGATCAGCTGGTCCAGTGCCCTGACTCCAAGATGAGGAACCTGAGGTCCAGACGAGGGGAAGTGAGTGGCCAAAGGTGACACTGTGAGTCAGAGGCAGTTGCGGGAGTCGAATCCAGGTCCCCTGACTCGCAGCCCAGACTTTCTGAGAAATGGGTGTCTTGCCATGTACTTCCCCTTTGCTCTTTCCTCCCAGACAATGTCAGGGCCCTCGGGACCAGACAGGAGACCTGGGGTGGAGGTCCGGAGGTTTGGGGTCCACCTCCTTACTCTACCACAGGGTTTCTCATCAGGCGCAGCATTAACATTTTGAAGCAGACCGTTCTTTGTTGCTGAAGCTGACTTGTGCTGAGCTCTCAATAATTTCTCAGACGGGGTCCCTCATCAGGAAACTGATGCCTCTGGAGACCACAGAATTGGGAAAAGGGGAGGCAAGAAAGAAATTTAACCCAGATTTAGGAATGATTTCCAAGGGCTTAACCCCACAATAGCAATTCCTGGATATTGAGGTAAGCCACAGGCTTCTACAGGGTGAATTGACCAGCTACTCTGATATCAGGAGAATTGGTGCTTTGGCTCGAGACAGAATTCCCACAGCAGAAGTTTCACAAAGAGCCTCTTCCCCATCAGCCTAGAGGTGCCAGTCTTGCCATCTAGAAACCTGAGGTTGGAGCTGACAGAATGGCTGGAGGATGACGAGGACGTTGATGTCAACAATGTGTCAGCCAGGTTTGAAAAAGTTGTTATGTGGCATCTGAGTACAGAAGAAGCATACTAGAAAAATAACGCATTTTTAAAAATAGACTTTATTTTTTTTGAACAGTTTCAGATTTATGGAACTATTGAGAAGTTCGTACGGAGAGTTCCCGCAGTCTGCTCAGTTTCCCCCATTATTAACATGCTACATTCGTGTGGCACATTTTTTATAATCAGTGAGCCAATATTGATACACTACTATTAACTAAAGTCCATAGTTCATTCAGATTTCCTCAGTTTTTACCAAATCTTCTTTTTCTGTTCCAAGATTCCATCCAGGATACCACATGATATTTAGTTGATCACCTGGCTGAGGTAGTGTTTGCCAGGTTTCTTTCTTTCTTTCCTGTAAAATTGCTCTTTTTTCCCCCATTCCCTACTTACTCATTGGAAGGAAGTCACTATGTACAGCTCATATCTAAGGAGAAGGGAGTGATGGCCTATTCCCAGGTGTCAGCTTCCCCTGCTTTTGTTTTTGCTGTGTGCTGTCGAGTTGATTCCGACTCATAGTGACCCTTCAGGACAGAGTAGAACTGCCCAATAGGGTTTCCTAGGCTGTAATCTTTATGGGAACAGATTGCCAGGTCTTTTCTCCCACGTAGCCACTGGGTAGGTTTGAACCACCAATCTTTCAGTTAACAGCCAAGTGCTTAACCATTGCTCCACCAGGGCTCCTTCCCCCTCCTTTAGGGTGGACTATCTACACAAACTATCTGGAATTCTTTTGTATGGGAGATTTGTCTTTTCTCCCTGAAACAATAATTTATTCAATCACTTATTTATATCAGTATGGACTCATGGATATTTATTTTGAACTTTAGTTATAAACCAATACTGCTTTATATTATTGCTAAATTGTTCCAGCTTTGCCATTGGCAGCACTTTCCGTTGGCTCCTGTGCCCCTTTGACATACCCTATCTTTTTTTTTTTTTTTTTTTTTTAGCACTTCCTTACATTCTGGCACTACAGGATGCTCCAGGCTCATCTTAGATGTAGATTTCCTGCTCCAGTTCTAGAATCAGCCATTTCTCCAAGAAGACCTAGTTCTTCTTATTAGAGAACAATATTAGAAACCAAAATCTGGGTGCTAGGTGTGCTCATAGCTATTGGGGTGCCTTTGCTTATAGACCTCTCATCTGGCAAAGCAAGAAAATATACGTGTGTATACTCACCCATGTATACACACAGATCTACAAATATTTCCATATGTAACCGTCCGTATCTATATTTAACTAAGCATGAGTTCTTACCAATGTTTCTAGAATCCATTACGTTTTAGGATGTCATTTGAAGTTGGTGTGTGTCATTAAATTAATAACTGTACCAAAATCCAAACCAAACCAGTTGCCGTTGAGTAGATTCTGAATCATAGAGACCTTGTAGGATAGAGTAGAACTGCTCCACAGGATTTCCAAGGAGCGGCTAGTGGATTTGAACTGCTGACATTTTAGTTAGCAGCCAAGCTCTTAACCACTGAGCCACCAGAGCTCCAAATCGATAATCATAGATAAGTGATCATTAAAACAAACAAACAAACCTAGTGCCGTAGAGTCAATACCGACTCACAGCGACCCTATAGTGATCATTATAGCTACCACTTATTGAGTGCTTACTATGTGCTAAGTACTTTTTAAGTGTGCTTAACACCCATAAAAAAATTACACGATGGGCCTAGACACTGGTACCTGCCTCAACCCTTTTTACAGATGAGGAAATGGAGGCACAGGGAAGTTATGTATTTTGCTCAAAGTCTTCCAGCTAGTAAATGGTGAAGTGGAATTTGAACCCAGGCTCTACCATGTCAAACATTAAAATGCATTTACATCTTGCATTAAACAATTTATAGACAATCACCCAAAAAATTTGCATTATGGCTGACTGGTTGATGTGGAATTATATTTCAAAACCATTTAAATTAAACTTTGTGATTTCCTTGGAAGCCAATCCAGTTGTGTTTTCAGTCTCAAACAATTTCTACTTGAGGCTCTGTGGTCTTCAATGACAGGTGTGTTAAACAGCTCAGGTCTACGCTGCTGCAGGCCCATTCAGCCACCGTGCTGGGCCATGCTCAGTGCCTCCCTCCAGCTAGCCCAGATGGGAAATTCACAGGGACACAGAGTCTTCTGGAAAAATGTCCCAGGCAGCTCAGATCTCAGTGGCCCAACGGGGGATGGAAAGGAAGCATGAGTGGAGGGGGAGGGAGGGCAGCACAGGGCTCTGACCTCCAGGTGTTCCTGGTGTGAATCCGGTCTGACCTGCTGGGCTTCGGTCAGCCAGGGAGTCAGGGAGTTTTGGATAGGGCCTGTCCTGACCCCAGTGTGGCCTGAGGGCAACACAGATCCCTCTTGTTTTCTTCTTGAAAGTCTCCACCTCTCAGACTGGCTGCACCCTCCTCAGGCCCAAAGCCTGCTCCTCTAGGAAGCCTTCTTTGACTTCTCCACTCTCAATGATATCTTTGTTCCCTGAAATTCCAAGTCTAGACCAAGGGTCTCAAACTGGTGGCCCTCAGATGTGCTTTCTTTGGCCTGCAGAGTGTTTTCTAAAATTTGACCTGGCCGACAACATTGAAGAGCAAGAGGTTTCACATAAAAACATACACAACCAACTTCTCTTATAAATGTTGAAAGCCTGACAATCCTGTGCCCACATCCCCACCTGTTGGTTTGGCCCCAGGCTTGGTGCGTAGTAGGTGCTCGACTGGTTTTGACATCATGAACAGACCGGGTGCACTCAGCTTGGAGCTCTGGCTTTGCAGTCAGACAGGCCTGATTTTAAGTGCCAGCTCTGCCCCTTCCTGGCCGTGGGACCTGGAAGAATATGTTTCAGCTTGCTCAGTCTCAGTTTCCTCATCTGGAAAATGAGATAAAAATAAAACCTACCTCACGGGGTTGTTGTGAGGATTAAATTAAATGAACTAATACATGGGGTGGTTTGACATAGATGGGACGAAATAGACTGACATAGTGGCTACAAGGATGGGCTCAAGGCTAGCAACGATTGTGAGGATGGCGCGGGACCGGGCAGTGTTTCATTCTGTTGTACACAGGGTCGCTATGAGTTGGAGGCGACTCGAGGGCACCTAACACAAAAACAATACATGGAGCGGGCTTAGGACAGGCCAGACAACCACGGAGCTCCAGATAAATGATATTTACTTTCTTGTTTTCCTTCTTTTTTTTTTGCTTTGATACATCTCATTTCCTAATGATCTAATTCCCGCCATGTCTATCTGTTGGTCCATCCATCCATCTGTCCATTCCACAAACACCTACTGGGTGCCAGAGACATATAAGACCCAGTTACTGCCCTCAGAGAATGCCTCTTCCTGGTCAAGCTAGGGAGAGAGACATTTCGTTCATTCGTGCGTTTATTCACTCGCACATTCATTTGCACGACAGATGTTGGCTGAACACCTACTTTGTGCCAGACACTGAGGATGTAGCAGTGAACAAAAAGGATGACATCCCTGCCATCATGAAGCTGACGTTTGGGTGGTGGCTGACAGATGATAAACCAATAAAATGTCAACTGGAACTAAGTGCTGTGAAGAAAACCGCAGGAGGGATGGAGGGGCTGCTGCTTGAGATGGAGTGGTCAGGAAAGGCCTGTGAGCAAGGAGGGAGGGAGGGAGGCAGCCATGCAGCTGACTCCCTGGGGGAGGAGCATTCCAGGCATAGGGAAGAGCAAGTGCAAAGGCCCCGAGGCAGGCACATGCCTGGAGTGTTTGAGGGGAGGTGAGAAGGCCAGTGTGACTGGAGGTGAGTGAGTTATGTATTTCTGCAATGTTAGAATTCCCCTGCTCTCCTCCCTCTTCTCCCCTTCCTCCTTCTCTCCTCCTTTCTTCTTTTTTACAATGAGTCTTTTACTTTGTAATCCAATGTGCAATGCAGCTCATAAAAATAGAAATAATATCTGGGAAGCCCTTGACATGTTGTTGGCACACAGGAATAGTGATTGCTGTTATTACCATTTCTTCTTCTCATTTCTGTTGGGAATGAATCACTTACTTTTAGTGGTTTCCTAAAGAGGCAATGAGCCCTTGGGCCCTTGCCCACCATGTTCCCTGGAGTGCCCTTCCTCTCCCCCATCGTTCTGAGGGCTCCTGGGAGGTGAGTGTCTGTAGCAAGGGTAGAGAGTCTTTCCCTCCTCCCCTTTCCCCCTCTCCCTTTCATTCCTCTCCCCTCCCCTCCTCTCTTCTCTTCTCTCTTTCCAGAAGGGAGAATTGAAGACTAGAAGCTCAGTGAGGCTCAGGAGGGTTCTGAGCCACCTGCCCCATAAGGCCAGCTCTGTCTGTGAGTCTCTCTGTATCACTTGGCTCCCTGTCTTCCTCTCTGTCTCACGCTCCTCTCTCATAGTGTCTCTCTCTTTCCCTGTATCTGTATCTCTCTTTATCTCCCGTCCTACCATCTGCCTCTTTTCCCCTCTCCCTTCTTCTCTCCTCTCTTTCATATCTTCTTTTTCGCTCTGTTTGCAGGCAGTCCTGGGTTAAAACGAGATCCATTTCTAACGTCATTTTAAGTCGAATTTGTAGGTTAAGTCGGAACAGGTGCATAAGTTCTTATTTAGTCTTAGGGTCACTATAAGTTGGAATCAGCTTTTACTGCAATGGGTTTTAGTGCAAGAAAGAGCCCTGGTGGTGCAGTGGTTAAAGCGCTTGGCTGCTAACTGAAAGGTCGGCGGTCTGAACCCATCAGTTGCTCTGTGGGAGCAAGATGTAGCAGTCTGCCTTGTAAAGATTACAGCCTTGGAAACCCTATGGGACAGTTCTACTCTGTTCTACAGGGTTGCTATGAGTCGGAATGGACTTTATGACAACCGGTTAGTGCAAGAAAGGGCTCAAAGCCTTCTCAGTGATTTGAAAGCTGGACATGCAACAAGTGCAGGTAATTGTGATGGTGAATTTGTTGCAAGCATGGCTTTTGGTTCAATCATTTCAAAGTGAGGGCAAATTTACATAACATTATAGGGCAGGTAAGAGTTGTCTGCAAGTCAGATGTAACCTGGGACTTACCTATCATGGTCTCCTCTTGCCTCTTCATACCTTTCTCTGTATCTCTCTCGCTCCGTGTATCTCTCTCTGTGTTTCTATCTCTCCATATATTGCTCTGTTTCTGTGTATCTCTCTGTTTCTCTGTGTATCTCTTTCTCTGTATCTCTCTGTCTTTCTATTTCTCTGTATATCTCTCTCTGTATCTTTCTGTGTCTCTTTCTCTGTGTATCTCTCTCTGTCTCTGATCTCTCTCTGTGTATGTTTCTCTGTTTCTCTCTCTCTCCCCCCTCAGATTCTCTCTCTCTCTGTATTCCCCTCTCCTCCTGTGTCTCTCTCTGAGCATGTCTCCCTGTATATACCTCTCTCCTCTCCCCCCAGCCTCTGAGGGGCCCTGCCTGTGCTGTGGACATGTTCCTACCTCCCCATCCAAGTGCAGCAGAGCCCAGCACAGCAGAAGGGAGGGAGCAGGGACACTGTGCTGGGGCTGGAAACTCTCAGCTTGCTTCTCTCTGGAGGCCTGACTCAAACCTCTTTGCTCTCTGAGCCCTACTTTCCTGGTCTCTTGAAAGGGATATAATAACATTTCTAGGACTTCTTTTATTCCTATTCCAAATATGCCTGTTATTTTATTGGCTTGTGGTGGAGCTCAGAGAAGTCTATGGGCGGGAGAACCTCACCAACAGAACCTCCATGGTAGCAGAGGCAGCTCTCGCCAGGAGCCGACCACGTGTGGCCTGCGTGGCTGCGTCCTGTAGCTTGGGTACTACTGTCTGCCCTGGGCTTGGTACACAGTGGACTTTTTCTGCCCCAGCCTAGGCTTTCTGTCAGAAACCTGAATTTACCAAGTCCAAGTCTCAGGGCTTTGCGTGTGCTGTTTCCTCTGCTCGGGAAGCTCTTCCTTCTATTCTCAGCCTGGTTAAACTCCAGCTTATTCTTCTGATCCCAACTCAAGCACCACCTCCTCCGCAAAGCCCTCCCTGATGACACTTGCCCTTCCTCCCCCAGCCAGGTCACCCTGCTAACCCCTACTATGACTTCCACAGAGGTAATTACTTTCTCTATTTTCTCTTGCCCCCACGAGGGCCCCCATCCCATCATCTGAGCCTAGGTCTCTCCAGGAGGGAAGCTGGGAGGCTCAGGTCCATGAATCAGCTAAGTTCTGCTTCCCCTCTTGGCACTTTCTCTGGTGTGGTTGAGGGCTGGCTTCCTCCAAGGGGGACTAAATGCAGGGTTGCATGAATGGAGGGGAGGTGAGAAGGGCCTCTCCCCGTCACCTACCCAGCCCCAGCCATCTAGTACCAGGCAGCTTCTGTCTCCACTGCCAGGACTGCTGAGCCACCGTTGTTACACACACCCCTTTTTCCTCCTGGAAAAGCCAAAGGGAGCTTTGCAAACCCAAATCTGACCTGCGGCCTGCCTTCCTCAACACTCCTCCGTTGCTCTCCATTACTCTCAGAGGAAAGCCCAGCCCCTCAGCCAGGCTACAAGCTCCCCCACTGCCTGGCCTTGCCTCTTCCACAGCCCTGGCTCCCCTTCACACCCAAGGAACACCCAGTTCCTTGTAGCTCCCTGCCTCCAAGTCTTTGCACTTTCTGTTCCCTCTGTTCTGAACACTGTTCCCTTAGACAGATGAAAGCCACAGGGCTTGCTCCCTCCCCTCCTTCAGGTCTTTGCCCAAATGCCACCTTTCCAGCTAGGCCTTCCCTGACAGCTGTATTTACAATGTTAACTTCCCTCCCCTCCTTCTCTACTTTCTACCTTTATTTCTCCGCAGCCCTGACATCTGGAAATGGGTCACTTAGTTTATTGATTCATGTTTCTCGTTTGTCTTTCCCACTAGAATGTCAGCTCCTCAAGGGCAGGCACTTTTGTCATTCTCATCCCCTGCTGTGTCCCTAGCAAGGAGTTGAATCTGGGCTGTGGTGGTTTTGGGGTAGGATAGGCCTGGGTTCAAGTTCTGGCTCAGTCACTTCCTGACTTTTTCCAGAGTCTTAGTTTTTGCGTCTGAAAAATGGGAGAAAACACGGGGTTGGAGTGAGGGCTAGATGAAATCACATGTGTATAAAGTGCTTGGTGCCGACATGTGTCTAGAGACCAAAACAAGCCAAACAAGCAAGCAAGCAAGCTAGCAAACAAACAAAATGAACCAAAATGAAAACTCACCAGGAGGGAAAATGCGTGGCATCCTTCTGATCTATTTGCACCTTGGAATACTATGCGGCCGTTAAAAAGAATGGTTCACACCTCTCAGGTGACTGGTGTGACTACCCTATATTTTTAAATTGAGCTAAAATTCAAATAACACAAAAATTCACCATTTTAACCACTTTTGTGTAGGTATTCTTAAATGGGAAAAGCAAGATGCAGAGAAGCGTGTATAATGTGATCCTGGCTTGTAAAAGGAATGACAGATAAAGAATCCCTTGTCGAGGCAGACACAGTCTGTACAGGATTTTCATGCCTATAGAGAAATATGTAAGAACCCATTCTCAGCTGTCAGCATGGGGAAAGACAAGGCTTTAGCAGAAAAGGAAAAGGAATAAGAGAAGGCTGTACGCCAAGCCAAAACAGTGCCTACGAAGTGATTCCACTTAGGCACGTATGACTAGCTACAGACTGAGTAATTGTGCGTGTAGATGTAAAAAGTAAAAAAATTAAAAAACTCCTATTCTTGACAGGGAGGACCGGACAGATGGAGATGCTGAAGTTTGAAAGAGAAGGGGGAACTCCCTGGATTGAGTGTTCTCCCCCAGTTATGGTGGCCCCTTGCAGGCAGATTTCTTCAGTGTTGCTGCTGAGTCCCTGGCTGGGATCTGTGGGCAGGAGCCAGTTCCTTCCTCATGGCGGGTGCAGAGGTCCTGCTTGTCCCTCCGCCCCGCAACCGCCACTGCGACCATCCCCCCAACACGTGTGATTCCCATTTCCCGCAGGGATGTGCCGAGCCAAGGAGAGTATAGGGAAGGGGCCTGGAAGGCTGAGGAGCCAAGAGGCGGGAATTGCAGGTGAGCTGGCCAGAGGCTGGGAGATGGACCCTGTGACCCACGCTGACCCCAGGCCCTGCCTTGGGGCTCCAGCTGGGCTGGGCCTTCCTGACTGCCAAATGCCGAGCTTGCTTTCTCTCTGCTGCCTCGTTCTTTCTTTAGGAAAC
Source organism: Loxodonta africana (assembly GCF_030014295.1). Taxonomy (NCBI): domain Eukaryota; kingdom Metazoa; phylum Chordata; class Mammalia; order Proboscidea; family Elephantidae; genus Loxodonta; species Loxodonta africana. The sequence goes on from NC_087365.1 coordinate 49,251,681, forward strand.
ATTTCAACCCCACGGAACACTGTAGGAGATGGTGTCATGGGCACCAGGTACCGTTGCCTGGCTTTGCCAAGTCTTCACTTGTTGCCACAGTTATTTCAGATATATAGCAGTCAGGGTAGGGCAGGAAACAGAGTGCCCCTCTCAAACGGGGTGCCTTGAGGACAGCTTAATAAAGGAGAGGGCAAGGTTAAGGGTGGGACTGGCACTGGGGCGGGGGGTGCTGATGCTTTATGGAGATAAGGCCTGGCAGGGGCCTGCGGGGAGGGCAGCTCAGCTCCGGGGACCCAGCTCTCCCCTTTCCCCTCCCACCCTCCCATCTCTGCTGGCGCCTCCTTTCACAGAACCCCACAGGGAGCCAGAGAACAGCCTCCTGGGGCAGGTGGAGATCCTGAGGTGGCAAAGGCTGGGATAGCCGGGGGCTGTCAGCCTGTGGCTTTCCAAACGGCTGCACCAGTTTACGCTCCCTACAACGGAGCATCTCTGCTCCCAGGACAGCCCTTGGTATTTTGCTATTTTCAATTCAGGCTCCTCGGATGGGGTGACTGGTCTCAGGGCTGTCTTAGTTCCTGTTTCCCAGCAGCTCTTTGCCTGTTTGTAACCTTTGCCATTTTCGAGCTTTGGTTTTTAAGCTTCTGTTTATCGAGCACAAGGGTTAAGTGCTCGACTACTAGCTGAAAGGTTGGCCGCTCGAACCCACCCAGAGGCACCTCGGAAGACAGGCCTGGTGATCTGCTTCTGAAAGGTCACAACCTTGAAACCCTATGGAATACAACTCTTCTGTGCACACACGGGGTCATCGTGAGTCAGAATCAACTCAATGGCAACTGACAACAACAAGTGTTTCACATGCTGGATGGGCCTGATCCCTTTCCCCAGTGTGGGAGGGAGGGACCATTATCCCCTCATTTTATAGCTCAGTAGAGTGAGGTGCCAGGCAGAGGTGAACTTGAACCTGAGGCAGCTGTGGGGAAATCCAAGCCTTTTGTCATGACACTTGTGCTCATGGCTGAGGCCTCCTCTATGTCCACTCTGCAAAGTTCCCCCAGGAGCCTCCTCCAGCTGATGGGACAGAGCTCCCCCAGAGCCCCTCGGGTGCTTGACTCAGATACAGTCTGACCTGGGCTCTGGCGTGCACTTGGGCAGTGGTTTGACTTCCAGGCCTCAGTCTCTCCATCTGTAAAAGGGGCCCAGCATGGGCTCTTCCCTCACAGTGATGCTGTGATGGTTTGATGAGGCGACACCAGAGAAACCAGACGTGGGGACCTGGCACACAGAAGGTGGCCCCAGTGGGCCCTGCTGGGTTTCTGATTTCCCCTGAGACGTCCTGGGGGCCAGATCCCCTGCCTGAGGAAGAATGAAGCCCAGCCGTGGGGGGGGAGGGGGGGCCCTGGGAGGTCCAGTCCTGGGACAATGCTGGGCATTGAGTTCATGCCAGTCCTGGGTTGGAGTTGGAAAAATAGAAGAGTAATCTGGGCAGGACGCAGACAAAGCCTGGGGGCCTGGTCGATTGAGGGGCGTCAGGTTACCTCCCACGGCTGCAGCCCCACGGAAGCTCCAGCAACAGCTCATGAGGGCGTTCTCATTTACACAAAGATTATAATGAAATGAGTGATCAGGGCCCCTGACTGAGGCCTTGGCAGGCAGGTTTCATTACAGGAAGAACTGCAGGCTTGGGGGCTTGCAGGGCTTACAGGGCGTGTCACCGTGACAGTAATATTATTAGTAATAATAACAGCCAACGTTCTGGAGTGTTTCCTGGGCCAGGCCCCAGGTGGACAAGTTGGCCTGTGTCTCACTGCTTCCATAACCCTGAGAGGCAGGTCCTGTGCCATCCCCATTTCACAGATGGGCAAACTGAGGCTTGGAAACACTTGGGAGCACCTAGAAGTGTTCCCTTCTTTCCTTCAGCAGAGTAGGGGTGAGGCAGTGCAGGGTCTGGAGTCACTCAGGCCTCCTTGCCTCAATTTTTCCCTCTGGAAAATGGGGATAAGCCCCATGCTGACTTCTTTGAGTTCTTGGGAGAATTGAGGGAGTGGGCGCAGAGCTGACCCAGAAAATGCCTGTTCCTCTCTTTCCTTTTTACCAGTGAATAAGGGCCAGGCTCTGCCTCTTAAAGAGTTCCCACCAGTGACCTCCCATCCCTCACCCATCACCCTTTCCTCCAAGTGTAAAGGGTTGAAGCCTTCTGGAGGCCTGAGGTGGAGGCAGGGGAGGCTGCAGAGGAGGCTGTATTTGGGGTGATTTCTGCCAGGTGAGATGGCGAGAGCCTGGTCCGGGCAGGGGAACAGCCATAGCGAAGGCCTGGGTGCAGTGCAGTACCTGAGTCTGAGTGTGGGGTCCGGATTTCAGCTCCACCACATCTTCACTGTTTGGCTGCAGGCCGACTTGGGACCTCTCTGGTCTCAGACTCTCCCTGTCGAGTGGATGGATGACAATCAAACCTTCCACAGAGGGCTTTTGTGAGGAGAACAATGCCTCGCCTATAATAATGCTCAACAGATGTTATTTTTAGTCATAACCACTTCCTCCAGGAAGCCCACCCTGACCCCTCTGGCTCCCGCAGCCACCTGGGCTTCCCCTGTTACAGAAGGTGTCACAGTGTGAGAAACTGCCTCATCCACATGCCACTTTCTCACCCCTACCCAGAACCCCTGACTGGGAGGCCCACAGTGGGGCATCCCCAAAGCTCAGGATGAGTTCAACACAGGGCAGCTGTGGAGGTGGGTGCTGGGTGCCCGGTGAATGACATTACTGAGCACCTACTATATGCCAAGCTCTTCACACACAAGTCCTTCCTTTAACATCTCTCTCCTCCTATAGAAGGTTGGCTCCGTCAAGATGGGCACATAGTAGGTGTTCAAGAAATACGGGATGGAATTGTTGAGATGAAGAAGCACACAGAAGAAAGAAGGCTTTCTGAGGATGGGAGCCTTAGCAGGTCGAACTCTTAGGACAATAATAATAAGGAAAACAACAACCATATTTATTACTATTTACCCTGTTCCAGGCTCTGTGCTAAGTCTTTTCAGTTCACCTTCCCAGCAGGTTAGTACTATTGCTGTTTCCATTTTAGAGGTGGGAACCGAGGCACAGAGCAGTTACTCCAAGCCACACAGTCAGGGAAGGGCAGAGCCACGATTGAACCCAAGCCTGTCTGGCTGAGGAGCTGCCCTGGGACCATAAGAACACGTCTGGACCTACTGAAAAGTGCAGTGGTTAAAGGCATTGCCTGCTAACCAAAAGGTCAGCGGTTCAAAACCACCAGCAGCTCCTTGGGAGAAAGATGTGGCAGTCTGCTTCCTCAGAGGTTTACAGCCGTGGAATCTCTATGGGGTCAATATGAGTCAGAATGGACTCAATAGCCGTGGGTTTGGATTTGGAGCCTACTGAGAAGGAAAGTGCTGTTACTGTGGCCATTTTGCAGAAGAGGAAATTGAGGCTCTGAGAGGCGAAATGGCCTGCCCAAAGTGGACACTGGCTCTGTCTGACCCTGAGGCGGCAGGGGTGGAAGACCCTCCAGTCGCCCCCTGCTTGTTGGTGGCTCTAGCCAGTACCCTGGCCTCTGTTTACCCAGCCCAACGGACAAGCCGCTACCTCTTCCGCCGCCCGAAGTCTTGGGCAGCTTCACAATAGGATTCTCTGTCTCAGCAGCTGGTTTTCATTCAAGCCCTTTGTGCTGAAAATAAAAAATGGAAAGAAAACTTGGCTCTGCCCCTCCCTTTCCCTTCCTGGGGAGGGAAGAGGAGTCTGTCTGCTTCTTTCCCTCATTCCGGGGCCCAGAGATGCCTGTAGCCTGCCCCAGGTCACACAGCAAGGTCAGACCTAGGGCCCTGGCCTTAGACTCCCCATCTAGTGCTCCGCTCCTGCTCTCCCCACCACTTGCTTCAGGACCAGCTGTCCCCTCCCTGCCCCCACATTTGCGGGGCCCGCTCTGTCCTGTAGGCCTGTGGGGAGCCAAGGAACTAGGACTAATGTTCATGGAGCCCTCCACGTGCTGGGCGCTCTGCCACCCCCCCAAAACCAAGTAAAACAAACTCGTTGTCGTCGTATTGATTCTGAATCATGGGGACCTCATGTATTACAAAGTAGAACTGCTCCACGGGTTTTTCTCGTCCCTGGTGGTGCAGTGGTTAAGAGCTACTGCTGTTAACCAAAAGGTCAGCAGTTTGAATCCACCAGCTGCTGTTCCTTGGAAACTCTATGGGGTGGTTCTACTCTGTGCTATACGGTTGCCATTAGTTGGAATTGACTCAAAGGCAACGGGTTTAATCTTTATGGAAGCAGATCACCTGACCTTTCTTTCACTGTGCTACTGAGTATGTTCAAACCGTCAACCTTTAGGTTAGTAGCTGATCGCAAACTGCTTGCCTCCCCCAGGGATCTTCTACCACCTTCAAACTCACAAATCCTTACCACAGTCCTGTAAGGTCCTGTCACCCCATTTAACAGATGAGGAAACAAAGGCTCAGAGATGTGAAGTTACTTGCCCAAAGTCACACAGCTAGGGAGTGGCAGAGCTGGGATTGGAACACGTGTTCCCACTGCTGGGTTGCTGCCACACCCTATACCCTCTTTAAGGCCCCAGGGGAAAGCCTGAGTGGTGGGGGATCCTAGAGGGAAGCAGGAGCCTGGGCAGGGCTAGGACCCTGGAGCTGAGCCAGGTGGAAACAATGGGTCCTTAGAGATGGAGGTGGCTCCAGGTGGGGCATAAGCTATAGCCAGGGGCTGCAGAGCGAGGCGGCACGCAGGGGCTCGGTGCTCCTCCCCCTCCTCCAGTTCCTGGATCCGGACCTGGGATGATCCTGGCTCCTCAGTTCCCAAACCTGGACAGACCCCATGGCTCCAGCAGGAGGCAGGACCAGCCCTATGCAACAGTAATTGCTAATAATCATACTTGATGCTTATCGAGCACTGACTGTAAACCAGGCACTGTGCCACGGGGCTTTCCTGGGGCCTCACCCCAACCTAGGAGGTGAGACTAAGAGTACTACTCTTTTATGTTGAGGAAACTGAGGCCTAGAGAGGGGAGGCACTTGCTTAGGGCCACAGAGGACAAAGAACTTTGTAAACTGGGTTCTCAGAGAGTGAGCTCCTTGTCCTGGGTGGCATGCAAGTAGAAGTAGAGAGGTAGGGGAGTTAGTGCTCAGTGGGGGTTGGGTGAGCCGGACTTGTGAGGGTCCTTGCGGCCCTTCAGAGTTTGTGATTCACTGTACATGGGGCCGGAGGAGTAGGGACTCGGGGGTGGGGTGAAGCCGATTTTACCTCTCTGTGCCTCCCTGCTACCTTGTCTGCACAAAGGGGTTGTGAGGATTAAATGAGTTAGATGCCCAGGACTTAGAAATGTGCCTGGCACAGAATAGGTGCTCAGTGGATGACACCGCCCTTCACTGAGCACCTACTGTGTGCAGAAACAATGGCCTACACTTATGGAGCCCACTGAGCCCAGGCCTTGAGCCCCAATGTTTCTGAGAGCCCACTGTCTCCCAGCAACCACCTTGGTAAGTGCTTCATGGGTCTTTGAGTCTCATGACACCTCAGGATGCCCATATGCTGTTCTGTTTTTTTCTTAGTAATTTATTTTATTATTTTTTGTTGTTGAGAATATACACAGTAGAACATATACCCATTCAACAGTTTCTATGTGTACAATTCAGTGACATTGATTGCATTCTTTGAATTGTGCAACCATTCTCACCCTCATTTTCTGAATTGTTCCTCCCCCAGGTAAACTCACTACCCCCTAAGTTTCCTATCTAATCTTTCAAATTGCTGTTGTCAATTTGACCCCATATAGACAGATCTTAAAATAGCGCAATGCTCAAGGCAGACATTCTTTTTTTTCTTTCCTTTTTTTTTTTTTTTTTACTGTGGTTTAAGTGAAAGTTTACAATTCAAGTTAGTTTCTCATACAAAAATTTATACACACGTTGTTATGTGACCTTAGTTGCTCTCCCTATTATATGACAGGACACTCCTCCTTTCCACCCCAGATTTCCCGTGTCCTTTCCACCAGCTCCTGTCCCTTTCTGCTTTCTCCTCTTGCCTCCAGACAGTAGCTGCCGTTTAGCCTCATGTATCTACATGAGCTAAAAAGAACACCCCTCACCAGTATCATTTCATGTCTTATAGTCCAGTCTAATCTTTGTCTGAAGAGTTGGCTTCGAGGATGATTTTAGTTTTGGGCTAACAGAGAGTCCAGCAACCATGTCTTCCAGGGTCCCTCCAGTCTCAGTTAGACAATTAAGTCTGGTCTTTTTACTAGAATTTGAGTTCTGCACCCCACTTTTCCCCTGCTCCATCAGGGACTGTCTGTTTTATTTCCTGTCAGAGCAGTCATTGGTGGTAGCCAGGCACCATCTAGTTCTTCTGGTTTCAGGCTGATGAAGTCTCCGGTTTATTCTGCCCTTTCTAAGACAGACATTCTTTACTAGTTAAGCTAAAGTATTGTTTGGTTTTAAGACTTCAGGGGAAATCTTTGGTTGAAGTTTTAAAATTATCTCAGGGCAATAGTTTCGGGGGTTCATTTAGCCTCCAGGCTCCAGAAAGTCTAGAGTCCATGAGAATTTGCAGTTCTGTTGTGCGTTTTCCCCCTTTTGATCAGGATTCTTCTATAGCATCTTTGATCAATCAAAATGTTCAGTAATGGTAGCCAGGCACCATCCATTTCTTCTGATCTCATGGCAAAGGAGGCAGTTGTTCATGGAGGCAATTAGCCAGACATTCCATATCCTCCTCCAGTTTGTGACTCTCCTTCTTCCTCTGTTGCTCTAGGTGAATAGAGACCAATGGTTGTGTCTTGGATGGCCGCTTGCAAGCTTTTAAGGCCCCAACAGTATGGAGTGAACTGGAAGGCAGAACAGAAGCACTAAACACAGTATTAGGCCAATTAACAGGGATGTCCCATGAAACCATGACTTTAAACCTCCAAACCAAGGAACCAAATCCCATGAGGTATTTGGTTGTACATGAGCAGCCTCAGCAGCTATTCTTTCCTTTTTTTTTTTTTGTCTTTGTTGTAAATATATCTATCACACAACTTTTGCCAATTTAATATTTTATAGTGTACAACTTACTGACAGCAATTACATTAATTGGCTCTGCAGCTCTACCCTTAATCAATGTGATTTTCCCATCACAGTAAAGTGTAACTTAGTTATCCATAAATCCATAAAACCCAAAAAACCAAACCCAGTGCCGTCGAGTTGATTCCGACTCACAGCAACTCATAGCCCAAAACTAAAGTTTCCAAGGAGCACCTGGCGGATTCAAACTGCCGACCCTTTGGTTAGCAGCTGTAGCACTTACCCACTATGTCACCAGGGTTTCCAAAAGCACCAGTTCTCCACAGGCAATACAAAAAACAAACAAACAAACAAAAAAGATGTTGCTGTGGAGTCGATTCCCACTTATAGTGACCCTATAGGACAGAGTAGAACTGCCCCATAGGGTTTTCAAGGGTGTAATCTTTACAGAAGCAGGTTGCCACATCTTTTTCCTGAGGAGCGGCTGGTGGGTTTGAACTGCCGACCTTTCAGTTAGCAGCCGAGCACTTAACCACTGCGTCATCAGGACTCCTCCATAAGCGATACCCCCCCCCCCCATAAATATAGTTCTTTAACCATGTGCTGCCCTTATCCCCACTTGGCGGATGAGGAACCTGAGGTTCAGGGAGGCCCAAGGACACACTGCAGAAAAGAGTGGAGCTGGGGTTTGAACCCTGCCCAGTGCAGCTGTCTGTGTTACAGAGTGTGTCTCATGTTGCCTAAAAGGGAGGTAATCAGTGTGGTTGGGTGTATGAGCCAGTCTCCCTCTGCTGTGGCCTTGGGCAGCTGCTGGCTTCTCTTGGCCTCAGTTTCCCCCTCTGTAGCATTAAAAAAAAATTAGGTGTGTCTAATCATGCATGATGTCGTAGACTTCTAGGTGAGGGTTTAAGGGTCCACAGGCTACGTTTTCTTCTCCCAGGAGCTTGGGGCCCAAAATGAAACCCTTTCTAGAGGATTCCTTTTCAGCCTTCTCATCTCTCCTTTTCTCTATTTTATTCTGTGCCCCAGGGTTTATTCCCATTTTTCTTTTGTCCCACTTAGGCTTCCTTTGGTGCTTGGAATAGTGAAACATTTAATTATATCTTATAACAAGAAGTTCAGATGTGGGGCTGTGCCAGGATTGCTTAGCTAGCCTCTAGGCCGAATTCTTTTCACTTCTCTTGTCCTCATGGGCCCTAACAGCTGCTGTGTCACCAGACATCACGTCCCACATGATCACATCCTAACCAGGAAAGAAAGAAGGTGAGCTGAAAAGTGGGCTTTTCCTTCCGGCTCTCGCTCTTTTATCAAGCAGGAAAATATTCCCTAGATGCCCCAGCAGAGTTCTATTGGTGTCCCGTTGACTGGAACAGGGCCAACGTCTACCCTTAAACCAAACACTGGCAGCAGGGAAAGGAATTCCCATCACTGGCTTACAGCAATCAGGATTTGATCTGGCTGCCTCAAAGAGATCTGGGTTCTGAAGGTGATGGGGGCACATCTGGGCTTGCCACTGGTTTGAGTCTCACTGTCCCCTGACACTCCACCTCTAGGCTGCACGGTGGGCCTGGACAAGCTGGCCTTCTCTGGCTTATCCTCTGGGCAGTGTTCGGCCACACGGGTGACTGCCTCTCCTAGAACACGTCTTAGTGTGTCCCTCTGGTTCTCCCTCTCCCTGCCTGCCTGTGCCTTCTAGGACCCCTCAAGTGGCCATGCTCTTGAGTTGGGACTGAGCCTTCTGCCCTCATCTGGCCCTGCTCCCTGAAAGCTTAGCTGCCTGGGAGTCCTTTGTGCCTTTACGAGGCTCTCCAGTCCCTACCAGCCTGCTTCCTGGTGCCCTGCGCCCACACAGGCTCCCTCAGCCCAGCCTTCCCGCCCCAGAGTCACCCTTCCTAGGTCTCTGTCTTGCTCAGCTGCCCAAATCAGAGATGTGTCTGCCATCCACCTCCTACGTTCTCCCTGGCTCAGAAAATAGCACCACCACCTACCTGGTGGATCAGGCCACAGACCCTGGGGTTGTTCTCCATTCCTGTTTCTCTAGTGGCCCACAATCCCCATCCAATTCCTCAGCCAATTGCACTGGCTCCACCTTCCAACTGTCCCAGAATCTGACTGATGTCCCCCCATCTCTGCTGCCATCACCCTGGTTGAGCCTGTATCATCACTTGCTGAGACCATGCAGAATATTCCTCCCTGGTCTCCTGGCTCCCACCTCCACCTCCACACGCAGCCAGAGGGGTGCTGTGAGAACCTAAGCCAGCTCATGTCGCTCCTCAGCTCGGAGCCCTGCCATAGCTCCTACCTTACTCAGAGGGAGGATCAAAGTTCTCATGATGACCCACGGCCCTGAGTATCAGGCCCTGCCCCCCCACCCCCACCCCTGCCCCTGCTTCTCTGTAGTCCCCTTACCTTCATCTCTCCTCTCTGGCTGCACTGACTTTCTTGCTCTTCCTTAAACAGTTCACCAACTTTTCCTGCCTCACAGCCCTTGCCCGTGGCGTTCCCTCTGCCTGGTATACTGCTCCTCGAGGTCTTTCTCTGACTTGCTTTCCCAAGTCGCGAGTTAGGCCCATGCTCCCCAGAGAGGCCTCCTGGACCACCCCCTAAAGTAGCCCCCCACCGTTGCTATCCTGGACCCTGACTTATTTTCTCCAGAGCACTTGTCATTCTATATACACCGTGAAAGCTGTAAGAGCCGGAACTTGACGGGACTCGTTATTGCTTTTTCTGGGTCTCCAAAGCTTTCTGCCTTTGACAGGATGCAGTCTTACCACTTTTCTATCACTCTTTATTAGTGGAGAATATTTGAGTTTTTCTTCTCTGACAGGTTTCCACCTTACTCAGGTTCCGACTTTTGCAGGTTTTACTGTGTATTTAGTTGTTTGGGTGTTCAGTGTCTTGTGTCCACCTCGACCTCACCCAGGAGGTGAGCTCAGCCAGCAGGAACTGGGAGTGTCTTATTCAGCTTGGGACCTGGCACACAGGTGCAGAAAATACCATGGTCGGCCACAGTCTCAATAGCTCCTCCCTGGGGTGCAGCTTGTGGGGACGTCATCTGGGCCCCCAGGTGCCCTCGCTGGGTTCAATGTATCCCCATCTGAGGGGCCCTGCCTGGACTGTGGAAGGGGGTGTCTCAGGCAGTGAGGGGAGGTACTCTGAACTTCCAAATGCCCAGAGCCCAGAGCAACAGAGCCCAGAACCTTCACCACCATGTCACAGACCTTCAGGAGTCTGGAAGTGAATAAGCATAAGCAACGAGGGACAGAATTTAGTGTCTGAGCTGGGAGGACCCTTTGGGAGCATCCTGTGTCATGGTTTTGGTTTGTTCCGCCATGAGCTGTGGTGGCCACAGGGCATCCTTGGGTGATGCAAATGGTTACCGCACTCTGTTGTTAACTGAAAGGTTGGAAGTTCGAGTCCACCCAGAGATACCTCGGAAGAACCTGGTGATCTGCTTCCGAAAAACCAGCCATTGAAAACCCTGCGGAGCACAGTTCTACCCTGACACACGTGAGGTTGCCATGAGTCAGAATCAACAGGACAACAACTGGTTTAAGCTGTTTTTTTTTTTTTTTTGCGGTGCCCATTGTTCAAACAGAAAATCGCAGAAACAGTAGCTGTCTTACCCAGGGGCAAGCTCTGACGTTGGCCCATAAGGTGGAAATGGACTGTAGTAAAGTTCCCCTTGGGGATTCCACAGGAAGGACACAGCCCTCCCCAGCTCGGATGGACTACAGCCTCTGGGTAGAGTCAGTGGCCCAGTTCCCCACACTGGAGCTGACCAGGAGTCTTCGGTCACTGGCTTGGGTTCGGTGCCACATTATAGGAATGAGGGATGCGTTGAAACACTGAAATCACACCCAGCAGACTCAGCCTCTGGGGAAGGAACTGCTGATCCACATCTCCCTCCCGCGCATCCTCAAGGAGATCAGTTTCCTCTCTCAGACTGAGTTTTTGTTTTCTGCTGAGCATACCTCCTTGAGTTCCTGTCATAGTGCCGAAATTGTGACTGACCCACATATCAAAGAGATGGCGGGGGGGGGGGCTGTTCTGGTTGATGTGGGGGGTGGGGGGCCGGCCCTGCCCTTCTCTCCGGGTTGACCCCAAGGCCTATCCTTAGAATACCAGGCTCAAGGGGAGCCCGCTGGAAAGCTCATGGTCGAAGTCCATCACATTGGTACTCACCCAGAAAAAGGAGGTCCTGGGGGCAAAGGAAGTGGCACCTTTGGGACTAGGAGTGGGGTGGCCTAAACACTCATCCTAGAAGACAGGGTTTGGGCAGGGCAAGTGTGGCCCAGGGTTCAAGGTCAGAGTGGGATATGGGAGGGGACGTCTGGAGGGCATGATTTGCCTCATTCATTCATTCATGTATCCACTCACTCATGAATTCATTCATTCACTCATGCATTCATTCAACAAGCATTAATGAAACACCTGCTCTATGCCAGGCACTGTGCTGGGCACTGGGGAAACAGTGAGCCCTGCCCACAAGGGGCTCACAGCCCAGTGGGAGAGATGGACAATAACCAACTCGCCCTCAGAAATGTCAAATTGTGACTGTGACAAGCACAGGGTGATTTGGGAGCCCATAGAGAGTGAGGAGGGCTGACAGGGTCAGGGAGGTCACAGGAAGCCTTCCTGAAAGAAGCTGAGTTGAGAACTGAAGGGCGAGTGCAGGCCTAGCAGGTATGAAAGGGGGGGATAAAAGTTCCAGCAAGCTGGCACAGCATGTGCAAGGGCCCTGAGGTAGAATAGAGCAAAGTAGGTAGGAGAGTCTGAGAGACCACGGGCTGAAGTTTGGAGGGAAGGGGCAAGTTGGGAGGGAGCGGTCTGAGGGGTGGGTGGCACAGGTACAGACCAAGTGGAGAATAGCCTGCTTTTTGTGCTTAGGGCAGTAGGGAGACTTGGGAGGGCCTGAGCAGGGAGCTGGGGTCATGAGGCACCTTTTCCCACCTCTGCCTCCCATCCTGGGTATCACAATTGTCATCACCCTGGCTTTCTGAGTGCTGACTACCTGCCAGGCACTGGCCCAGCACCTTTCATGAACTATCTCATAGACTCTCCACCACAGACCAACCCTGTAGGTGCCGGAGGTTGAGCCCACTTGTCAGATGAGGAAACTGAGTCTTCTAGGTCTTCCCCCAGCCCCGCCCGCTTCCTCCTGCCTCGAGAAAAGAGGAACAGGGAACTTGCGCCCCATGGTCAGCTGGGAAGAGTCCTGGGCTGGGAATGGGGAGGGTGGGGCCCTTGGGGGCCCGCGCCCGGGATGGGCCGGGGCCCTGTTTCCGTTTAACCACAGCCCTGTGACATGCACCAAAAGGGAAGCAGAGGCCGCCTGTCCTCACCCCCACCCCAGAGGGCTGGGGAGGCCCTGGGTGGGGGGGCCTGGGTGAGCCTCATCTTCTTCCCCTGGGTGGGGAGACTGGGTTCTCAGAGAATTTTGGGGCCAGCTGACCCCAGCCGGTGAACTTGATCAAGTTCCATCAAGACCTCTCTGAGCTTCAGCTTCCTCCTCTCTAAACTGGAGTGGCCTCAGGATTAAATGAACTATACCAGGCACATAGCAGGTCTTCACCAAAAGCTGGGATGTGTTTGTTGGTTGAATGAGCTGAAGGTGTTCAATTCTAACTCATGGTGACCCCATGTGTTACAAAGTAGAACGGACCCATAGGGTTTTCTTGGCTGTGATTTTTACAGAAGACGATCACCAGGCCTTTCTTCTGTGGCACTGCCAACCTTTAAGTTAGTAGTTGGCTGTGAACCATTTGTGCCACCCAGGGGTCACTCTTCCCTGCAGTAGCCAATTAGATAAAGAACCTAAAGGTGACCATGTATCTGACATTCTACAAATATTTGTTGAGCATCTATTATGTTCTAGGCACTATCCCAGGTGCTGTGGAGACAGCAGTGAATACAACAGATAAAAACACCAGCCCTCACGGAGCTGGCATTCTGCCAGGGAGAAAGGCATCGCACACAATAAATAAACATGAAGATGTCAGTCAGTGAACGCCTTAAAGCCTGCCTCAACCCGCTGGTTAATAGTGGTCTTTCAGGCACTGTCAGGCTGGTCAGGGGGAGAGACCGGAGGCAGAAGGGGAAGGCTGTCTGGTGCTAGGAAGCCTGGCTGAGTGGATGGCTTCCTCTGCCTGTGACCAGGGTTGACATGGGACAGGTTGGGCGCTGTCAGTGTCCCAGTGGGCTTGCTGGTTACACCGCAGTCTCTCTGCCCTGAGTCTGTGGCAGATGGCTGGGGGGATGCCTCCCTTTCCCACCCCTCCCAGGTACCTGCTGGGAAGAAGAGGGTGTCAGACAGGCTGCATGGTCAAGCTGGTGGCCATATGGGGGTCCTAGAGAAGGGGAACATATCCATTGATCCCCCCCAGCCTCCAGTGTGGGGCTTGGGATCAGGATGCATGGAACTAGAGGGCTGTCACACCTGGGCTTGCACCACTTAGGAACTGTGTGACCTTGGGCAAGTCTCTTCTCCTCTCTGAGCCTCAGTGTCCTCATCTGTAAAATGGAGCTGGTTTGCGGGGCCAATGAGACTGATGCATGGAAGGTGCTTAGTACAGTGCCTAGCATGTCATAAGTGCCCAATAAATGTCAGCTGCTGTTACAAATGGAGCCCTGGTGGTGAAGTGGTAAAGAACTACCACTGCTAAGCAAAAGGTCGGCAGTTCGAATCCACCAGCCACTCCTTGGAAACTGTATGGGGGCAGTTCTTCTACTCTGTCCTATAGGATCGCTGAGTCAGAATTGACTCGACGGCAACGGGTTTGGTTTGGCTGTTACTAATATTCATATTGATATTATTTTATATTCGTTTTACAGCCGAGGAGATGAGGGTCCAAGCAAGGGCAAAGACTCACCAAGGGCCATGCAGCTGGCTGGGCTGAACACGTCTCTGGCACCCATAGGAGCTGCCCCCAGCCCCTGCAGATGCTCCACCACCCTGCCTCGTCTGTGGCAGGCATCTCTAATCACTTATTTTCCAAGCTGGACTCAGAATTCTCCCCACCACCGTGCACCAACCAGGGAGCTGGCACATGAGGAGGGACCAACCTGTCATCCCCAGGAGGGGACAGCAAATGGGGACTCGGGAAAGCTCAGTGAGAACCCTCTAGATGGCTTGATCTGTTTCCTATCGGGCTCTTTCAGTATCCTCTGAGCATCGACTGTGCCCAGCACAGTGCTGAACATAGCAGTGACCAGGTGGACACCCCCGCCCTCGTGGAGCTGACATTTTGGCGATGGGACAGACACGCAAGCACACAAGTAAGTAGATACTTGCAAACCCTGAGAAGAGCTACAAAGAACCAGAGGGACAGGTGGAGGTGGCAGAGAGGAGTCTGCAGTAGCTAGGGGTGCTGGGGTCGGGGGTGAGGCGGCATTGAATTGAGACCTGACTGATGAGATGGAGCCACCAAGGGAAAATATGGGGGAAGAGCGTTAGAGGCAAAGGCCTGGAGGTGGGGGTGAGGTTACTGCCTAAGGAATAGGTAGAAGCTGGTGCTCCCAGAGACAAGAGTGATTGGGGAGAAAGAAGAGGCAATGGTAGAGACGGGGCAGGGGCGGACATCCAGGGGTTGGAGGCCAGGGCTGGGGCCACATGTCCAGATTTTCTCCCCAATGTGATGGGCAGTCTTGGGGTTTGGAGCAGGGGAGTGACTTGGCCGGGGCTACGTTTCTGAGCTTTCCTTTGTCATGTGGAGAAGGGTGTGTAGGGGAGAAGGGGAAGGCTGGGGAGCAGGCTGGAGACCACTGCAGGTGTCCAGCTGAAGGAAGATGGTGGCGTAGGTCAGTGACTTGGGGGGTGGTTGTGAATACAGGGACAGATGCACCAGGGCTGGTGGGAGGCCCAGGGCTCTGCACTCAGTTTTGGTTTTCCTTTTACACAATCCACCATGGGGCTCTGGGTCACTGGACTTTCCCTGGCATAGCTGGTGGGGCCCCAGCAGCCTAGGGAGCTGGCTTTTCCTCCTCCCCACTGCCCTCCGCCCGCCGTGCTCCACCCTGGAACCCCTCCTCTCTGGGGGCAGGTCCAGCCTCCGGTTACCCCAGGCTTTGCCAGGGCTCCCTCCTCAGTCTGTGATTCCCCCATCTCTGCTGCTTCTCCAGCCCCCCACTACACAGACCTCTGGCCTTTCAGTGAGCCAGTTTGCAAACCCCCAGGGCAAATGCCTCCAAGGGAAGGGTCCTGAGAGGTTCAGGCTGGTGGGACAGATAGGCTTCTGGGGAGGCCCTGATTACAGAGAGGCACCCGGAGGTAGCTTGCCAGAGGGTGGCCTTTTTCAGGGCAAGTTTTCTCTCTGATCGAGCCTGTCGCTGAAATGGAGAGGACAGACGCATTGTCCTTGCTTCCTCAGGCCTCAGGAGCTCGGATTGGCAGTGGCTGGAGAGCTGTGTTAAGCAGGGTTCTGAGGCAGTATCTGGGCGTGATTGATTAATAATACCTGCCGTGGGTCCAGGACGGAGGGTATGGGTTATATTGGCCTTTGTGTCTCCAGAACCCACTGGGATGTCAGGCTTGCCCTGGCCTGTTGTGCCCTAAATCTTTAAGCATAGTAGATGCTGTTTGAAAATACCTAATGGCTTCCCTTGGTTTCCTTAACTGCAGATGATAATGACAGTGCCCCCACAGAGGGGCAGGCAGGCTCAAGGGGAGATTTCTCTGCTCCCCAGCGGCAACGGGAAACAAAGGCCCAGAGAACCTGTTGTCCAAAGTCAAGCAGCTGGTAGGTGGCAGAGTTGGGATTGGAACCCAGGGACCGTGAGTCAGAGAGGGAAGGCGGAACAGTTGGGCCAGGGAGAGGAAAGTGCTGCCTGGGCCTCCCTCTCAGCCTGGACCCCACTTCTCCTTTCTGCCCAGTGTGCTCAGTACACAGGAAGCCTGGCCTGGGCCTCCCTTGCCCATCCTGTCTGCAGCCGGGTGGACACGGGGTCCTGGAGTCACCCGCCGCAACCCTAGCCTCCCCCTTCCTGTCTTGTGCAAGACGAGGCGTCCCCTGTGTGGACTGGGCAGCGGCCTCAGCGGATGGGTGGATGGGCGAATGGAGGCCCCTCAGGCGGGGTGGCTGCCCACAGTTACCGCTAGCAGGCCTGACCAGGCCCCCGCCCCTTCCTCCTCCTCCTCTGTTTCCCCAAAATTCAGGCAGCCTTGAGCAAGAAGCTGTGGAGTCCAGGAAACTGAGGAGGCCACTCAGCCACCATCTTGTCTCTGTCGAGTAGGTCCAGGCTTGGGAGACACCGAGGGGCTCCTAAACAACAGTAACTACAATATTCCTGGCTATGTTTATTGAGTAGCTACGACCTTCCTATCTCATTTAAGCACAGATATTTATCAAGTATGTACTATGTGCTATGTGCTGTTCTAAGCCATGTATATTTTGTGTCACCTTTTTTTTTATATTTTAATGCCCACAAAAAACTTTTCGAGGTTTTTTTTTTATTTTATTTTTATTGTGCTTTAAGTGAAAGTTTGCAAATCAAGTCAGTCTCTCACACAAAAACTTATAATCACCTTGCTACATACTCCCAATTGTTCTCCCCCTAATGAGACAGCCCGCTCCCTCCCTCCACTCTCTCTTTTCGTGTCCATTTTGCCAGCTTCTAACCCCCTTTACCCTCTCATCTCCCCTCCAGGGAGGAGATGCCAATATAGTCTCAAGCGTCCACCTGATCCGAGAAGCTCACTCCTCACCAGCATCCCTCTCCAAACCATTGCCCAGTCCACTCCTTGTCTGAAGAGTTGGCTTCAGGAATGGTTCCTGTCCTGGGCCAACAGAAGGTCTAGGGGCCATGACCACTGGGGTCCTTCTAGTCTAAGTCAGACCATTAAGTCTGGTCTTTTTACGAGAATTTGGGGTCTGCATCCCACTGCTTTCCTGCTCCCTCAGGGGCTCTCTGTTGTGTTCCCTGTCAGGACAGTCATCGGTTGTAGCCGGGCACCATCTAGCTCTTCTGGTCTCAGGCTGATGTAGTCTCTGGTTTATGTGGCCCTTTCTGTCTCTTGGGCTCATAATTACTTTGTGTCTTTGGTGTTCTTCATTCTTTGGTCCAGGTGGGTTGAGACCAACTGATGCATCTTAGATGGCTGAGGTGTTTTTTTTATGGTTCCCTTCTCCACATGAGGAAATGAAGGCTCCAAGAGGCTGAGTGACTTGCAGAGAGTCACAAGGCTCAGCTACCTCCTGCTGCGTTGTCTGCATCCCCGAGTGAGCACTGTTCTGGGAGTCAGGAGGTTAAAGGGGGGTGCAGTGCATTCAGCCACTCTTTGCATTTGAATTTGAATTTGGCAGCCCAGGCATGTGGACAGTCACCCTAGCCGCGATGTTCCCATCCGTACTAGCCCTGGCGTTCTCAGGCTCATGTTTCAGGGACGGGAGGCCTGGGGCAGTAAGAAGGTAGGCAATGTGGGGGAGAAGGAGGACTGGAAGACACCTCTGGGACTGCAGCCGTGGTAGCAGGATCAGTGCCCTTTGGTGAGACGACAGAGGGGCCACCATCTTGCATCTGTCTGCCTTGGCTTGCATGCAAAGGAACGGGAGTGAATGACCCTTGCCAGTGAAGGGTGGGTCCTCACCCCTCAAGTGGGACAACGCTGAGGGCTGTTCTACACATTCTACCAGTGTTTTCCAGAGGGTCTGAGCCCTGGTGCCTGCAGAAGTGACCTGCTCACTAACACACCTGGTACTGTCCTTTCCCTCTCCTTGTCTTCCTCACTCCCTACTGGTGTTTCTGGGATCATCTCCCAAACTGCTTGCACCCACGGCCTTGTCTCAGGTTGGCTTCTGGGGACCCCACCTGAGTCAGCAGGTGTAATGCTTGGATGCTAAGAGCTTTGGAATCAGACAGACTTGGGTGAATCCTGGCACTGCCACTGACCTCGTGTGTGACCTTGGGAACCAGCTCTATCTCTTGGAACCTCAGTTCCTCCATCTGTGAAATGGAAACTTACAACTGGATGTGGTGGAGGAAGTGTGAGGTGGCGGGGACCAGAGTAAAGTTCCTGGTTGCAGAGCCCATGGGTGACGCTGGGTGCCATCTCTGAAGGCTTCCCGGAAGGGGATGTGTGGGAACTAGGTGATGAGGTGGGCAGGGTGTAGGGTGGAAGGAAATGGTGGACAGAGGTGTGGAGGAAGAACTGGCAAAGAGGCGTCCTGGCCCCTGTTTGACTGATGGGAGATGCAAATGGGTGGGATGGATGTACAACTTCATTCTATCCCCCATCCCCTGGGATCCCAGTCAAGTATTGGGACCAACTGAGGGAGCTGGGTGAGCTGCTCGGGGCAGGACCAAGAAGAGACAATGATGCTCAGTGGGTGGGTGAGGCTGGGTAGGCCATAGCAGCTACATGGATCTGCAGAGCTCTGGCCAGGTAGACAGCCCGTGCAGGTCACGGCTTCTGGGATCACCTGCCTATGGGATCCCATTGCTGATTCTGTGCTTGAGGCAAGGGTCTGGGGGCTATGCGTCTGTCTTTTACTCTGGGTGGGACCTCCCTGACACCACCACAAACCTGGGGTCTCCCCCAGCCACCCGGCTGCTCCAAAACTATGGTGGAGCTCTCTTCCCTTCACGACCCGACCACCGCGGAGCTCATCCATTGTCCCGAATTATTCCAAGTCTTCCACCTCCACTGCCTCACCCTGGTCCAGGCTTATCACATCCTACTGGGACAGTTGCCGTCACCTCCTCATTGATAAACTTGCCTTCACTCTTGCCCCCTTAAACCAGAGGGATCCTGTTAGAACCAAAGTCAGGTGCTGTCGCTCCTCTGCTCAGAATCCTCCATGGCTCCTATCTCCCGTGGGGCTGAAGCCAAAGTCCTTACAGTGGCTCACAGACCTGAAGGATCTTCTTCCCTATGACCTTTGACCCCACCTCCCCTGCCCTTTCCCTCTCTGCTCAGCTGTAGCCACATTGGCCTCTTTGCTGTGCCTGAAAACACCGATTTTGCTGCTGCCCCAGGGCCTTTGCACTTGCTCTTTCCTCTGGAACACGCTTCTCCCAGCTCTCCCTGCGGCAGCTCCTACTCTGCAGCCAGGCCTTATTTCTGAAGTCAGCCCTCAGAGACGCCCTCCCTCCCTGACCACCCCTTGTTCCTATCACCTTTTGCTCTTTTATTTTCTTCCTAGGACTTCTTGCTTATACTAGAAATCACCCTGCTTGTTTGTTCTGTTTCTGCCATTGGAATGTCACCATTACCAGGTAGGGTTTTTTTGTCTGTTTTGTTCATTGCTGTACACCCAGCACCCAGCACAGTGCCTACGCAGGGCAGGTGCCCAGTAAGTGCTTGTGAATGAGTGAATGAATGAAAGAGTAGTTCTTTGACGCAAGAGGGGACTGAGGCCCAGAGATGGCTCCAGGGGTGTCTTGGGACTCACAGTGCCGTGTTCCTTCCCCGACTCACCCTGATCTCTGGGAACTAAAACAGCAACAGAGAAGGCACACCAAGTTTGGGGTCCTGGGTTCGAATCTTGGTCTTCGCACGTCCTAGCTGTGAGACTATATACAGGCAAATCAGTTTCCTTACCTGCAAAGTGGGCCTCATGTTGGTCCTAGGGGCAGTGGGTTGAGGTGCGGATGGGATGAGACGGTGTGTGAGAGCCCAGCACACAGTAGGCACTCAGTAAATAGGAGGGGATTTGGGTATAGGGAGGCTCTGGGCTTGTAGCCCCTTCCCCCTCTGCTCCAGGCCTGTAATGACCACTTACCCTGGTCAATGGGCCCTGAGAGATTCCATGTGAGGGCAGGGCTGTGGCCAGAGCTCTCGCCTAGCCCACAGCGGGTCCCACGGGCACTGTCTGGCTGGGCCTGGTGGCTGACATTCCAGGCATGTTTCCCAGCCCTGGGGCTGCCACAGGCCCACACAGACTGGGGGTGGGGTGGGGGGGCCCATAGGCTTCAGGCCGAACAAACCAGTCAGCCTTCCACGCTGGGCCGCCTGGCCACCAACTTCCTGCTTGGCCCCCTGAGGCAGGGAGGGCAGGAGGGGGGCTCTCCTTAACCCCCAACCATTCACCCCTCTCTACTGGTCCAGGTCACCAGTGCTGCCAGTGCTGTCAGCAGCTCTTCCAAACAGACTCTGAATCCAACCTTCCCTGCTGCCATTGCCGCCATCGTTGCTCCTCCAGACTCTTCCAGAAGCCTCTTCCCTGGTCTGCCTGCCTCCACCCTGGTCCTCCAGAAATCTCCCTCCACACACAGACAGAGGAATCCTCTAAGGGATCTGAGAACAAATCTTCAAGTCCTTCCCTTGGCCCACAAGACCCTGTACTACTTGACTCCTGACCTCCTCTCCCCTTCCCTCCTCCTCACTCACCCTTCCAGCCATACTGGCCTCCTCTATGTTCCTGAAACAGCCCACACTCATGTCACCTAAGGGCCTTTGCACTGGCTGTTCCCTCTGCCTGAAACGCTCTTCCCCCAGATGCCCACAGAGCTCTCCCTCACCTTCTTCAGTCGCCCTCATGTGAAACCTTCCTGACCCCCCTACTTGAACCACACCCCTCAGGATCCATACCCCCCGATTCCTCGCTTTATTTTCCTCCATGGCTGTGGTCTTGTGTGTGGGACACCACCATCTGAGGCACTGTTAGTTGACTTGTTTATCTACCAGGGCAGGGCTTTTTCTCTGTCTTGTTCCCTGCTATGTTTCCAGTGTCCAGCACAGTGCCCGGCAGTAGGTGCTCAACCAACATTTGTCGAGTGGCCGAGTTCACAACTCTGTAAGTCATGAGAAAGGACATTGGCGGATAAGGACACTGAGGCCCCACGGGGTAGGTGACTGGCCCGAGGCCACACAGCTAGCTTGGATTGAGCTGGGGGAGGTGCCTAGGTCTGTGGAATCCTAGAGCTACTGTCTTGGCAACTGGTCGGGAGAACAACAAAGGCTGGACGGAGGCCCCCTCACCCACAGGGCTGGCCAGTACTTGGGCCTATGGGCCTCAAGCCTCGGGTGTCCAGGAATTACAGCCACCTGCCTGCCTGCCTGGGGTATTTCAGGCTCCGACACAGGTTCCTTGCTTTCTATTTTGAGTCTCCTAGTCCTGAGAACTGTGTGTTCCCAGCAGGCAGCGCGGGGCCAGAGGCTGAGCCTGGGTGTGGCTGTCACCCTATCCTGGTCCTTGTGGTGGCGGGAGCCGGGACTGGGGCCCTGCCAGGGAGCCCAAGGACCCACATTCCGGGTCTTTAATCTGTTGGCTGCTGTGCCCTCTGGCACTAGCCCCATTCTCTACCCGAGTGTCCCCATCAAGCCCCTGCCCTGGAATCTGGGGCTGGGGCATTTCACCTTGGGTTATAACCTCCTGTTTGTCCCCAGGGCTTTGGGGGCCATTTGAATCCTCGTCTGCCCCTTTCTAGCTGTGTGACCTTGGGCAAATCAGTTCACCTCTCTGAGCTTCAGTTTCCTCATCTGGAAAATGGGGACGCAATAGTACCTATTTCTTGGAAATGCTGACGAGATTCAATGTGATAAAACTGATGAACGTGCCAGGCACAGAGCTGGGGACTCAGGAAGCACTTGGTAACGAGTCTCCTGCTTCCCCATCACCAGCTGGTTCCAAATATAAAAACTGCCTGGCCTGTGGAGAAACGATGACAATAATTTGAAGACCCCCCTCTTCCCAGCAGGCACCTCTTCCCTGCTTGCCCTGATTTATTTCTCTGCGCCGTTTCTCACCACCTGATGTATCTTATACTAATTCGTCTGTTGGATGCTTGTCCGTCTCCTCCCCTAGAAGGTCAGCTCGGCCAGGGCAGTACATTTTGTCTCCCTTGCTCACCGCTGCATCCCTAGTGCCCAGTACAGTGTGCCTGGAGGGCAGTAGGTGCTCAGTAAATGCTCATTAAAAGAATTAAGAAAGTGTGACCCCTCAGTGGGGAGACTGTCCTGGAGCCCAGAAAGTATGTCTCACCCCCCTTGTTTTGGCATCTGGATTGGGTTCCTGGCTTTAGCTGGGCCTCGGTTTTCCCATTCAGCAGTGGGGCTTGTTTGAGGTTGCAAGGCTACTGGGGAGCCCTGGGATGGGCCTGACACCCCCTTGGGTGCATCCCCTGGCCCAGGGAGGGTAGCATGAAGGGTTCTGTAGTGATTCTTGGTGCCAGGCACCTTATCTCATCAGATGTCTCCAGCAGCCAATGAAGCTGCTGGGTTATCATCCTCCTTCTTCGCAGGTGGGGAGACAGGCCCAAAGAGGACTGTGGGGAGATGGATGATTCTTTCCTCAGGGGGTGTCAGTGATGATGGTGGGGTTGGTAAGGAGGTCCCAGGGCCCCCAGGGATTGAGGGAGGGTTGAGAGATGAACCAGCCCCTCTCAAGTTCTCTCCGTCTTCCTGATTCTCTGTGTCTCTGCTTGGATCTCTGCGTGGATCTTTCTGTCTCCCTGTATTGCTCTATCTCAGTCTGCCTCTGTTTCTGTGTCTCTCTCCCTTCTCTGTGTATATTGCCCACTGACCAAGAGAGGGTGCACCTAGCGGATCCCTGGCTTGGGGCCTGGGGCTGGGGATAGGGGAGAACGGACATTCAGGGTTCAACTGATGACGTGGGGCCAGACCCTGTAGCCTGGGTGTCCCAGTCCCAGTCTCCACACTCCAGGGACAACCTCGGGAACCCCGGGCAGTTTAGAGAGTCCCAGGCCTGGTCTCAGAAGACCTGGGTTGAAATCCCAGCTTTGGGGAGAAGGGAAAGAACATGTCCAAAACACATTCCTTATTCTTATCTAAACACTGGGGGCTTCTGAATGTATCTCTCCAGCCCCGACCTCTCCCTTGACTGTAGACACAGCTCTCCACCCACCTCTCCCCACTGCCACTGCAGCAATTAATTGTTGTTGCCGTCAAGTCGGCCCGACTCATAGTGACCCCATGCATGACGGAACTTAATGCTGCCTGTCCTGTGCCACCTTCATGATCAGTTGTGGATCTGGCTGTTGTGATCATAGGGTCCTTATGGACTGATTTTTGAACGTAGATCGCCAGGCCTTTCTTCCTAGTCACCTTAATCTGAGCGACTAATAGGAGCGTCAGACTCAGCATAGCCTCAATTAACCTCCTAAACGTCCCTATCTGCTCCCTCCCCCAGGTGCTCTGGCGAAAAACCCAGGGGTTATTCTTAGCTTCTCATGCTCACTCACTCCACATCTGTCTCTCCCCAAACCCTGTCAGCTCCACCTTTGAAATGCACCCAGAATCTAATCACATGCTCCATCCCCACTGCCCCCACCATGGTCCGGGCCACTAGCATCACCTGCTGGGACTGCAGCAGTCACCCCCTCGCTGGTCCCCTGCTCCCTTCCTCGATCCCCACTGTCTGTTGTCCACACACAGCCAGCCAGGGGGGATCCAGTTAGAACCGAGGTCAGGCCCTGCCCTCCCCTGCTCAGAGCCCTTCAGGACTCCCACTTCACGCAGGGTAAAAGCCAAAGTCCTCTCCTTGGCCCACAAGGCCCTGTGTGATTCCCCACCCCCAGCAAACCCCTCACTCCCCCACGATCTTGTCTCCTCCCACCGCTCCCTCTGTTGCTCCCTTCCAGTCCTGCTGTCCTCCTTGTTTCTCTCATAAGCCTGGGATCTTTCCACCTCAGGACCTTTGCACGTGCTATTGCCGCTGCCTGAACCCGTTTACTAAATATTCACATGACTCCCTCTCTCACCTCCTTCAGCTCAGATGTCACTTTCTGAGTGATCTTCTCCATCCACCCAGTTTAAATAGTCCCTGTTTTGTGCTGTCCAGTAGATTCTCACTCAAAGCAACTTCATGTGACAAGCTAGAACTGCCCCATAGGGTTTAGATTGTAGTCTTTACAGGAGCAGATCACCAGGTCTTTCTCCCACAGAGCCAGGCTCAAACCGCCAACATTTTGGTTAGCGGCCAAGTGCTTAACCATTGCGCCACTAGGGCTCCTTAAGTAGCATCTACTTCCTCTATATGGTCCCTCTCTCTAACCCTGATCCTGCTTTATTTTTCCTTCATGGGGTGGAGGAAATGGCACAAAAAAAACCCAAACCCGTTGGCATCGAGTCGATTTCGATTCATGGCGACCCTATGTGTTACAGAGAACTGCTCCATAGGGTTTTCTTGGCTGTAACACCTATGGAAGCAGATTCTAGGCCTTTCTTCCTTGGAGCGGCTAGGTGGGTTTGAACCTTCAACCTTTAGGTTAGTAGTCAAGGGCAAACCATTTGCGCCACCCAGGGCACTGGAGATGGCACCAAACCCGTTGCTGCTGAGTTGATTCCGACTCATAGCAACTCTGTAGGATGGAGTAGAACTGCCCCATGGGGTTTCCAAGGCTGTAATCTTTGCAGAAGCAGACTGCCACATCTTTCTCCTGTACAGCGCCTGGCGGGTTCGAACCACTGGCCTTTCGGTTAGCAGCCAAGCGCTTAACCTCTGCGCCATAGGATTCCTTGGAGATGGCAAAGGGGAAGAATATCCCCAGCAGAGGGAATGGCATGTGGGAAGGCCTGGAGGTAGAACAGTGAGAAACACCCTGAGGCTAGAGGGAGGGTTCAGGGCAGTGGCGGTGGAGGTGGTGGAGGGCGGCGATTGTGGAGACAGCAGGGCATGGTGAGAGGCCCAGTCCGCTGAGCTCCGGGATAAAGCCTTGTCCCTCAGGAGGAGGAAAATGAGCCCTGGGCCAGGAGTCAGCAGGGCCGGGTCACCCCAGCTCTGTCACTCACCGGCTGTGTGACCTCAGGAAACCATGCCTCTTTCTGGATCAAAGACCCCCCAACTACCTGTTAGAGATCACCTAAGACCCATTATTTAACATATGGGGAAACTGAGGCTGCAAAACTGCTTCTGTGACCTGGTTAAAAGGCCAACCCAAGGGTAGAGATAAGCTGGGGGCTGCTAGCAGCCACTCACACCTTGGCTTGAATGAGCTTTCTGGATTCTTAGCTACCTTACGACACCCAGACCCCAGAGAGTCTGGGAGGCTGGGGAGAGAGCAAGGTGGAGGAGGCTCGGGTGGGGCCAGGGCTGTGTCAGCCTCTGCCCTGGCCTGGGCTCCCTGTAGGGCTCTGCATTGCACAATCACAATACCCTTGGCTGTGACCAAAGAGGGTGACAGAGGCCTTCTGTGGAGTCACCTCTGGCCCATGCAGCCCCGTCTCACACACAGGGCCACAGTCAGCGTGGACGTGTGCTTTGCTCCCTGCACGGCCATTTCCTGCTGTGTGACTCTGAGCAAGTCACTTCCCCTCTCTGAGCCTCAATTTCCTCTTTTGTAAGAGAAGATAACAACAGTACCCACAGGCAGGTAGTTGGAACAATTCACTCTGACTTAGCCACACTGGCCCCCTTGCTGTTCCTCGAACATACCAGGCACGCTCCCACTTCAGGGCCTTTGCACTTGCTGTCCCCTCTGCCGACAACACCTTTCCTGAAGATGCTTGCTCTAGCACCTTCTTCAGGTCTCTACCCAAACATCAGAGCTCAGTGAGGTCTTCCCTGACCCCTGCCACCCCTCTCTTTGCTTACTGTGTCTCCATGGCTCTACCTGAAGCATCAGGTTTTGTGCTCTCCTCTTTTTCCAGGATGGCAGCTCACAACCCCCAATACAGCACTTGGGACAAGAAGGTGCTAAATATAGACTTGTAGAATGAATGAATAAATGAATGAAAAGTACCCAGCACCATGCCCTGCTCAGTACCCAACATGCTGCAATGGTGTTATTTTTGGCAGTCCCTTCACCCCAGCCCCCTCAGATCCAACCCTCACCAGCCCAGCGCCCTGCCTTCTCTGCCTCTCCCAGCGCTCCAGCCCAGCCATCTGCTGCCCACACAGCGTCCTCCCCAGGTCAGGGCGACCTCTCAGGGAATCTCAGCGGACAGGGCGGGCTCCCTCAGGCTCTGCCTCCGGCTCCTCTTACATCTCTTGGGGGCAGAGGCTTCTGGGAAATGGGCAGAGCCAAACTTTGAAGCTTCCTTGGGTCAGACCTTCCTTAGACATTGCCTGGGACCTTCCTTAGATGTTGCCTGACGTGACCCCACCATGGCACTCATGGGGACAGAGAGATCTAGAAAGGGGCTGCCATGTCTGATGCCCAGGTTTTGGGGCTCCTGAAATGCCCAGGGCAGCTTCCAGGACTCCAGCTCCTTTGCCAGAGCTGGAATTGGGGCTCAGGTTCCTGTTTTCTGGATGGCAAACCTGAGCCCCGATACAGGCTTTGTGGCCAGGTTCGAATCTCATCCTCCCACTTCCTGGTTGTGTGACCTGAGGCTTGTCACTTGGTCCCTCTGAGCCTCAGTCTCCAGGTCTGTAGTATGGCATGCCAATCTACCCACCTGACTGGGGTAGTTGTGAGACCAGACCAGCCATCCCCCCAGCTTCTAGGGTCTTTAGTGCCTCCCCCATGGCCCCTGGTCTCCCCAACTCCTGAATCCCCTGTGCTCTTGCCACTCCAGGGACTGGCACCGTTGCCTCCTTGTTGGGGATAATTTGGTCCCAGGCGGTTGTCGCTGCTGCTTTATTTTTTCCCTTCTCTGACTTTTTGTCTCCTCATTCTGGCCTCTCCTCTCCAGAACCAGCTTGTTTTTGTTTTCCGTTTTTACGGCTCCATAAATGAGTCACGGGCCTGATTTGATTTAATTTCGTTGTAATTGTTATCTTTTCAAGCTTGTTTTTTTCCATTTGGTTACTCACGAGACCACAAAAACCTAAACAGGACAGGGCCTTCCCCGGCCCACTGCCCGGCACCCACAACCCGGCCTCCTGGTCCCCGGGGCTCAGGGCCGGGTCAGCGGCTCCTGGGGGAGTGAGGTGAGGTCTGTGGAGCTTCTGAGGGCATGTGCTTAGTGTCCCAAGCAAGACTGGGTGTCCTGAGTCCTGGGCCATGGCCTTGTTCTGGACTGACTGGTTTGCTCTGTGACCTTGGGTGAGTTGTTTAAGCTCTCTGGGCTAGATTTCCAGCACCCTCTTTGGCAAACTTTAGGATGGGAGGTCAAAAACTCAGATACCTTGGGGCCAGGAGACGCTATGATGAGTGAGGTGGGCTGAGTGGGTACTGCGGTGAACTAGGGAGAACAGGCCCTTCTCAGGGGATGGCTACCTCTCAGCAGGCACGCAGCCCAGACCTTCTGATTTATCAAGAGAAGCCAGAAATCCGAGGTCGTATGTGAAAAGTTCTGATTTTTCAAATGTTGGCCAATGAGTCAAATTAGAATCAAACAAGCACAACCCAACTCTGTGGACATCTGTGGCCCCGTTGAGCTCCACTTTGGGTTTAGAAGGTTCTAGAAGAGCCGGCCCTGCCCACAGATCTTGGTCTAGCCTCACAGCTCAGTCACCCTGTACACTCCTCACTTTTGCCCTGACAATTCCTCTGTCTGGAGTTCCTTCTCCCCACTTCCGTACCTCAGCGTCTCTCCTGCCTCCCACAGCCCCCTGGTGTCCCTGTTCACGTGTGAGGGTGAGCATCGCCGTTTGTCAGTCCTTGTTCCCACTGGAGTCCGAGCTCAGGAAGGGCGACACTACTTTTGTTTGTTTTTCATGTTATTTCTTCCATGGAGTGTTTGTCTTCTTTATTTGCGATCCCTTTCATATTGCGAAAATTAGCCCCTGAATTGTTAAAAACCATGAAAAATATTTTGCCTGGGTTGTTATTTTATTTCTAAAATGGTGATCAGCCAGGCTTCAATCAATTAAAAACTGAAGATGCTGGGCTGGCCCCTCCTGGGGGTGGGATGGTCCATGGGAGCCACTTGAGGGGCTGAGGTTTGGTGCGGGAGCTTTTGGAAGAGGCAGGCAAGACCCCAATCAGGGGGAAGGAAAAGCTGAGGGCTGCTACCCTGAAACTTAGCAGTGGTCACGTGACCACGATCCACCAATCAGATGCGTCCATGCCAGATTTATGAAACTCTGGGGGCAGGTGCCCTGAGGAATCCATGGGTGGGGCCAGCCACCTCTGGCTTCCCAGATGCTTCTATGGGCCAGTTCTGGGGACAGGACCAGGGCCCAGTGGTGGCCCCTATGCAGACTGAATAATTTTGCTGAAATGACCCTGTGTATAATCATGCCAGGAAGGTCAAATGCACTGAAAAGAACATCTCCTCTTGCTTCCACGCAGATTTGTTTGAATATATTTAAATATATCAGCTCTCCCGTCTCCCTGTTCATTCTAAGAATCCATGCCTATAGCAGCAATTATATGATAATTGCATTAGGTAGAGGAGAAAATAGATTTATTTTCGTAATTTTTTTTCCACTTTACAAGATAGGGTCCCAGTCAGATATCTCTAGGGTGGCTCTTTATTACGAAGCTTTGGCCCAGCTCTCTGTGAATTCACTTTATAAAACTTTTTCTTTTAAAATGTCCACCTTGATTGTCTGAGCTGCAGCCTTGAGGTCTCCGGGAGCCCCTTCCCCTTGACCCCCAGGCAAGTGTCCCGCTCTGGGAGGGGTCCAGGGATCTGCAGGGAAGAATTGTCCCCCAGTGCCCCATGGGCAAAGGGGCTGGTCTCCAGCACTAGGCAGCCCTGGGACCTCTCAAGCCGGAGTCACTTCCCCACCACCACCTGTGACACGGGGCCTTCCCAATCTCCCAACCTGGCCCCTGCCTCCCCTTCTCTCTTGTCGTCTGGTCTTTCTTTCCAAGCCAGGCTCCGGGTAAGACCCTTGGGCAATGCTCAGCCTAGAACAGAAGTTCCGTAGATGGTTAAGATAGCAGAGCTCTGAAACCATATAATTGTTATTCTAGGGGTTCATACAATTGAACCCTAGGACATAAGGGTTCTCTGGCTGTAGGTTGACTAACACCAGCAATTCTAAAATTCCAATGCACAGGAGGCCTGGTAGAAGGACCAAGTTATTTGCTCACTCAGTAAATATTTATCGAGCACCTACTTTATGCCAAGCACCAGGGAGACAGCAGTGAACAAAACAGACATGTCTGCCTTCCTGACACTTATGTTCTAGCAGGGAGAGGCAGTCAAAAAACTAATAAATAAGTAAAAGGTGAGGAATGCCAGATAGGAAAGGGGGGCGAGGAATGTGGGGGCTGCTCTATAGTATGAAGGGGACACGAGGCCTGAGGGAAGTGAGGGAGCTGGCAGTGCAGATAGATGTCTCAGGCAGTGTTTCAGATGGTAGACCAGCAGATGCAAAGGCCCTGGGGTAGGAAAAAGCTTGCATTGTTGAAGAAAGATAAGGAGAGCAATTTGGCTGAAGCAGAGTGAACAAGGGAGAGGGCTGGGGGGTGGGCGGAGGGAAGCCTGAAGTCTGAGAGGCCTGGGGCTCAGATCGTCCAGGGCAGGAGGAGAAAGATAAGGAGAACGGTCTGACTGGAGCCAGTATCCAAGGGGGCGATTAGAGGGAGCTGAGATCAGAGAGGCCCCAGGCCCAGATCACCCTGGGCCCTGGGGGTGGTAGGAGGAGGTGCTTAGATTTAATTGCAGATGAGGTAGGAGCAGCTGGGTGGAGGGTTCTGGGCACAGGAGGGACGTGTTCTGACTTAGATTCTCAGCCTCAGCCCTGTTGACATTTGTGACCAGATTAATTCTGTGGAAGGATCCTGGGTGGTGCAAGTGGTTTGCGTTTGGCTGCTAACTGAAAGGTTGGCGGTTCAAACCCACCAGCCGCTCCTCGGGAGAAAGACCTGGCCAAGAAAACCCTATGGGGCAGTTCTACTCTGTCACATGGGGTCGCCACGAGTTGGGCCACTTGATGGCAGCTAACGACAATGATGGGTGGGGGCGGCTGTTCTGTGCAATGTAGGATTTTAGATAACAGTACGGGCTCCCTGCCCTCAGTTGTGACACCTAAGTTGTCTCCAGACATTGCTGAATGTCCCCTGGAGGACAAACTCACCTCTGGTTGGGAACTCCTGACCTGCGAGGACCCATCTAGCTGCTCACAGGGAGAATGGGCTGTGAGGGGAGTGGTATCCCAGAGTGGGGGCCGAGGACAGTGAGGAGATGCCTAGAGTGGTCCAGGCAGAAGGGGGTGGGTTAGCACCAGCAGTGGGGAGAAGGCAGTTGGATTCTGAATCTATTTTGAAGGCGAAATCGACAGGATTTGTTGGATAGGACATAGAAGGTGAGAGAAAGGTTGGTGTTGAAGAGGACTCCAGGGTTTTGGCCCAAGCATCTGGGTGGATGAAGGTGCCTTTGACTGAGATGGTTTGGGGGGAGCTAAGTGAGAAGGTTTGTTTTCCCAGATGTCCATCTTGTAGGTGGGGCCCAGAACCTGGTGTGATCACAACCTGGCCCCAGGTGATGCTGAGTTTTTCAAGCTGTGCTTCAAAGATTTAAATGTCTTGGAGGTTGTACCTTGGGGTGGGGGGTGGGGCTCTCTTCTAGGGGTAAGGATGGGGATAAACAGGCAGGGGGCTCCTTTGCTTCCTCCAGCCCTGGGCTGCAGCAGGACGGCAAGTCAGGTGCCTCCAGGGCCAGGCAAGCAGCGCACGTGGTGAAGTGGCTGGCGAGAGGGGCAGGCCCCGTCTAAAGGGGCAGCAGACACTGCTGGGTTTCAGCCAAATGCCACATGTGAGAAGGCCAAGACTTCCAGTTTTTCACTAGAGGCTGTAAATCTGGATTGTTATATGGAATCTATTGATTTTTAAATGTTAAATATGTACACACGGGGGCCTCAAGTTTGAGATCTGTTGTCTACTCCAGCCCTTTCATTCTGGAAAGGAGGAGCTGGGCTTGAAGGGTCCAGCAACGGGTAAATTTACTTGGTCAGGGGCTGGGCAGTGCCACAGGAAGGGTGAAGTGTGCTTGGACTCAGCTTGAAGAAGGATTAGAGTGTGATTAAAAAAAAAAAAAGAGGGGAGGGCATTCCAGGGGCTGGGGGGGTGGTGGAAGCAAAAGTGTGGAGGTGGAAGGAGATAAGAAGAGATGGAACTGGAGAGAAGGGTCAACGAAGACAGGATGATGGAGGGAGTGTTTGGTAATAAGCCAGGAAGGGAAGGTCAGGGCCGATCGAAAACAGGATTGAAAAAATCTCAACGAGACTTCAATAATATTAATAATTTCATTTCCGAAACTGTTTGGCAATAAGAGGCTCATTTATTTTACCACCAACTTCGGGTTCTTGGCAACCCCAGTGTACACCAGGGAGTGTTTGCCCAACAAGAACGTTCTCCCTTGCAGATTGTTTTCAAACAAAATGAACATTTTCATAAACAGTAAATTAGAAATGTAACACCGTATTGTGACATGTGAGGAGATTAATTAAAGATTTATTAATTTTGGCTTAGCAAGCTTCTTTAAGTATTTTAGAGGCAGTGAATTTTTTTTTTTCCCAGATCTCCCTCATACACATTTTCCAACTCACAGCAGCCAAAATTTGAGGTGACATGTGCAAAAATAGCTGATGTGTAATGATAGAATGGGGTAAGTGAGGTTTAGGTGGAGTGCCTGGGGAGAGTTCGCTTTCAGTGGGGAAGATCAGGGCAGGCTCTCTGGAGGAGATGGTTTTTGAATCTGAATGTTGAGGGCTGGGTGAACTATAGACCCAGCCAAAAGGTTCAGGGAAGTGAGGGCATGCCAGGTGCAGGGCCCCATGAGTGCAAAAGTGTGAAGGTGGGAGTGATGGGGTGAGATTTTGGACCAAGGGGGCTGGCGGAGGCCAGCAATGGTGTTCCAAGCAGAGGGCATTGCAAGAACCACAGGGCAAGGGCAAGGCCTATCTGGGCACAGCCAGGCTGGAGGGCAGGAAGCAGGAAGGGGAAGGGGGAGCGCATAGCAGGGGAGGGACGTGGTATCCACAGCAGGGCAGGATGGAGGACACTTGGTGATTCCTCACTGTTGGCCCCAACTCTGAGCCTTGAGGAGGCCTTCAGGGCCAAGGGGGCAGAGCCGATATCCTGCACTCAGATTCCTTGTGGGTGCAGGGGAAACAACAAACAAATCAAACCCGTTGCCGTTGAGTCAATTCCGACTCATAGCGACCCTACAGGACAGAGTAGAACTGCCCCATAGGGTTCCAAGGAGCAGCTGGCAGATTCGAACTGCCAACCTTTTGGTTAGCAGCTGAGCTCTTAACCACTGCACCACAAGAACTCCTGTGGGTGCAGAAGGGCAGCAAAAAACATGGACCCCCTTGTCCGTGGCCGAGGACCCTTTCCCTCATCCTAGCAGAGCCGTCTCCAGGTGAAATAGGAGAACGAGTCGCCTGTTTTGAGTGCCTATGGAATGCCTGGCCCCATGCCGAGGGCTTCAGGGATGTCAGTGCATTTATTCCTCCTGTTGACTGCATGAGGACAATGTTATGATTGTGCCCATTTTCAGAGGAAGACACTGTGGCCCAGAGAGGCTAAGTAATCTGGCCAAGGTCACACAGCCAGGAACTGGTAGACTAGGATTCAAACCCAGATCTGTCCAAATCCAAAGCCCATACTCTAACCACTGCCCTATAATGATACCTGATTTTGCTCCAAACAAGTCTGGCTCTCTGTGACCCAAGTACTGTAATATCAGATGGGTAAACTGAGGCTCCGAGAGGTGGAGCCACTTACCCGTGTACACAGCTGAAAGGTATGAAGTCAAGATGTGAATCCCAGGTTCAGACGACCCTGGAGCTCACTCTCCTTCCACCATATGACGTGGGGTTCACCTCCTTAGGCCTTGGTTTCCACATCAGCTAAACGGGGACGGCAACGACGATGCCCACGAGATGGGGTCCCTGAGGATCAGAGGTGGTGAACGTTCATCACCCAGCTCAGTGCCTAGCACCTAGTAGATGCTTTAGAAATGGCCACTGTGATTGTTTGTGTGAAGGCAGGTGACTGCATATTAAATGAGTAAATTTATGGAAGGCACTTAGAGCAGAGCCCTGCACATAGTAGGTGCTCAATAAGTGTTAGCAGCTCTTATTATTATAGGACCAGCCACAGGGGGCAGCCTTGTGTCTTTCAAACCTGCTTCCTTCCATTTGTTTCTCCCTTCATCCAACAATTGGCCTTAGGATCTCGGTTAGGACTGGGGGCGGGAGAACACAGAACTTCCTGCACACCACTCCAAGTGATGTTGAGAACATTGGATCATGAGTCCAGAATTCTGCGTTTGAGCCCTGGACCCGATGTGTGACCTTCGGCAAGTACAAGGTCCTCTCTGAGCCTCAGTTTCCCTCTCACCTACAGAGCACAGGCCAGGCTGTCCTAGGAGCTGTCGGCCTGGCCCAGGGCCTAGGGTGGTTCCTGTGCCCCTTGGCCGCTGGCCCCCACATCCCGCCTCCTGAGCTGCAGGCCCGCCCGGCTCCACTGTGACAACCAACCATCCAATCTGTTTACTGAACTGGCTGACCCCTTCCGGGAACTCAGCCCAAGCTTCCCAGAACTTGGGTATTAATGACCCGGAGCCACATGACGGAGCATGACACAGCACTTTTGGGCGCAAGGCAGGGCCCAGAGGGGCGCGTGGGGGGCCATGGCCCATCCCTCTGTCCTGGCCAGTGGGTGAGTCATCCGGGCCTCCCGCAGCTTCCAGATTCTGGAGGACACTCTCCTGCTCTGCTGCTGTCTCCCACTGCAAGGATGTCCCCGCCTCCTAGGGCCACTGAGACCTCTGGACCTTTGCCCCAATGACCTAGCAGAGGCCTTGAGTCATCAGGGCTGCCCTCTGGGGTTACAGATGGGGAAACTGAGTCCCAGAGGACTAGAGTAAATAACAGCGAACACTTACTAAAGGCTTACTGCATGCGAGGCACTGGGGTAACATCTCATCCTAGCCTTAAAGCAATCCTATGAAGTGCCACATTCTAGCTCTTGTATGACAGATGGGGAAACTGAGGCTCAGAGAAGTGGAATGAATTCCCCAAGGGCATGCAGGAAGTGAAGGGCAGGATTGAATCCAGGCACTCTATTTGATCCCAGATGATCTCCCTTCATTCCCTCAACAACCAGACAAGGGAGGTGCAAGGTGGTCTGTTTCACAGATGGGGAGACTGAGGCACAGAGAGACTGAATGGTACCCTGCCCAAGTCCAGCACCCATGCTCTGAGCCTGCCTGAACACATAGCAAGTGCTCACACAATATCCATGGCCTTAGGAGCATGGGTAGAATGCACACAGGCTTCGGAGTCAGGCTGAGCTGGGTTCAAATCCTGACTGCACAATGTAGGGCACATGACTGCGCCATGCTGTGCCTCAGTTTCCCTGCTTGTAAAGGGTGATCGTAGTGATCCTGACCTCAGCACCTGGCTCACAGAAGATGCTCCGCGAACGCTGGCTCTCTTCATCAGCTTCTTCTCTGGGCCAGGTCTCTGAAGCCAGTTGGGGTCACCGTCATGCTCCACATCCTCCTCCTTCACCCTCTGCTGCCCAAGGGCAGAGAGAGGGCGGTGGTTTTTATGGGGCTGGGAACCAGACAGGCTCTGGGGCTCAGAGGGGCACCTCCTGCCAGTGGCAGTGGGGCCTCTTGGTTCCCAGCCCCTGAGCTTCAGGCTACGGGCTGGGGTGGGCGGGCAGGGGTGGGACAGCACTTTGACGCTCATCCCTTCATTCCACAACTGTTGCTTGAGCACCCACTGTATACCAGACTCCAGGGAACACAGCAGTGAACAAGGTCCCTGCCAGCATTCTGCACAAACATGTGAATTGCCAAGATCATTGCAGCCAGTGAGAAGTTCTGTGCAAGGAATGAACAGCGGTGTTTGGGAGCCAGGTGGGTCAGGGAGGGCCTCTCTGAGGAGGTGACGTGGCACAGGCACCTGAATGGGGAGATGGAACTAGCCCTGGGGCAGAGCTTTCCAGCAGGGGCAGCAAGTGCAATGGCCCTGGGGTAGGAATGGGCTTGGAATGTTCCAGGAAATGCGAGGAGGCCAGGTGGCTGGAGGAGAGAGAGGGAGGGGGAAGGGCAGGAGATGAGGTCAGCGAGGTCAGCAAGAGTGAGACCATGCTGGTCTTTGGGGGCCCAGTGGGCAGCCACTGGTGGCATTTGAGCAGGGGGCTGACTTGGCCTGATTTGATGGACGGCAAGCCTTCATTTACTGTGACATTCGATTTTTCTGTCCACTTGACGAATAAGTCTAGGCCAAGTTCCCTCAAAAGTCAGTGGCAGGGTGGGGAGGATAACGGAGGTGGCTAGGCTCTGAGTTCAAGACAGCTCCCCCAAGAAGCGGAAAGTAAGAACAGGCTGAAGAGGAGGTGGCCCATAGGGCAGCAGAGTGGGGGCCCCCGGTTCACCCCTACAGCCCCAAGAGCTGTGAGCTATGGGGTACTCTGGATGGCTTTCTGGTGGAGAAGACACCTCCAACCTGAAGGTGGAGTAGAGGTGCAGGAAGTGTGTCCCGGCAGAGGGAACAGCATACAGGGTGGCCCTGAGGTAAGAGCAAGAGTGGGGTGTGTCTGGGAAATTCTATACTAATTGGGAGTCAGAAGTGACAGGTGTTGGCGTGATGCTGACAGGGTTTCAGTCCCAGGAAACCTTGGAGCCAATGAGAGGAGCCAGAATTTGATTCTGAGGGCTTACTGTGTGCCAGGCCCCAGGCTGGACCCAGAGGATACCATGGAGACAGAGATAGGCACACATTTGTCCTCTTGGGGCCCACAGTCCAGAGGCAGAGGCAGGCCAGGGCTGTGAGGGGGCAGGAGACAAGAGAAGCTTGAACCCCTCACCCTAGCTTTTACAAAAGACACCCCAAGGTTCAAATCCCAGCTCTCTGTCCTTTCCTCGCTGTGTGACTTGGAGCAAGTCACTTCACCTCTCTGAGCCTCAGCTTCCTTATCTGTAAATACCACCTGGAAAGGCTCTGGCAGAACTCAGTGATTATTCAATCACTCATTCAATATTTTTGAGCACCTACTATGAGGCACAGGAGCCCCGGTGGCTAGTGGTTAAGAGCTTGGTTGCTAACCAAAAGGTCAGTGGCTCAAATCCACCAATCTCTCCACAGGAGAAAGATGTGGCAGTCTACTTCTGTAAAGATTTACAGCCTTGGGAACTCTATGAGGCAGTTCTACTCTGTCCTATAGGGTCATTATGAGTTG
The DNA here is from genome assembly GCF_030014295.1 of Loxodonta africana. Classification (NCBI taxonomy): domain Eukaryota; kingdom Metazoa; phylum Chordata; class Mammalia; order Proboscidea; family Elephantidae; genus Loxodonta; species Loxodonta africana. Next base: position 49,287,644 of record NC_087365.1, read on the forward strand.
GAATCCACTCAACAGCAACGGGTTTGGTTTGGTACTATGAGGCGCTGGACGGGGGGTGGGGACAGCAGTGACAAAATGCCTGCCCTCGTGGGGCTGATGGGAGATGGCCCGGGGTAGCAGGTGGCTGAGAACTTGGACTTGAGGCCAGACGGGCTGAGCTAGCTCCTGACGCACCACTTACTGACTTTATGACTTGGGGCGAGTTGCTTCACCTCTCTGAGCCTCATCTGTAAAATGGGATCATTATAGAACCTGCGTCATCGGGTTGTTGTAAGGACAAATGAGTTGATAGACATAACATGCTTAGTGCAGAGCCTGGAACACAGTAGGTGCTCAATAAATGTTCTCCATGATTGTGCTCTAGTGAGAGAGGCAGACAATAAGCAGACAGAGAGAACTGAGCAGATGAGATAGTATCTGATGGTGGAAAGTGACAATAGCCAGTCCTTAACACCAAATGGGCATACAGGTGGTGCTCAATAAATATGTCTCCTCCTTCTTTGTCTACTTCTCAGCCCAGGCTGGTTGTGATAAAGACCTGAGTTTTGGGAGTCTGTGTGGAGGATGGGAGGCCATCTTTGCTAAGCTTTGGGGCCAGGGCAGGCTGAGACGTCTCCATTGTCCCCCTTGCTCCCACCCCCCCCCATACCTCGTACCCCGTCCCCAGCATCGTCCACAGCCTGGGTGGCTGGGGCGAGCCAAGACCTGCCCAGCGGGTCCCCGGTAATGACACTCATTACACAGGTGTCTGGCAGTGTGGGGGGAGGTGAGGGCCCCCAGGGGCCGCGTCCACATGGCAACCAGCCAGCCTTTCTCAGGCCCTTCCTCATCCTTTATGAGTCTGGTGCCCAGGGCAGTCAGGCGGGTGGGGGGAGCAGGGCTGGCGCGGGGCCAGCTGGCACCCAGTGAAAGGAGGGAAAGTTGAGAAGTTCGGGTGCCAGGGGCTGGTTTGGAGGATGGGGCGGGAGGGTGCTGGGTGGTGTCTGTGTGGGTGTACATGCGTGTTTGGTGCATATGGGGGTACGTGAGTCTGTCTGCAGGTCTGGCTCCTTCGTGTAGAGACAGGGTCTGTGTAGAAGCATTGCTGGCCCCAGTTGTTGCTGTGTGCTGTCGAGTTGACCCTGACTCACAGAGACCCTATAGGGCAGAGTAGAACTGCCCCGTAGGGTTTTCTAGGGTGTAATCTGCATGGGAGCAGATTGCCAGGTCTTTTCTCCCCTGGAGCCGCTGGTGGCTGCTAACTTTTCAGTGCTTCAGCCATTGCACCAGCAGGGCTCCTTGCTGACCCCAACATCCACATCTCTTGTTCATTTCACCTACTCAGACAGAAGGTAGCACTAAACTGTGCTTAGGACACCAAGCACCAGTCCTGGACTCTGCTGTCCAAGGGTTCAAATCCAGGAGAGACAGACACCAGGCCAAGGGGATGGGGTGTCCCAATGAAAGCTTTGATGGAGGGAAATAAACAATGGGGTGGGTCGGGGTGGGGGCTGAGACCTGAAGGATGAGCCGAAGCCACCATGGCAAGATCTGAGGGGAAGAGTGTCCTGGACAGGAGGGACAGCAAGTGCAAAGGCCCCGAGGCAGGATCCAGCTTGCAGTGTTTGAGGAGCATCAGGGGGGCCTATGCAGAGGAGTGAGGAGTAGGAGGTGAGGTCAGGTATGGGCAGGACCAGCCCTCATGTACCGGGGTCAGGAGTGCGGCTCTCATTCTGAGTGCAGTGGGAAGCTTGGCACATGTTTGGCGCACAGATGAAGGCTCTCCCAGGATGAATGGGTTTGAGGGGAGGTGGGGCCAGGACTGCAGGTTGTAGGAAAGATCGGCTTTCAGAGCTACAGACAGAAACGTGGGCTGCTCAATTTGTGTTTGAACCTATGCTGCTGGGTTCAAACCCCCCTCGATCCTGGAGCCTGTTATTAAGTTGGGTGCATCCGGGGGCACCTGCCTTTGTCCCCAGACAGGGCCTGGCCCGCCTGCCCTGAGGTCGACCCTGGGTCCCCAGATGGGAGTGGATGGGTGGAACCAGTGAACCCCTGTGCCTGCACCAGCCCACGCTGGTGTATCAGCAAAACCAAATCTGCTTCAGAGAGCTGGAAGGAAACTGTAGAACAATGAGCATCTCCCCTCTTGCAGATGGAGAAGCTCAGAGAGGGAAAGTGTATGTCCTAGGGCCTCATAGCAGGGAGCTGGTGGCAGCATCCAGGAAGTCTCTGTCATAGCCCATACCTCTTCCCACTTCCTCCCCTGTTTGCAGCTGGCTCCTCCCAGCATGACTCTGGCCAAGGTAGCCAGCTGGTGTCCAGGCAAGATCAGAGGGAAGAGCTGGGTCCCATTTGCGTGACCTCTCTTAATCTGGCCCAACAGGATGAACTGTCCAACATTTGAGATAGTGAGTTCCCCATCACTGGAGGCATACAAGTAGACCCAGGTGACAGTCCTTCAGGAGGGTTACAGAGGGGTTTGGACAGATGAGAGGCCACTTCCCTTTTAGCTCTGTGATTCCACAGGTCTTTGGTCTAATCAGTTCCCTGCTCAAGCCTCGGTTTCCCTACCTGTAAAATGTTTTATCAAGGTCAGCCAGAGTGACCTTGATAAAAAGGACAGCCTTGTTGAAATTCCCCTGATTCCAGCCCTTCCATGGCTTCCCAGTCCTCAGGAGACAACTCCAACTCTCACCATGGTCCAGATGGTCCTGCAGCCCTGGTTCCTCAGGCCTCTCCCTCACTCTCTGCTCCCTCTCTCTGCTGCAGCCACACATACCTCCTCACTGTTGCTCCAGGCCGCTGATGTCTCTGCCTCAGGGCCTTTGCAGATGATGCTTTCAGTGCCCTGAATCAAGATAGTGACCATAAGACTAGCAACCGCTGAATGCCAGACTGGGTGCTTCCATAACTTAAACCTCCCACCAGCCCTGTGAGCTAAGTCTTACTAAAAAACCAAAACCAAACCAGTTGCCATGGAGTCGATTCCAACTCATGATGACCCCACGTGTTTTGGAGCAGAACTGGGCTTTCAATGGCTGATTTTTCAGAAGTAGATTGCCAGGCCTTTCTTCCAAGAAATACTATAATGGGGTCTATTTTACAGATGAAGAAACTGAGTCTCGCGGAGGCCAAGTCTCTTGTCCAAAGCTACATAGTCTGCAAGCAGGGGAGTCGGAATTTGAAGGCAGATCATCTGGAACTTAACACAACTCTCTTGTCTTTTTTCCTTGTGTAACTGGTTCTCCGTTTCAGAACTTCACTTGACAGGAAGTCTTCTCTAACCGTCTTGCTGCTCCTGCTCCCATGTTCTTCCTGAGCGTCACATTGCTTTACTGGTCCCACTGTCTCGCAATTACCTGTCTTTCTTTAAACGGCTTTATTGAGGTATGACAGAAAATAAACGGCACCAGTTCCAAGGTTTTGATGTATGTATGCACTGGGACATACCACACAAACCACCACAACCAGGTCGTGAGCATATCCATCACGCCTGAAAATCTCTTTGTGCCCTTTTGTAATCCATTCCTCCTGCCCCTCACCTCTCCGCTCAGCACCCACACTGTCCCCAGGTAACCACTGAGCTGCTTTCTGTTGCTGTAGATTAGTCTGTATTCTCTAGAATTTTCTGGAAGTGGAATCATTCAATATGTAGTCCTCTTTGCCGAGCTTCTTTCCCTCAGCATATATATATATTTTTTTTAAATAATATTTTGTGGTGTTTTTGGTGAAAGTTTACACAGCAAATTCGCTTCCCATTTAACAATTTCTATTCCTGTCGTGCAGTGACATTGGTTACATGTTTCACAATGTGTCAGTATTCTCATTATTTCCATTCTGGTTGTTCTGTGTCCATTAATCTAGCTTCCCTGGCCCCCCCTTACCTTCTCATTTTTCCTTTAGGGTAAATGTTGACTGCTTGGTCTCATACAGAGGATTATTTAAAGGAACACAGTACTCATGGGTGATATTGTTCATTTTATGAACCAATCTGTTATTTGGCTGAAAGGTGACCTCTGGGAATGGCTTCAGTCCAGGGCAATAGTCTCAGGGGTCAACATAATGATTTTCAGATTCATCCATGTTGTCGTGACAGTGATCTTTTCAGGCATCTACCACCTCTGCCATCAGACTGTCAGCTCCACGGAGCAAGGGCTTTGTCTGCTGCATTTCTGTGTTCCCAGCACCCAGCACAGGGCCTGGCACACAGGAAGTGCTTAAAAAACGTTGACTGACTGACCGAGAGGAGGACGAGCACGTGCTCAAATGAAGGCAGAGCAGGCATAGTTGCCTGGCAGAGAAGAACCCAAAGGCTGATTGAAAAACAAAAACAAAAAAGCCTGGCCCCTGGGGTCAGCTGGAGGCCTTGGGGCCCCATCAGATAAGCACATCCGCTCATCCCCGTGGCTGTCTCCGTGAAACAAAGATCCGGATTGCACAATACTGGGCTCCGGTCGATGAGGTGCTTCGTGGCGTGCGCATCCGGCTCCGTGCTCTAGAACACACAGCCTACACCTCCTGGCAGGCTGAGGGGCAGCAGCGGGTGGGCAGGTGGGCGGTAGAAGGGGAAGTGGCCACCCAGCCCTCCCCAAACCAGTCGGACTCCTTTGCGGAGGTTTCTAGAGGCACTTTGCCCGCTGAGTAAGAGAGAGAGCGGGAGGCCTCAGTAAAAGCAGGAGGAGGGACGGAATGATTTAATGAGCAAATATTATAGGGAATTTCCAGTTCATGCCCCGTCAGGCTGGGCAGAAACGCTGTGGGATTACTCAGGTGGTTTTCAGGTGCAAGCCTCGGTGGCGTAGGCTCAGGAGGCCCAGGAGGCCCAGAGACCTCCAGGTTTCCATTGCTGGCCGGAAACCCAGTTAGCCAGGATTTGAAAGTGGCCGAATGAGCTCAGCTACATCTCAGACGGAGTCCTGCGAAGTCCTCTCAGGAGCCTGCAATGAAAGCCTGTGGTTTCTTGCACGGGTACTTTGCCCAGATGGTCTTCTTGCCCACTTCCGAGACTGAAAAACTGAGGCTGGAAGCTGTGGAGTTGGCTGAGGTCACATAGGGGTTATGGGGGGTTGGAGTTAAAAATCAGGAATCAACTTGGATTCCTGAGTGTCTCCTTCAACAACATTTTTGACAAATGCTTCTTGGACATCTACTGTGTGCCAGGCACTGTGCTCAGTTCAAGGGGAAAGGATGAGTGTATGGAGGACTTAATGGGCGGGCGGATGAGAGATGATTTGATGGATGGGTGGATGGTCAAATGAATAATTTAATGCTTGGGTACATGCGTGGAGGGATGAGAGAAGTGTTTATGGATTGATGAACTGGTTGAAGAGATAGATGAATGAATAGATGAATCAGTGAATGAAATGATGAAAACTGAATTAATGGATAGATGGATGTCTGCATAAAGAACTTGACGGATAAGTGGTTAGATGGATGATAAATGGATAGCTGAATGAATAAATGGATGGATGGTATTTTATGAAGTGGATGGTGTTTGGATGGATGATTTCATGGTGGGTACTAAAAAAAAAGAAAACTATGAATTATTGATGGATGAATATATAAATTTAAATGAGTAAATAAATGAATGAAATGATGGGTGAATTAATAGATGGCTAGGTGTATTTTTTTTTTAAACACATAAGGAATAAATGGAGAGTTGAACTGGTGATTTAATGAGTGTATGAATGAATGAGTGAGTGGATGGACAGATGGGTGAATGGGTGGATGGATGGGAAAGTAGATGGATTGATGAATGAGTTGGATGAATGGATGAGTGGATGGGTGGATATGGATAGATAGAGTAGATGAATGAACAGATGGATGAATAAGAGAGTGGTTGGATGACGGATGGATGGATGGATGAATGGAAAGTGGATGGATGGATAGATGGTTGAATGGGTGGATGGATATAGATGGGAAGATGGGAGAGTTGATGGATGGATGTGGATAGATGGGAGAATGGATGGATGGACGGACGGACGGACGGATGGGAGTGTGAATGCATGCAGTCTTAAGTCCTAAAATGAGGTTAAAACAGTAAAAATATCTCTGCATCCCTCCCTGATGCAGTAGTTTGCCAAGTTTTTATAGTCTGAAAGTTTAGTGAAAGCTATCCAGAAGATTGCCCCAAATGTCAGCAATTTCATGGGAGTGATGGTCAGTGAGTCTAGAAGCCAACTGCAGACTCTTGGTAAGGAGTCTCAGGGCACCTAGTCTTTCTACTCCTCAAGCTCTGACCTTGGAGAAGGACACAGGTCCAGAGGGGTGAAGGCAGCTGAGATGGGGGTAGGTAGTTCCCAGTGGAGGGAGCACTTATTTGTCATTGCACATTTCTGCAGCTTTTCTGGATGGTTGGGAAAAAAATCTATGTAAGAAGATGAAGCTGCCTCACATGGCAATTATCTGGAGCTTGAAGTCAGACAGACTTCATTTCTCATCTTGTCTCTAACACTAACTCGCTGGGTGACCTTAGGAAAATTATTTTACTCTTCTGGGCCTCCTTTTCTTCATGTATAAAAGAGGGACAGCCACAACCCCTGCCCTCCTGGGTTGTGGATTTATAAAGAAGCATGTCAAGGACATAGCCTGGTGCTCAGTGCATAGAAAATGCTCAATAAATGTCATTTCTTTTTACTAATATTATTACATGACTCCCATTGTAATCTTGCCCCAGATCCGTGTAAGGTGCTGGTAAACCAGAGATATCCAAAACACCATCTCGACCCGGAAGGAGTTCACAGACTGGTAGGAAAGACAGACAAGTAAACAGAGGATTGCATTCAATATAGGGCAGATGGTACTGTGTGTTGTGAGGGAATCCTGAGACATCACATTTAGGGTCAATGGGCCCTCAGAATCCCTTGATATTAATATCTTTCTTCTACCCAGAGGCTGCAGAGACTGGAAAGCTAAAAGCCACATTTCCCAGCCTCCTTTGCTGCTGCTACTTCCTGCCAATCGGAATCCCTCCTGTGAGATTTGGAAAGCAGAAGCCATTTTGGTTTTGCTTGGCCTCCCTTTGCTGGTAAACGCAGTCATGAGTTGCGTGTTTTTTTTTCAGCAACATTTGGTGCCTGGCTGCCAGTTTTGGAGTCTGGAGATGGTGGTGGCGCTTGCAACCTCCTAATCTCTGGATCGCTGCTATGGTGGTATGTTCTCAAAGTCAACAGTGCTGTGGTGGCCTCCTCATTCCCCACCATCCTGATTGGCTGAGGTGGAAGCTCCCCTGAAGGCCAGTTCTGTGCTGTTCTCTGGAGTCCTTCCAGTTCTTCCAGTGATTTTGTGAACACCCAACTCCCTGTATTAAACCTATAACGCTTACAATAACTGGAGGGGTTTCTGGTCCTTGCTGCTATAGCCTGGCTCAGTGGAGGGCTGTGGGACCTAGGGCTGGGGGCACCTATCCCAGACTTAGGGGATCAGGGAAGGTTATGAAGCCCGTGACACCTACATTGAATCCTGAAAGGCATACATGAAGTACCCAGATAAAGAACTGGGAATGGGGGAGGAATAGTACTTCAGGCAGAAGGAAGAGTCTTTGCAAAGGCTCAAAGGTGAGAGAAAACAGCTCATTGGAGAAGTGAGAGTACTTCAGGCTGGCTGGGATACACAGGGCAGGGCTTCGAAGGCAAAACCCAGCCAGGTTCAGCCCCTGAGCTTCCAGTTTGCGACCTCTGTCTGTCCGAATGGAGCAAGTCCAGAAGGACTTCCTTCTGGATGGGAACTTCATTCTGACAGCTGCAGGCAACAATGAATGTCACTCAGGCTGCTGTGAGAAATTGGATTTGGGGACAAGGGAGTGTCAATGCAGGGAGACCAGGGAGGGGACAGCTGCAGTCAGCAGGGCAAGAGGTGGTAGGACTTGAATCGGCATGGCAGCAGTGGAGGAGGCGAAACACGGATGGATTTGAGGGACGTTTGGAGGGAAATGAACTCCAGACTGGCTTTGGTGGCTGAGTGGGTTGGAGGTATGAGGGGCAGGGGTGAGCATTAAGAATGATGTGTGGGCTTCTGGCTTTGGTCATTGGGTAGGTGCTGGGGCCTTCCCTGAGAGGGGAAACTGAGGCAGAGGAACAGTTTGTGGGGAAGATACCGAGTTCACTTTGGATGCATTGATTTGGAGAATGCCTGGGGGGCACCCAGGAGGAGGCATCTGGAAACCGTATGGACACGCAGTTGGAGAATTGAGACACCAGGGCCAAGATAACAAATTGCATGTGGACGGAGGCCCCCAACTCCGGGGACGATGAGATTCCCGGGGGTAAGTGAAACATTCACTCAACAAGCACCACAGGGAGGCCTGAGATGGACTGTATCTGCTCACGTCCCAGTCCCAGCACGTGGCCTAGGGTCTGGCTGTTTGTTAATAAGCCAGGAGGGAGCGTTGGAGCTGGGCCTTGGAGGATGGTTGGGCTCTAGCCAGGGGACAAGGAGCAAGGCATCATGTTCCAGCACCTCGGTGTGCTTGTCGTGGGGCCCTGGGCAAGTCACTGTCCCTCTCTGAACCTCAGTTTCCTCCTCTGAAAAATGGTCAGAAAGGAACGCAGTAAAGATTCAAAGTGGTGTTTGTGAGGAGGCGTGTACCCCGCTCCATGGGGGATTGGGGAGAAAGTGGGGGTGTGAACAGGCTGCTGAGGGCAGGGCCTTGGGGGTGACCTGGGGTGCAGAGAGGGTCACCCACTTCCCAGTGCTGCAGCAATGTGGAAGAGAGGGAGAGAGGAATCAGAGCTGCCCAGTGAACAGATCTGCAGCTGTGTCCCATGTGGGAGGGGAGACCTCAGTTCCCGCCTGGGCCCCCTTCCACCCCACAGCCAGCTGGCGGCAGGGGTGGGGAAGACCCATCCCTGTGGGGTGGGGGAGGATGACCAGATGGCAGGAGCCTTCCCCACAGTCCCTCAGAGCTGCTGGGTCCTGGCTGCCATCCCGACCATCAGTTCCTGACCTGAGGTGGGACTGTGAATTGTTCCATTCACACAGACAGAGGTTGCAAACTGGAAGCTCGGGGCTGAACCTGGCCCTTGGGTGATTTTGCCCAGCCCACACGGAATTTTTTTAATGGGTGGAGCCAGCATTTAAAACTCCGAAGATATGATATGAAAATTTGTGTTTCTGGCTCCCCTTGGAGAATCAGGAGATCTTCAGATCTGGCTGCCCTAGGCCCCTAGCCCAGGGGCCACACTCAGCTGGAACTGACTACTGGCTGCTCTTCAGGCAGGGAATGTGCCCCAGTCCTCACCACTCCCTCTTGTCTCTCTGAAACTGAGGCCAAGGAATAGTAACTATGTATCATGTTGCTCTACCAACTTCAGGGTTCAAGATCCCTGCCTGGCTCCTGGCAGTGCTGGGTTTTCAACCCCCTCCCCCCTCCCTAGGTAGTCTCTTTCCTCTGCAACCACCAAGGCTTTGGCCCTGGGTTCCAGCCCCGTGTCTGACCCCCCTACCCTCTACCCCTGTCTGATGTGAGTTCCTCAGTTCACCTCTTCCCCTGCCCCACAAGGCCCAGCACCATGCCCTGGGGTGGGGCGATGGGCTGAGACATGGCTGGGGCAGGCCAGACCCATGGGAGACAGACCCACATCTGCTCTGAATGTGTCAGCTGGGCCTGGCTACACTCGTCAAAGCTCACCCCTGAGGCATGTGGGACCAGGAGGCTGCACTCAGCAGGCAGGATCCAGGATCCACAATGACCCAGCCTGGGTGGTGGGTGGATGGGGCCAGGGGCATGGTGTGTCAAGGCCCAAGGCTGAGCACAGCAGGCCTGATATTCCAGAAATCACACAAGTGGCTTGTCCTGGGCTGCAAATGCATTGGCTGAAAATATGAGGAGAGGACAGGAGGGAAGGGGTGGGGAGGAGAGGGGAGAAAGAGCTGCTCTAGAGCAAAGCAACCAGAACGCAGAGGTGGAAAGATTCAAATTCATACTCTTAATTGCTGTGTGACCTTGGCAAGTCACCTCACCCCTCTGAGCCTCTGTTTCCTCTAGCTTAAGATGGAGCCAAAGAGACCCTGGTTTGTAGCCTCATGGGTGGATTCAGTGGTAACATGGCTGATATGGGGCCTAAAGCTCGAAACAGAGGAAGAACGGCAGGCTTTGGGGCCATTTTGACCTGCCACTTGTGAGCAGCGTGACCCTGGGCAAGTCCATCTCTCCATCTGGACCGTAGGGTGAAGAGCATAGTAAGCCCTGTTCCAGCTATGTCACAAAATTATTTTGAGGGGAAAAAAATCCCATTCATTCATTCATCCAGCAAAGATTTATTGTGTGTCGGGCCCCAGCAGGAAAAAGACAGACAAAGGTCTCTGCCCCCGTGGAGTTCACACTCTAGTGGGGCGAGCAGACAGTAAACAAGACACATAAATAAATCATACATTATACTTGAAAGGATCGGTGCTACAGAAAGAGTGAGGGAGGGAAGGGGGATGGGCCATGTGGGAATTTAAATAGGCCGGTCAGGGGCTGCTGGCTGATCAGGTGATATCTGAGCAAAGGTCTGTAGGAGGAAGGAGGGAGGGAGCCATGGGAGCAGGGGAGAGTTCTCCAGGCAGCAAACGGCAAGTGCAAAGGCCCTGAGGTGGGGATGTGGCTGGTGGGTTTGAGGCAGGGCATGGAGGCCAGTGTGGCTGGAGCAGAGTAAGGGAGGGGAGAGTAGGAGAAAGTAATGCAGAGAGGTGAGCGGGTAGCCCGTGCAGGTCTTATGGGCAGTCCTAAGGACTTTGGTTTTTGTTCTGTGTGAGGTGGGAGCCGTGGAGGGTTATGAGCAGAGAGATATGGTCTGTCTTGGGTTTTTACAGATCCCTTTGGCTGTGAGTGGAGAAGGGACTGTAGAGACTGAGATGGAAGGCGGGAGAACAGATGGGAGGCAACTGCAATAGTGACCCTCTGTTTAGTGATTGGGTTCCTTTCCTGCTCTAAAGCCTCCCTTGGCTCCTCATTGCCTCTGGAAAAAGCCTAAAGGCACTGTGTTACCTGACCCCAGCCTCAACTCTTCCCACCCCTGCCTCGCTAGATATTCTTCCTTCACGGCTCCATCTGCTGCCTCCCCTTTTCCCCCAGGCTGTTTGCTCTGCCAGGAATGCCCTCTGCCCCCCATCTTTTGTGACCCAGTTCACATGTGGCTTGGCCACACTCCAGCTGGGAGTTACCAAAGCCAGAGAGAAAGTGGAGGGCCTGTTCCCAAGGAGGTGCAGTTGAGACCCAGGCCTCATCTCCCTTCTCCTCAAGTTCATCCCCCAGAACCTCTACCAGCCAAGGCCAGGTTCGGGGGCTGAGAGCGGGGCTGTAGCCTGCTGTGTGACCTTGGGCAAGTCACACACCCTGTCCAGGACTTAGTTTTTCTGTTCTGTAAAATGGGGAGGATATTGTACCTCTTTACTGGTGGTTCAAACGATGGCATCTATGAATTTGGGGACTGTCACTCTCACAGGAGTGGCAGACCACGTCCAGGAGAGGATGTGATGTCACAGTCCTTTCCCAGTCATGCAGGGTCCCCGGGCTGGCATGTGGGCGGCCCTTAGCAGATGCCAGGGATAGCTTGTGGCAGGGATGCCCCAGGCTCCAATGCAGTCCTCCCTGAGTTACCTGAGCACCTGCTGGGCGTTCGGTCTCAGCTCTGCCCTGGCCAGCAACAGAGGTTGTGAGTTTAGAGATAAGTTTAGAGATGAGCACATGGACTTTAGGGCCAGAGGCCTGGGTTCTGCCACTCACTAACTGTGAGATCCGAGCAAGGCCTTTAACCCCTCTGGTCCTTAGTTTCCTGATTTGTGAAACGGGGAGAATAATAGTATTTACCTCCTGGGTAGTGAGAAAAGCCAGTAAGATGATTCAAATAATACACTCAGTACATGGAGTCAGTGGCTTATCAATGCAAGCTATTATTAGTAGTATTACTACTGTTATTTACCAGCTATGTGGCCTCAGGTATCACTTAACCTCTCTATGCCTCAGTTTTCTTGTCTGTGAGATGGGGTAATAATACTGCTGTTTTCAGAGAGTTTCCGTAAGCGTTGATATGTGTATTATGAGGAATACGTGTGAACAGTGCCTGGCACAAAGTACAGACAGTAATTTTTATTTTTTTTAAGATTTAAAAATGTAGAATTTATTTAATTCAGGACTGTAAGGCGTCGCTGATCTATAAACCTGTAGCAAACCAAACCCATTTCGGACAGAGTAGAACTGCCCCATGGGGTTTCCAAGGCTATAAATTGTTAGGGAAGCAGACTGCCACATCTTTCTTCTGCTGTGCAGCTGGTAGGTTTAAACTGACAACTTTTAAGTTAGCAGCCGAGTGCTTAATCACTGCACCACCAGGGCTCCTGATCTATAAACAGTTCCTATGAAATCCTGTGTCCCTGGAGTCAAACAAATACCCAGATAGCCCATTTGACTTCATACAATTAAACAAAAGAAAAGAGATGAGGAAGAAAATTCCTGGCCTCAGGGCATTCACTGTAACCCAGCAGAGCAGCTGGAGAGGCGCTTCCTTCTAATGAGAAGCTCAGGAAGATCAACTCAGTTGATCGTCAATAACATTTCAAGTAATTATGACTTTGCAGTTGGATGATCTTAGGCAAGTACCTTTCCTTCTTAGACCCTCGGTATCTTCTTTTCTAAAATGGTTGTGATACCTTCCTACCTATTCTAACTCACAGGATTACGGTTTACTCAAACCCATTACAACAGCCATTTATTAATTGTCTCCTGTATGCAAAGTTACGTTTGCCATTTCCCGTCTCCCTTCCCCCCAGGGGATGTTGGGTGCTGCTGTTTCTCAGGAGAGGACAGTGAGCCTGGGAGGTGACTGGGCATGCTGGGCAAGGGAGGGAAGGAAGTGGGGGGCTGGGGCAGGCCAGGCTGACGCAGCGTGATGTCAGAGACCAGCCACAGGCAGCTGGCCAGCCCAGCTCTCATGGCTCACGGCACTCTCTGTAGGCCTGGCCTGGCGCCTCCCCGCCTCCCCACCGCCCCCCTTAACCCCTTCCCGGCCTCCCCTTCCCAGACAGCCATCCCCCAGGCTGGCCTTGCCCACAAGATTCCCAGATTTCACAACTGGGGCTGGCGCTGAATCATGTACAGTAAGTCCAGGGGGAGAAACTCCCGGCCGCAGCGTCCCAGGAGCAGGACAGCTGCCAAGCCTGCCCTTCTTCCTGACAGGTCAACAGGCCGAGCTGGCTGCCAGGGAGCCAGGGATCATCTGGGCTCCTGACCAGCTAGGAGGCTTCAGGACAAGCAACATCTCTGGGCTGTACCAGGAACTGAGGGTAGGAGGCATCTCTGGGGACCTGGACGCTCCAGAAGGCCTGGGGTAGGGCCTGGTGGTCAAGGATTTGAATAATTCTGGTGACCTGGAGCACGTCCTTCCCCTCTCTGAGCCTCAGTTTTCCTTATCTGTAAAATGGGAAGGATCACGGGAATGCCCTCATAGAGTCCTTGCGAAGACTGAGTGAGATGATCTGTGTACAGTGCTCAGTATACAGTAAGTGCCCAATAAATAGTGTTGTTGTTGCTGCTCAGAGTGACAGGTTCTTTAAGACCCTGGAGAAATCATCCATTCCTTTGGGCACATCTTACTCTCTCCCCCATGAGACGAATCATTTTCATCTTTGAAAAATTTCACCAGTTCAACAAACATTTATGGAGCACCACTGTGTTCCAGGCACTCTCCTGTGTCCTGGAGATACAACTGTGAACAAAACAAACAGCCTCTGGGGTCCCGGAGCCCACACTCTAATTGGGGAACCACAGATTTGAGATCATTTTAGTGAGCGATCAGGATTCAGAAGAAAATGAAGCAGAGGGTGTGAGGGAGAGAGCCTCCCTTCCAGGAGGTGACGTTTGAACAGAGAGGGGAAGCCAGCCTCCAAAGTTGTGGGGGACAGTGCTCCAGGCAGAGGGGCTACAGGGGCAAAGGCTGGGTGGGGGGAAGCATGGCTGTTGGAGGGTCAGCTAGGCCAATGAGGCTGGGGCAGAGGAGTGAGGGGAGAAAGGGATGAGGGGAGCCCCAGACCAGCTCTCCCAACACCAGGCTTTTCCCCTAAGAAAGCAGCCCACCTGGTGCCCAGACTGTGTCTGCAGGGGCAGCCACCTGGCAAGGCCTGGCTTCTCTCCACCTGGGGGCCCTGGAGCTGCCCGCTCAGAGTGAAAATCTCTTCCTCAGTATCACCACTGAGGGCCAGGCCCAGCTGCTGATTCCGCCCCCCGACAAAGTGGGGTGAGGTCCAGAGTGCTTTGGGTCAGGTGTCACTGGGGAAGCCGAGGGCCTGGGTGTGAGTCTTCCCTCCATCTCAGTAGCGCAGGGCTTTGGCATGTTATCCTGGAGCCTCAGTCTCCTCATCTGTGAGATGGGCATAATGCTGCCTCACGGATAGATGACGAGGAAGAGGGGCTCTGGCCTCAGTACCTCCTCCCACAAAGGGCTGGCCCTTGGGACAGGTTAATCATTCAGGGGCCACCAGCGACCAGGTGTGTGTCCACAGCTGGACCAAGAGGTAGGGCATGTAAGGGTGAGAGATCAAGACCCAAGAGCCATCAGAGAGGGGTGGAGAGACAGGGTGGGCTTCCAGGACTTTGGTTCTGGGGCTCAGGACAGAGGGGGCAACATAAAGTTGGATCAACATCCCCACAGGTGTTTTTAACATCATGTATTAATTTGTGGAAAAGCCCTTCAACTTTTCCTGTCAGGTCACGGAGCCCAAGATGGTTGACGGCGTGGGCGGCTGTGGCCTGACTTTTAGCCTCAATGTGAGGCCATGAGGAGATGAAATGGTCAAATCGCACAGTGAATACACAAATGGCCACAGTGCACCCTTGACCCCGAGACCCCGAGAGGCGAGGAGCATTGTTGCCTGGGTCTCCCTGCCAGAGAAGCGGCAGAGCTGCGATTTGAACCTAGACTCGTGTGGTTTGTGATCGCTCACAGCCCCAGCCCTGCGTGGCCTGGGGGCCTCAGGGCCAGGATGGCAGCCACAGCCAGATGTTCTTAGCACATTGGGCTCCTGTGCGCATCTGGAAAGAAACCAGCCTGAGGTTGAACTAGAGCCAGGTGCAGCTTGGGCTGGGACCCCGCCTCTGGCCTCCCCCATGCTGGGGGTAATTACCTGCCAGGTTAATAGCGCCCACTTCCCACCACCTTTCATCAGAGCTTCCGGAGCTGCCAGGCAATGATTAACCCCCACAGCACCCCTCTGAAGTCAGCAGTGGAGGCAGACATGTTATTAAACCTTTTTTTTTTACAGGTGGGTAAACTGAGGCAGAGCCCATTGTGGCCTGGGAGACTAATGTACCCCCATGACTCAGCAGCTAAATCAGTCTCCATTTTCTTCCCACAGGGAGCAGAGAGTTTGTCCCAAGATGCCACTTGCCCTTAAGGCCCAGCGGCAGGTTAGAGAGCAGGCAGGTCATGGAGACTCTCTGCTCTGCCCTCTCTGTGCACAGAAGCCCAGGAGCACCAGCTTTTGAGCCAGATGGAAGGGGCTGGAATCCAGCTCTGCTGTGTGACCCTGGACAAGTTACTGTCCTTTTCTGGGCCTGTTTCCTCCTCTAAAACTGGGAGAATCGAACCCACCTCTGCACAGAGTCTACCTCTGACACATCTCCTCTCCCTCTCCTAGTTCACGTCAAACTGGCCCCCTCTCTGTTCCTTGAACACACTGAGCCATTTCCTACCTCAGGGCCTTTGCACTTGCTGTGCCATCTGCCTGGAACATCGTCCCTTCTGATCTCCCCATGGCTGGCTTCCTTCTCAGCTTTCTCAGCTCCAGTGTCACCTCCTCAGCCTACAGTGGCTCCACAACCCCTTCACTTGGTTTTCTTTTTCTTAAAGCCCACATGCTGGTGTCGTATCATTTATCTTGTTTCTTTGTTTGCTCCATGAGGGCAAAGAATTTGGTCTGTTTTGCTTATGGTTGTATCTCAGAGCCCAGTGCAGTGTCAGACACGCAGTAGGTGTTTAAGAAACAATTTTCTCCTCCACCTCTTCCCCTGTCTGTTGTGTGTCCTTGGGAACTTCTTGGCACCTCTCTGGTCTTCCATCCCCTCTGTGGGCAAAGGATGGACCAGGCACAATTCTCTTGAAGGATTCAGGTGGCTTTGAAATTCCCAGAACCTCATTCTCTCCCCAGGCGATGGGAGCTGTGAGCAAGAAGGTAGCTTATCTGAGGGGAGACCCGACCCCCTGCTTGGTGTAGATACCTTCTTTCCTTTGGCTCTGCCCCCTCCCCCTTTTCCCTGGGTTCTTGGTCTTACTCCAGGCAGAGCCCCATGACCAACCACCCCCTCCCTTGGCGAATCTGTCAGCGCCGTTGGGGGAAAGAATTTGGAAAGGGGAGGAAAAAAAAGAAAAGAAAGCGGGGTGCGAGGGGCCGGTTCCCACACCTGTGTAAATAATTTGTCATCTTAAAACTCATCAAGTATGCTCACCTTTAATGCCTGATTTTCAGGCTTGTTTTCCTTGGCAAGGCCCCCACAGGGGTGGAATTTCGGCAGAAGGGAGCCCAATTGTCATCTTCTAAGCATGTTCCCAGGCCAGGGGCCGGGAGGGCTCTGGCTGATGCTCCACTTCCGTCCCCAGAAGTACCGGAACGTTTCTGAGATTTAGGGAACAGCCGCCAGTTCTGGAAGCTGTCCCAGAATTCTGGAATGTTGGAATTCAAACGGCCTCCTTCCCCATTTTTCAGAGGAGGAACATGAGGTCCAGAGAGGGGAAAGGGTTGGCCTGAGGTCACACAGCATGCTGGGATGTGCTAGCATTTGCCAGGAAAAGGGGAGGTAGGAAGTCAATGGACAGGTCAGTATCCACCCCCATTTTCAGGTAAGAGCACGCCAGTTTCTCACTGAAGAAACTTCTCTGTCCCCATCTAAGTCTGTGAGGTTTGGGTGGAGTGTCCCAGGCCCCTGGCTCCAAGGGCAGACACACAACCACATCTTGCTCCTGTGATTGGTTCAGGAGTGGGTGTGTGACTAAGCCCGTCCAATACGATGAGATCCTGGGACTTTGGTTGCTAAGAATTATTTGTGAAGGAGATGTAATATTTCCATTGGCTTGAAAGTGAACAAACGAAGGCCTGGAACAACAGGGACATCACAGGGGAAAAGCCTGACTGAAAGAGAACCAATACAGAGCTGGACATGGTTTGAGCCCCTGGATCCAGCCATACCTGAAAGCAGAACCCTTGGACTTCTTAGCTGCATGAGACACTATATTTCTCCTTTTTGGATAAAGCCGGTTTGGGCTTGTTTTCTGTCACTTGCACACTAAAAGTTCTAGCTAGCCCAGAGGAGAAGGGAGAGGGGAGAGATTCCAGGTAGATGACACAGGATGCACGGAGACCTCCAATCAGAATGGTTTAGAAACATTCAAGGCACAGGGGGAAGGAGGAGGTGGTTCTCAAGGTGAGTTTAGGATTTTGTCAGATGTCAAGGTGGGAGGAGGGAGTATCTCCAGCAGCAGGAACAGCCAATACGAATGCTTGGAGGGGTGAGTAGTTAGTGAAGGCTGACTATGTACCAGGCTCTGTGTTGGTTGCCAAGAGACAGAGAGATAGAAAAGACCCTTCCCTGCCCTTGAGAAGGCCATCAGCTAGGAGGGAAAACAGACTCATAAACCAGAAGTGGCAAACTTGTGGCTCTCAGCTACGTCCAAACTGCAGGTATGTTGTTTGACCCCTAGAGTGCTTAAAACTGTTTTAAAATTAGGTGCTGACATTTAAAAATTTGCAGAGTTCTCATAGAATATGGATTTCTGGTTCCTTGAGCAAAACCAGGAGACTTGGAAAAATATACTCATAATCTTACCTGGGAACAGTCAGTTGGAGCTGAGCAGTGTTGGCCTCTTCATATGTGTCTTGTGCTCTGCGCTTCTCCCCAGTCCCCGCCACTTCCTATCGTCTTATACTTCCTGGCCTCTCTGTGTACATTTCTTGCTGAGCCCTTGTTTACGTTGCACTTTGCACCTTTGTCTGGATAAATTCCAAACATTACGATTAAAGATCGTCCTTGTGGGCAGGAATAGGGAATCCCCAGGGTCTATCTAGAACAGTGTCAGATACATAGTAGGTGGTCCATGAATGTTTGCTTGATGACTGAAGAATGGAAGGTTTTAGGTGGGGTGTGGGGTGCGGGAAAGAGCTAGAATCAGTTTTCTGTTTAGAAAGCTGCCTCTGTTTTAGCAGAGAAGGGCTGGAAAGGGAAGAGTGGAAGTAGGTTCCACAGGTAGCAACCCTGTGAGGGCAGGAGAGGGGCCTAGTGGGGCTTGGAGGAGGCAGGGCTTGGAGCTGGCTCAGGCAAGGGACAAGGAAACAGAACAGTTGGCCATCCTCTGCCTGTTATCCTGACCCCTGCCCTCTGCCCTCTGGTCTGGGCTTGTCCTTTCTGGAAGCTCTTCTGCTAGCCAAGTTCCAGGGCACAGTACTCAGGAGGCCTCATTTCCTGAGTCCACCCCTGAGCTGTCCTCGAAGTGAGACTGCATAGAAAAAACCACCACCACACAGCACCTACTGTATGTACACCAAGCTCTCTTAAATCATTCATCTCCTGCCAACCTCACAACGCTCCTTGGGATTAGGGAGCCCGATAATGCCCCTGGAGCCCTGGTGGCGCAGTAGTTAAGAGCTTGGCTGCTAACCAAGAGGTCAACAGTTCAAATCTATCAGCCACTCCTTGGAAAACCTATGGGGCAGTTCTACTGTGTCCTATAGGGTTGTTATGAGTAGGAATCAACTCGATGGCAATGGGTTTGGGTTTTTTTGACCATGCCCATCTTACAAATGTGGGAACTGAGGTTCAGAGAGGTGAAGTCACTTGCCCAAGTCCACACAGCAGGTAAGGGCCAGATGGAGGGGGGGTTCTGTCATCTCTTCCTCCACAATATGTACAGAATCCAGTCACTTCTTCCATCTCCAGTGTCACCGTCCACTCCCACCTGGACCATTACAACCATCTGCTGCCTGATCCCCCAGCTTCCACCCTCACCCCCACAGTCCATTCTCACGCAGACAGAGGATCCCATGTTCACTCAATGAAAACATGGGCAAGTCATTATTTTATAGTCTCAGAGGGGACAATGCTTTTTAAAACAAGGTATGAAACCCAAAAGCTGTAACTAAAGTAGACAAATAT
The DNA here is from genome assembly GCF_030014295.1 of Loxodonta africana. NCBI lineage: Eukaryota > Metazoa > Chordata > Mammalia > Proboscidea > Elephantidae > Loxodonta > Loxodonta africana. The sequence goes on from NC_087365.1 coordinate 49,306,743, forward strand.
TTTATTACATTTAAAAACGAAAACTTCTGAACAGAAAGTACTGTAAACAACTTCAAAAGCCAACAAAAACAAATTGGAAAAGAGCACATTCCGCATCCGAGGGACGATGTCAGGTTTATGTTCCAAAACCTTCACTATGTGCCTGATCATTGTCTTTCTAGTAGACTGCTAGAGCCCAAGACCACCTGGTAACCAAGTCTCCAGTGGGCGCTAATCTGTCTCTAACAGCCATCACTTGCTCATCTCGCTGTAAAAAAAAGAGAGCAGCCCTCAGGCTTCATACCTTTGGCACACGGTTGTATCCAGGTAAAAAGCCAAAACCAAATCCAGTGCTGTGGAGCTGATTCTGACTCACAGCGACCCTACAGGACAGAGTAGAACTGCCCCATAGGATTTCCAAGGAGTGGCTAGTGGATTTGAACTGCTGACCTTTTAGTTAGTAGCCAAATGCTTAACCACTGTGCCACCAGGGCTCCTGTAGATTCCTGAAAACTTTATACTGAGCTATAAGGAGGCCTGGTGGTGCAGTGGTTATCAGCTCTCAGCTGCTAACTGAATGGTCAGCAGTTCGAACACACCAGCTGCTTCACGGGAGAAAGATGTGGCAGTCTCCTTTCGTAAAGATTACCTACAGCCTAGGAAACCCTACTCTGTCCTGCAGGGTGGCTATGAGTCGGTATGGACTCAATGGCAGTGGGTTTGGTTTGGTATTGAGCTATAGCACTCATACAGGAAGCACACTGGTCCTACGTGTCCAGCTTGATGAATTTTTACAGCTGTGTGATCGGCCCCCCAAGTGAATGAACAGAACATCACCATCTCTCTACCGCCTTCCCACGCCACTCACTTCCTGCCCAAGGGGCACCACTATCCTGACTTCTAACACCATAGATCAGTTTCACGTGCTTTTGAACTTTATGTCTGATCTGTTTTCCGTTCCTATACAGTCGCCCTTTGCAAAATTTCATAGAAATGAAATCCCAAAGCCTTTTGAGTCTGGCCGCTTTGATTCGGCACAGTGCTGTTGAGAGGCGTTCGTGTTGTGTGGTGTCAGTAGTCTGCTCCTCTTCATTGCTGACTAGTACTCCATTGTGTGGCTGTACCACAGCTTGATGACCCATTCACCAGAGGAGGGACATTTGAGTTGTCTCCAGTTTTTATCCATTAGAATAAAACCACTATAAACATTTGCAAATGAGTTTTTGTGTAAACATCAAATTTTCATTTATCTTGGGTAAATAAATACCTGGAAGTGAGATTGCTGGGTCATTTGGTAAGTGTATGTTTTCTCAGAAACTGCTGAACTGTTTTCCAAAGCGTCTGCACCATTTTGCATTGCCACTAAAAATGTACGAAAGTTTCAGTTGCTTTGCTTCCCGGCCTCGCCAGAACTTGATATTATCAGGTCTGTGGTTTTTTGTTTTTTTTAATTTTAGCCATTCTGACAGGTGTGTAATGGTAGCTCATTGTGGCCGTAATTTGCATTTCCCTAATGACTAATTGGCACCAGCTGCTCCTTGGAAAGCCTATGGGGCCATTCTACTCTGTCCTATAGGGTCGCTCGCTCTGAGTCAAAATCAGCTTGACAGTAACGGGTTTGTTTGTTTGTTTTTTAATGACTAATTGGAGTCCCTGGGTGGTGCAAATGGCTAACTGAAATATTAGAGGGTTGAATTCACCCAGAGGTACCTTGGAAGAAAGGCCTGGTGACCTACTTTCAAAAAGTCACTGATTGAAAACCCTATGGAGCACAGGTCTACTCTGACACACATGGGGTCGCTATGAGTTGGAAACAGCTTGACCACAATTGGTTTGGTTTTGGCTTAATGGCTAATCATGTTGAACATCTTTTCATGCGCTTAATTGCCTTCTGTATATTTTCTTTGGTGAAGGGTCTGTTGGAAATTTCGTCCATTTTAAAAATTTAATTGCTTTCTTTTGAATGGGTTTGGAAAGCTCTCTATATATTCTGTATACATGTCCATCCTTTGTCAAGTGTGTGATTTCAAATACTTTCACCCAATGCGTGACTTGTCTTTTTAATTCTCTTAACCCACAAAAAAAAAAAATTTTTTTTTTTAAAACAGGCAGACTTTAATGCCGATGTTTTATTTTCATTGTGATGATTTTTTTTCTGGTTATCTTTGATTTATAGCAAGTGTTTTTGGTTTTTTTCAATTCTGGTGATAATAGCAAAAGTTTCCTTTTAACATCAATTTAAGTGAAAAAGTGAGTCAATTTGAAGAAAAAACATTAAGTAGTCGTAGAAGTGGAAAGCAAACAGTAGAAAGATCACAAAGGCAGCTCCTTGGAAAACCAAAGTGTATGCCGCTCACATTCACTGCATGAAACATATCGATTGAGTACCCACTGTGTGCCAGGCTCTGTGCTAGGTGCTGGGGACAAGACAGACACAGTGCTTGTACCCTTTTGGTGACAGTTTCTGGCCAGCGAGCTCCTCTTCATCCTTCAAAAGCCAACTGTAATGACCCTTCCTCTCTTGAGCATCTCTGGAATGTGAGTGGACCATGGATGGGGCTGGAGATAACTTTGAGGGTACAGGAACCCAGAATGAAATCCTACCAACTCACACCATGAATCCTTTTCAGCACCCTTTTTGCCTCCTGATTATGCCAAGGGGAGGAGCGTCTCCACATGGTTCCTGTGTGTCTTTGACACCTTCCTACCACTGTCTGTCAGCTTGTTTACTGTGGTGGCTTATGTGCTGCTGTGATGCTAGAAGCTATGCCACTAGTATTTCAAACACCAGCAGGGTCACGCATGGTGGACACTTCCAGACTAAGACTAGGAAGAAAGGCCTGGTGATCTGCTTCTGAAAATTAACCAGTGAACACCTTATGGATCACAACAGAACATTGACTGGCTTGTTTTGGGCTCATCATCACGTTTGGTGAAGTAGAGGGCCAATAAGGGTGAGGGAGACCCTTGGCGAGATGGATTAGATTGGCACGACAGCGGCAACGGTGGATTCAAACATGCCGGCGACAGTGAGAATGACGCAGGACTGGGCAGCGTTTTGTTGTGTTGTACATAAGGTCGCCAAGAGTCGGAGGTGACTCAACAGCAGCTTTCTATCTCTGTCTACCACCTGTTCTTTCTTCTAAAGAAACACAGACAGATTCTAACTCTAAGCTGTCAGAGGCAGTTGTGTCTGGCTTTGTTTTGTTTCTTTGTATATTTTGCTGGACACTTTCAATTTATAGCAAGTGTCTTAGGTTGGGTTCCCCTAGAGGCAAATCCCTAAGAATAATTCGAAGGCAAGTAGTTTATTCAGGAGGTGACCCCAGGAAACACTGACAGGGAGTGGGGAAGTGAGACAGGGGAGGGAAGGCAGCCAAGACAAGGTGTGTTATCAAGCAGGTTACTACCATGGTCAAGTGGAGCTTAATCCCGCTGGGGAGCTCTGGGAGCCAGAGGACACGTACCTCTGAGTGATCACAGAGGGGTGGGGAGGGAGGGAGGAAGTTAGACATCAGCTAATGCCAGTCATTGGTGGAGGGCTGCTCCCTGGGGTACTAATTCCCAGCAGCCAACCTGCCACAGGTCGGCAGACCCTGCAGGTGAAAAAGGGCAGGTGCTGGCAGTTGGAATTTGGGCTGTGTTCACTGAAAAGTAAGGGTGAGGGGGTATGGGCAGGGGACTGACAACAAATGCCTCTCAGTTGAGACTGGTTTCTCATGACAGGCAGGGATAATTTAAAACTCACTTCAAGTAAAACTGAAAAAGTGAGTTGATCTAAAGAAAATGTGTACATAAATAGTGTTTGCATGAGCTGTACATGTGGCAAATGCTATTGTTTTTTAAAGGAGTCCAGAGCATTGAACAAGCAAACGTGTCTCCTGGAAAAGGCCACCCACACTCCTCCCAGCGTGCCTGGCTCACACCCACCATTGACACTGCCCTGGATTCCTGGGGGTCCTGGAAACAGGCCAAAAGGCTTAGAGGCAAAGCTCTGGGTGACTGGGGGTTTGTCACTCAAAATCTCTGGTCCTGTCTGTTCAAAAGGGGCGTTCACATGAAAGTGTAAATGTGTTAAAATAGTTGAGACAATTTTGAAAAAGAAGAACTAAGAGGGAGGACTTCTTGGTTCAGATGTCAAAAGATATAACAAAGTTATAGGAAATAAAACAGTATGGTAGTAGCACAGAACTGGGCAAATACATCAGGAGGACAGACTAGAGTTCAGAAGTTAAGCCAGGTGTCACCTGTCCTGCCTACAATAATAATGCAAGAGGATTTGGAAAGGGAAGGTGTCAATCAGCACAGATTCTCTGGATTATGTCTGGGCTGGGACAGTAGCTTCCCAATGGGCTTCCCATCTTTGGTCCCTCCCATCTAATCCACCTGCAAAGGCACAGAGACTCACCTTCATGGGCACGTTCACCCCATCCCCACTCTGAAAACATCGGAAGCCTCCCACCCAAGATGAGTTATTAAAAGTGTATTCTCGAGGAGGAAGTCCCTCCCTTTTCAGTTCTCTGATTCTTCTGATTAGCCCAAGATGAAAGTCTCACTCTGGTGCTAACGGGACGGACTTTAACACCCCTATGAACCTCTCATCTCCCTTTATGGGGCAGGGCAGGCCTCAAACTCAGAGCCTTCAGCAGGCAACAGAATCAACTAGAATTTAATACTATTGTTTTGTGGTCATTGTTTTTAAGGTTGCTTTCTATTTACAAAAGTGAATATTTGTTTTCCATTCCTGGTAGTAATATATGTTTTCCATTAATTTTTTTTTCCCCTTAGGAAAACATATAAATGGCTTTAAAAGACAACTTCTATGTCCAAACTGTGCACATGGTTCTCATAGAGTAGAGGTTTGGGAGGCACTGGTTCTGAGGTTCAGCCTCACCTCCAGACCTTTGCTCATGTCTTGCCCAGGCCTGGGATGTTCTCTCTGCTCATTTGCAGGATCCTGCACATCCCTGGGGACCCAGTTCAAGCCTCACCTTCTCTACAAGAAGTTCTCCCTGATTATGAAGGCCCATTGGGAAATCAAAGAGCCCTGGTGACACAGTGGTTAAAGTGCTATGCTGCTAACCAAAAGGTTGGTGGTTTGAACCCACCAGCCACTCCAGAGAGAAAGATGTGGCGGTCTGCTTCTGTAAAGATTACAGCCTTCGAAATCCTATGGGCCAGTTCTACTCTGTCTTATAGTGTCGAAAGGAGTCGGAATTGACTCAACAGCAATGGGTTTGGGTTTTTTGGTTTATTGGTCAGGTGGGGTCAATCCTGCAGCCACTCAGACCTGGGAGCAAGTCCCAGCCCAGCTGCTTACTAGTGGGGAGGAGTCTCTTAGCTTTGGACAAGTTGCTTAATTTGAAAGGGCCTCAATTTCTTCATCTGTAAAATGGAGGCTCATGATAGCTCTTATCTTGCAGGGTGCAGGCACCACATAGAAAGTCTTAGGACAGGGCCTGGTGCTTAGTAGGTACCCTTGATTCATACTTTACATTCAGCACTGGTCACATCATAATTACATTTATTTTCCCCCTGTTTCCTGGACCATGAGAAAGGAGGGCTGGACCTTCCTGATCTCTGTATCCACAGACCCTGCATTGGGCCTGCACACAGTAGGTCCTCAAGAACGTTATGTTGAGTGAAACCCAAATGGAACTCCCAGAATCCCACCTCTTCTCTCCACCTCCTCCTCACATGGACTGTTGAAGTTGCCCACTCCCTGGTCTCCAGGTTTCTGTCCTGTTCCCCCACTCTCTCCTCAGTCCATTCCCCACCCACAGCAGCGAGATCCTGTTAGAGCCTAAGCCAGACTATGTCCCTCCTCTGCTCCAAGTCCTGCCATGGCTCCCACCTCATTCAGAGTAGAAGCCAACGTCCAACCTGTGGCCCACAAGGCCCCGCACAATCTCTCTGCCCTTCTCTCTCCCACATCCCACCTTGCCCACTCAGCTCCAGCTACGACAGTCTCCCTGCTGCTGCTCTGACACAGGGGCCTCTACCTCAGGGCCTTTGCACTTCCTGTCCCCTTTGCCTGGAATGCTTTTGCCCTAGATACCACCCGTGCTCCCTTCCTCACCTCCTTCAGGCCTTTGTTCAAATATCACCTCTTCAGGAAGGCGTCCTTGGCTTCTGAGATCTTGTTGGATTCCAAGGCTCTTTTCCTCCCCCAGGAAAGGCCCTTGCCTCCCTCTGGACTTGGGGCTGAGGTCAGCCGTGGGGGCAGGCGGTGCCCAGCTGTACCTGCTGCAGAGGCCCCGCCTAGCCACCCGTGTGGGAGGCGGCCCTGCCCTGCTCACGAGGACTTCCGGGGCGCAGGTGGGAAAGTCCCATGTCCTCCACTCTGCTTACCTGACTCAGCTGACTCAGACCCTTACCTCTGGCAGAGGGGAGGCCGCCGTGCCCCGCCCCACAACTTTATGGGAAACTGTGCCGCAGAGGGCCTGGCTAGGCCAAAGCCTGACTCACCTCCCCACCCAACTTCTGTTAGTCCCTCCTCTTCCAGCCAGAGACGCTCCAGCCCTTGGCTCCCAGGGAGTTTCCCTACTTCTGGGCCTTTCCCTGTAGCTGTGCCTGGGCCAGCATTGCCCTTCTGCTCTGGGAATCTTTTTCTGTCAGGGCCCAGCTTGAAGTCCACTTCCTGTGGGGAGGGTTAGAGATGCCCTCTGGCCAGAAGGGTAAAAGGGATTGTGGGTGTGGTGGTAATATGACTAATAATAATAACCATTGTTGTTGTTAGGTGCTGTCAAGTCCATTTTGACTGACAGTGACCCTTTTGACACAGTAGAATTGCACCAAGGGGTTTTCTAGGCTGTAATCTTTACAGAAGCAAATCACCAAGTCATTCTCCTTTGAAGCCATTGGATAGCTTTAAACCGCCAACCTATTGGTTAGCAGCTGAGCGCTTAACTCTTTGCACCATAGGGCTCCTTAATAACAAGTAGTATGTACTAATAATAGTAACCAGCCATGCTTACCATGTGCCAGGCACTGTGCTAAGGACCTCACATGTATTAACCCATTTAATTTTCACAGTAATCCTATGAGGCAGACCATTTCACTTCACCAAGGCACAGAGTGGTTAAGAAACTACCCCAAGGTCACCAGCTAGTCGGTGTGAGAACAGGGATTTGAATTCAGGCATCAAGATGCCATCCTGACCTCTCATGTCTGGGTACCTGAAAGGAGGTGCCTGAGGCTGGAGTCAGGGAGCTGGGGTGGGGGAGCCATGTCCTGGGTTCTGCTCCAGCGCCCATTGCCACAGTGAATCATGAATCTCCACAGGCAGGAGCCAGCCCCTGTGTTCATTGTGACATCCTCACTAAGCCTGGGGAGGGCTACGCCTCCAGCACAGGTTCCATTCTCCATCCCTCCAACAAGTTGGATCCTCAGAACACGGAGGCCTGGGTAATCAGCCGACAGTGCACAGCCAAGCAATGCCAGCCTCTGCTCTGGGCAGGCGTGGAAAGGGCATTTACATGTATACAGCAGGGACCACGGTGCGGGCACTTAATCCGTTAATCCTCCTAGCAGCCCTGTGAAGTGAATACAGTTACTAACATCCATTTTACGGAGGAGGAGACTAAGGCTCAAAGAGTAACAGGACTTGCTCAAGGTCACAGAGCTAGACAGAGCTTGAATTTAAATTTAGGACTGTTCTGACACTATGAGGCCGGAGTCCTTTTTACTGGGTGGTGATACAGCATCCTAATGAAAAGCAGAGCAGGACCCAGGTGTCAGAAAGAGCCTGGAACTTTAGTACACATCACCCTCTCCTCTGGTATTCCACTAACCTCCACCCACCCATTCATCCATCAATTCATCCATCTACCCACCCACCTTTCTAGTCACTTATCCATCTGTCCATCCAGTCACATACTCATCCGTATATCCATCTACCATACAAACATCCACCCACCCATTCTTCCATTTACCCCTCCATGCATCTATCAACCATCCATTCACTCACCTGTACTCCCATCCACCTATTCTTCTGTTCATCCACTTATCCACCCTTCTATCCGTCCATCTCCTATCCTTATATCTATCCATTCTTCCATTCCATCTATCTGTTAATGCAAATGTCACCTACCCACTCATCCACTGTCAATCCATTCTTCCATCCCTTTTTCCCTTCTTCCATCCATCCATCCACCTGTCCACCCATCCGTCCGTCCGTCCGTCCATCCGTCCGTCCGTCCATCCATCCATCCATCCATCCCACAAATGCTTATTTAATTGATGGCTGCTGTGTCCAAGCCTTGGGACTGCTGTGCCTTGGGCCGGGAGAAACATGCCTAATTAGGTTTCTGTTTATTTGTTGTTCCAGGAAGGCTAATTGTGGGGTTTGTAAACAGCCCTTTGATGGTTGGAGAGTTACTTAAAAGGACAGTTAAATAAACAACCACTGGGTGGAAAGAGCCAGTACTGGTGCTCAGCAGGACCAGAGTCATGACTTGCCTTGAGGAGTGGAAGAAGGGCTGAGTTCCAGACAGCATGCAGGCTTGGAGTCAGGAAGTGAGAATAGTGGGAATGGTGACAATAACTGCTCACATGTGTTGAGTATCTACTGTGTGCCAGGTGCTGTGCTCAGCACGGTCCTCATAGCAACTCCAGGTGATGGAAACCATTCTGATACCCATTTATGGGTGGTAAGACTGACGCTTGGGGAGGGGAAGTCATGTGCTCAAGGTCACACAGCTAGGAAGTACACATCTAAGACACCAGTCCAGACCTGTGTGCAATAATGATGATAATAATAGCAGGTAATTGGATAGCACTATGTGCCACAGCTCTAGGTGCCTTCTTTGCCTGTATTAACTCACCTAATGCTTGAACAATGTTATGAAGTTGGTACTGTAATCATCCCCATTTTACAGATGAGAAAATTGATGTTGAGAGACATGAAGTATCTTGTTAAGATTACTCACCTAGGAAGCTGCAGATTTTTTTTTTTTTTTAATTAACTGTCTGGATCCAAATTCCTACTCTTAACCATGTTATGCACCTTCCATGTATTTAACTTAGAAGATCTAGCCATTCACATTCTGATAAACATTTTTTTAATCACTTTTTCATCTATTTTATGCATTTAAAATTCTATAAAATCATATCTTGATTTTGTTTGTCCATTTTATTACTTAATGTGGGTGTTGGTAAGCTTTTTCTGTGAAAGGCCAGATGAAAATGCTTTCAGCTTTGTGGACCATATGGCCTCTGTCTCAACTACCCACCTCTGCCATGGTAGCAGACAAACAATACATAAATGAATGGATGTGGCTGTGTGGCAATAAAACTTTATTTACAGAAATAGGTGGTGGGCCAGATTTGGCCCAAGGGCTGTAGCTTGCTAACCCCTGACTTTGTGCATTATACATGGATTCATATTCACCAAATCATGTTATCATTGCTTTTGTGAGTGACAAAAAAGAATTTCTGGGGCAATTTTATCCATAGCTGAGTTTTACCCCAGGACGTTTGCTCATCACATGCCTGATACACCATTTACCCATTTGTCCACTATTGGCAACTTCTGGAGGAATTTGCGAATTCTTGGGATTAATCTAATTCCTCCATTTACAATGTCAATGAATTGATGACACCTATGAGGGGTGCTTTTTATTTTATTATTTTTTTATTTTTTATGAGGGATGCTTAGCTTGGCTGACCTCCTGACCAGGGTCACTGAGGGTGCTAAGGGTCCTGGAGATTAGTCTTCTCTACCCCAGGTTCTATAAACTCCTCACTTGAAAAAATACACTAAAGTGAAAGTTGAGAAGTCCTGTGGCTGGGGCCCTATTACTGTTTTCTATTGGTGACAAGAACAAGGAAATGAAAGGATGACGCAGTAGGATATTGCAAAATGTACTCAGGGCTAACTGAGAACAAAACAGGGTAAGGTCAGAAAGATCCCCTTTCCCCTTCCATACTACCCCCTTCCCCTCAACATCTATTTCCCAGCCTCAGAAAGGTTGTGAGCCTGGGGAAACAGCATGCTGTCACTTCAAAGTTAAAACATAAATGGCAAACTGGGTGAATATTTGCGAAATAAATGTAAAGATTTATTCTCACAATATATAAAGAGTTCATGCAGAACAATAGGGAAAAAAATTAGAATAATGGGCAGTGGATTTAAACAAGCAATTTACAAAAATGAAATACATGCAGCAAATAAGCATATGAGCTGTTCAGATTTGATGGTAATCAGTCAAATGCAAATTAAAACAACAATGAGATAACATTTTTCCACTCCTCAGGTTGACAAAAATAAAAAATGTGATGATAGAAAATTGTCTTAGTTTGCTAGGACTGCCATAACAAAATACCACAAAGCGGGTGGGTTTAAAAAACCAGAAATTTATTTTCTCACAGTTCAGGGGGATAGAAGTCCAAATTCAGGGCATCGGCTCTAGGGGTAGGTCCTTCTTTGTTTCTTTCAGCTTCTGGTAGGTACTGGCAATCCCTGGGGCTCCTTTGCTGCTTGTAGATGTATCTAACTCTGTCGTCACATGGCATTTCCCCCCAGTGTGTCTGTCTCTCCAGGCCTGTTTTCCCTTTTTATAAGAAATCACTCAGAAAGGATTAGGTTTAGCACCCAACCTACTCTGGTATGACCTTATTATCTTAACAAAAGAAAACCCTTATTTCCAAACAGGGTCACAATTACAGATACAGAGGTTAGGACTTCAACATAACTTTTGGGGGGACACAATTCAATCCATAACAAAAGGGTTAATGAGACTGTGAGCAAATGGGCACACTGTTTTGCTGCTGATGAGCGTGTAAATCAGAGCAGCGCCTTAGGAAGACAATTTTCCAGTATCGAGGACATACGGTACAATATTGAAGTTGTCAAGGATTTCATTTTACTTAGATCCACAATCGATGCCCATGGGAGCAGCAGTCAAGAAATCAAATGACACATTACATTGGGCAAATCTGCTGCAAAAGACCTCTTTCAAGTGCTAAAAAGAAAAGATGTCATGTGAGGATGAAGATGGCCTGACCCAAGCCATGATATTTTCAGTTTCCTTCTATGCATGTGAAAGCCGGACAATGAATAAGGAAGACTGAAGAAGAATTGATGCCTTTGAATTATGGCGTTGGCGAAGAATGTTGAATATACCATGGACTGCCAGAAGAAAGAACAAATTCGTCTAGGGAGAAGTACAGCCAGAGTGCTCCATCAGAATGCTCCTTAGAGGTGAGGATGGCGAGACTTCGTCTTACATTCTTTGGACAAGTTATCAGGAGGGACCAGTCCCTGGAGAAGGACATCATGGTTGGTAAAGTAGAGGGTCAGTGAAAAAGAGGAAGACCCTCCATGAGATGGACTGACACAGTGGCTGTAACAGTGGCCTCAAAAACATAGCAACGATTGTGAGAACAGCATAGGACCCGGCACTGTTTCATTCTGTTGTGCATAGTGTTGCTATGAGTCAGAACTGACTCGATGGCATCTAAGAATAACAACAGTAGATCTGTAAATTCACATTTTCTGTGACTCAGCAATTCCATTATTTGGTGTCTCCCTTAGGAAACAGGAGCTCTGGTAACGCAGTGATTAAGAGCTAACACTGCTAACCAAAAGCTTGGCAGCTTGAATCTACCAGCTGCTCCTTGGAAATTCTATGGGACAGTTCCACTCTGTCCTATAGGGTCACTGTGAGTCAGAATCAACTCGACAGCAAGGGATTTGAGGTTTTTTTTCCTTTAGGAAACATCCACAGACAGGCACAGGGAGCATGTGCCAAGGTGGTCATGGTTGGGGAAGGCTGGAACACCTTGCAGTGTTGTGAGCACTCCACCATTGAGGTCGAGCTGGTCAGATGCTCACTCTGCCAAGCCTCCCTTACAGCTAGGGAATGGTCACATGACTTGCACTCCCCACCTCCTCCCGCAGAAGCTGAAAGAGACAACTTCCCCTAGAGCCAACGTGGCTACCCGAGACTCGGAAGCAGGGGCAGTGTAGTGGTGGCAGGGACGTCTTACCTGACCCAGTCCTGCGCATGACCTGGAAACCCGTTCTCCAAACCTCCTGGACTCCACAAATTCCTTATTTATTTATTTTTTCATTTTTAAACTTTTTATTTGGAAATAATATCAAATATACAAAAAAATTTGCAAACTGAAAGAGTAGAAAGAACAAGCAGCCTGTGCTTTACTCAGATTTGCCTTTGTTTACAGTTTACCCCATTTAATCTATTATTTATTCTCTCTCTCCATGCACACACATATGTATTTACGTAAATATATGTTTATGCATCTTTTTTGGACTGTACAAAGATAACTTACATATATCATGGCTCTTTACTCCTAAGTACCTCAGTGTGTTACCTGAGAATATGAATATGCTTATACGTAACTACAGTATAGTTATCAACTTTATGGATTGATATTAGCCAATGTATCACCCGTATTCCAATTTTTCAGTTGCTCTCATAATGCCCTGCACAGCATTTTGCCTCTCCAGTATTTTAGTACAGAATCCAGCCTAGGGCCAGCATGGCGTGTGGTTTTCATGTCTCTTTAGCCTCCTCGAACCTGAAAATCTACACAGACTTTCTTGTGTTGTACGATGTCGATATTTTTAATGAATGTAGTCTACCATTAAAAAAAAAAAAGTTACTGTGTAAAATATATCTAACAAAAATTTTGCTATCTTAGCCATTTTAAAGTGTATAATTCGCTGACATAATCACATTCACCACGTTGAATAACTATCACCACTATCTGTTTCCAGAAATTTTTCATCACCCCAAGCAAACTCAGGGCCCCTTAAGTAATGACTCCCCATCCCCCGTCTGCCGAGCCCCTGGTAACCACTAATAAACTTTTGTCTCTATGCATGTGCCCATTGTAGATACTTCACGTAAGTGGGATCAGACAGTATTTGTTCTTTTGTATCTGACTTATTTCACTCAGTGTAATGTTTTCAAGGTTCATTCATGTTGTACCATGTGTCAGGACTTCATTTCTCTTTGTGGCTACATGATATTGTATCTCATGTATATATACCACACTTTTATCCATCTATCTGTTGCTCATGGACACTTGGGTTGTTTCCACCTTTTGACTATTTGAATAATGCTGTAGTGAACATTGGTGTACAAGTATCTGCTTGTGTCCCTGCTTTCAAGTCTTTGGGGATATACTTAGTAGTGGCATTGCTGGAACATACGTTAATTCTATGTTTACCTTTTTTGAGGACCCACCAAGCTGTTTCCCATGTTGGCTGTACCATTTTACAATCCCACCAGCAATGGACGAGGTACCGATTTCTCCGTATCCTCACCAACACTTGTTATTTTCTGATAATAGCCATTCAGCGGACTGAATTATGTCCCCCCAAAATGTTGTAAATCCTCGCTTCTATGCCTGTGGTTATAATTTCATTTGGGAATGGGTTGTCTTTGGTATGTTAATAAGACAGGATTAGTATAGGGTTTGTCTTGAGTCAATCTCTTTTGAGATATAAATGAGATTAAACAAGCAAGTGAGAGAAGCAGAGATAGGGCAAGAGAGATGCTAAAACCACATGAAGACTGCCCAGGAGCAGAAGCTCAGAAGAGACAACGGCCTTCTTCCAGAGCCCACAGAGAATGAAAGCCTTCAGCTAGAGCCAGCGCCCTGAATTCGGATTTTTAGCCTCCTAAACTGTGAAAGGAGCCCTGGTGGTGCGGTGATTAAGAGTTTGGCTGCTTAACCAAAAGGTCGGCAGTTCGAATCCACCAGCTGCTCCTTGGAAACCCTATGGGGCAGTTCTACTCTGTCCCATAGGGTCAGTATGAGTTGGAATTCGACTTGACTGCAACAGGTTTGGTTTTGGTTTAAAATGTCAGAAAATAAAATTGTTAAAGCCATCCACTTGTAGTATTTCAGTTATAGCAGCACTAGAAAACTAAGACACCATCCTAGTGGGTATGAAGTAGTATTTCATTGTGGTTTGGATTTGCATTTCCCTAAAGACGAATAAAGTTGAACATCTTTTCATGTGCTACTGGCCATTCGTATACCTTCTTTGGATATATGTCTATTCAAGTCCTTTGCCCATTTTTTAATTGGGCTGTTTGTCTTTTTGTTGTTGAGTTATAGGAGTTCTTTATATATTCTGGATATGAAACTTCATCAGATATATTGTTCCCAAATATTTTCTCCCATTCTGTAGACTGTCTCTTTACTTTCTTGATAAAGTCTTTTGATGCACAAAAGTTATTTTGATGAAGCCCCATTTATCTATTTTTTCTTTTGTTGCTTGTGCTCTTAGTGTTATACCGAAGAATTCTTTGTCAAAAACAAGATCTTGAAGTTTTCCCCAAACTCCTTATGTTACCTTGAAATTTTCATTGACGTATATATAGCATGTTGTTGTTGTTAGTTGCCATTGAGTCAATTCCAAATCATGGTGACCCCACATGTGCTGAGTAGAACTGTTCCATAGGGCTCTCAAGGCTGTAATCTTTCAGAAACAGATGGCCAGGCCTCTTCCGAGGTGCCTCTGGGTGGTTTTGAACTACCAACTTTTCAGCCAGTAATTGAGCACTTAACTGTTTGCACCACTCAAACTACCTAAGGCGTAGCATACACACAGAAAAGTGCACAGGTCATAAGTGATCAACTTGCTGAATCTTCAAGAGAGAACACATCTGTGTAACCCAACCCATATCAAGAAACAGAACATCCGGTCACCCAGAAGTTTCCTTGTGCTCCTGTCTGGTCAAGCCTTCCCCAAGGGTGACCAAGGACACTTCTGTCTACTTTTAGTACTTTATATGAATGGAATAGTATGTAACTTGTTTGTGTCTGGCCTCTTTCCCATAATGTTATGTCTTTGGGATTCATCCACTGTTGCATATGGTTGAGGATTGTGCATTCCACCATCTGAGTGTGGCTCAGTTCATTCATTCATTTTCCTATTGACTGGCATTCCTGCCTGTTCCTGGGAATACAGACAATACATAACTGTATATTTAATGTAACGTCAGGGGGTGACAAGTGCTAGAATGAAAAATCAAGCAAGGGAGGGAGAGTGAGGTCTCCCAGCCTGGAACATCAGCTGTATGAGGGCAGGGACTTTATGCATAGCTGCATACTCGTTGTACAGCTTGGGGCCTGGCACCACACAGGTACTCAATATCTGCTTGTAGGATGGATGGATGGATAAATGGGTGGGTGGATGGATGGGTGGGTGGGTGGTTGGGTGGATGGACGGACGGACGGACGGACGGACGGACGGGTGGTTGATGGATGGATGGATGAACATCTACCCCTGGGCTTCTGGGTCTACCACCTGGCTGTTCTGACTCACCGGCTTTGGCCCGGAGCCCCAGGAGGCAGCTCTGGGGGCTTCCACAGGAGCAGGCAGGGTTGACTGTTCTGCTTCCTCTCAGGGTGGGCAGACAAAGGCCTTTGTTCTCCCTCTTCTGCCTGGCCCTGCTGTAGACCAGGGTGGGAAGTTGCTGGCAAATCATGTTTTGAGGCTTATCTTGTCAAGCTGGGCCCTGGGACTCTTGTGGCCCGCGAGGAGCTGGGGTGTAATGGGAACGCCGTGCAGAGGCACAGGGCACATTCCTACTTGAGCCGACCCAGAGTCTCCGGAGGAGATGGTTTTTTTTTTTTTTGAAGGAGGTGGAGGCGGTTACATGATAAAGTTGGCTCTGGGCTCTCTACAGACAGCCTGGGACAGTGTTTCTTCTTGTCCCCAGAGTCATCCCCACAGAATGAAGGGCAAGACAAGGAGTCCGCGCTCAGTGCTCATGCAGTCCTGTGAGGACGGTGCCATCGAGATGCCCATTGCACAGAGGAGGAAATGGAAGCTCAGAGAGACTAAGCAGCACCCCAAGGACCACCCTGCTGGGGAGTGGAAGACAAGGTTTGGACCCAGGCAGCGTAGCTCGGGTGAAAATTTCCTGTGTCTCCTCTTCACACTCAGCGTAAATATCCACAGTCCTTCCTCAACCCTTTCTTGCTGAACTCAGACAAGCCCCTTTCCCTCTCTGGGCCTCAGTTTTCCTCTTCTGTAAAACGGGAGGCTTGGCTGGGACAAACTTGCAGCAAGTAAGGGCTTGGTTTCAGATATCTCAGGGGCCTCTCTCACAGTCCTGCAGCTCCTCTAGGGACCTCAGGTCCATTAGACAGGACAAAAAACTGAGGCCCACGATGGCACAGTCATTTCCCTCAGAGTCCCAGAATATGATGGGGTTGTTGCTGGCTTTCCACCTGAGCCCTCTCGCCACCCAAGGCCAGGCACTGCTCGGGAGAGGTGAAAGACAGCCAGATTTTGGGCAGGCAGAAGTGACCTATTGGTGGGCCAAGAATCGAGGCTGCTGGCCTGGGTAGCCCCTCTTCTCCAAGGTGGACTGCTTCCTTGGAAGATAAGCTGGATGGGCAACCATTACCCAGAGGGGCAGTCTCCACCAATCAAAGACAGTGGCCATTTGTCAGTCTCCCCCCCTTCCCCACCCACCTTTGCCCGAGTCAGAGTTGGAGCCCATTCAAATGCACTCAAGATGGGGTGGATAATTGGAGCAATTACTGGAGAATTTGGCACCCTCAAGCCCGCCAGCCGCACCAAAACACCCTGGAGGGATCTGACTAATCAGCTCATTTCCCTGCCTGCTCTGGAGCCCGGTTCTCAAAGCCTGAGCACAGGTCAGAGGAAGAAGGCCAGGACCTTGGTGTGGCAGCTGAGGCCTGCACGGCTGCTCCCGGCCTGGGTCTCTGGCCTCTGTAGCCTCCTCTCCAAATTTCACTCTGTATTTGCAGTTTCTCTGAATATACCATGTGGTTTAATGCATCTGGGTCTTTGCACATAATGTCACCGCCACCAAGGATGCTGTCTTGATCTGAGTTCTCAACAGACCCTGAGACAAGGATTCAAAAGCGAGGAATGTATTTAGGAGATGACCCCGGGAAGCACCCATAGTGGGGTGGCCAAGCAAAACAGGAAAGGAAGCAAATCAAATGTATGCTATCAAGCCAATCACCACTGTAGGCGACTGGCCCTCAGTCCTCCTGCAGAAGTCTGGAAGACACTATAGAACACGCATCTCAGAGTGGTTTGAACTAAGAGCAAAGAAATAGGCTCTGTATCTTCCAACTCCCCATCAGCCATCAGCTGAGGGCTCTTTCCAGGGACATTAACTTTCTGGAACTTTTGGCTAAGCACACACCCACAACCAGAAAAAAACTCTCAATCAGAGAGACCCAGGTATTTACAGTAAGAACGAGTGACTGTCCAGGCAATGTGGGTAGGGCATCAACAGCATTTGCTACAAACGTTTACCGGTTGCTGAGTTTTTTTCTAGCAGACTCCTATTCACCCTTCAAAACCCCACTTAGATGTCACCCTCTCAGGGAAGCCTTCCCTGACCCTCCTAAATCAGTCAATTAGTTCATGCCAGTTGTTTCTCAAGCGCCTTTGTATTATTTGCATTTGTCCAGTGGATTCTAGTTAACCCTTTTACATCTCTGCTTACCCCACTGGACAGAGAATAACTTAAAGGTAGAGACTACACCTTAGGGGTTAAGAACAGACAGGTTGGTGTCGTGGAGTCTTGAGGTCCACTCCTGACTGTGCTACTTACTCTCTTGGCCTCTCTGTTCACTAGTATTTTGTTGAGGATTTTTGCATCTATACTCATAAGCAATAATGAATGGCCCATAGTTTTCTTTTCTAGTGATGTCTTCACGTTGTTTTGGTATCAGGGTTGTGTTTGCTTCATAAAATGAGTTAGGGAGTATTGCTTCCTTCTCCATTTTTCAGAAGAGTTTAAACAGGATTAGTGTCAATTTTTCTCTAAATGTTTGGTAGAATTCCCCAGGGAAGCCACCTGGTCCAGGGTTTTTTTTTTTTTTTCTCCTGGTCTCTTGGCCTCTTTGAACCAACACACCCTGCTTTGGTTCTTCATATTTACGTCCCCAACCTGGATGTTACTGGACCTTTGGTAAACACATGAGTGAAGAAATTGGAATTAGGGTTTCATTTCCGTGACATTTTCTTCTTTTCCCTGACGTTTCCTTGTATTTCCATTACAGAGATGTTGGTTGATCCTCATCCCTCTTCAGAATCACCAAAAGAGCACTTTAAAGCTTTGCAGGCTGAGTCCCCACAGCCAGAGTTTCAGACTCAGTTGGCAGAGCCACTGGACTAAGCAATAATATGAAAAAAAAAAAAAAAAATGAAGTCCCAGAGAAATTCTCGAACAGTTAAGGGATGTGCAGGAGAATGTTCAAGATGACGCCGTACATGGAAGAGGGTGGGCAGTTCAGGGCACCTGAAGTCTGTGCTGGAGAGAGATGCCGTGGCTAATGAATGATTCGATGCAGAAATGAGAAGCAAAGAACTAGACATACATGTAGCCACATGATTAGAGGTTAAAAACAAACATAGCGCCAAGTGAAAAAAGACAAAAAGCAGATCGATATTTTAACACATGTTTATGATGTGGATTTGTTGAGCAATTGAAGTTATTTAAAGGTATGATGTAAATTTACTCAGATCCACAGCAAAACTGTGGACCTTAAACAACTAACTGCCCACTAGAATCTCCTGGTAACCTTTAAAAATCCCGATGCCCTGGGGCCCCGCCCCAGACAAACTGCGATGGAATCCCTGAGGTGGAACTCAAGAACTAGTATTTTTTAAATGTGCAGCCCAGGCTGAGAACCACAGAACACTGGAGTCTGCTTCTCTCCATTCTTTGCCTCCAATGTGTAATTTATCTTGTAGTGATGTTACAAAGGAGCCCTGATGGCGCAATGGTTAAGTGCTTGGCTGCTGACCAAAAGGTCGTTGGTTGGAACCAACCCATCAGCTCGGAGGGAGAAAAGATCTAATCATCTGCTCCTGTAAAGATACAGCCTAGGCAACCCTGTGGGGCAGTGTTTCTCTGTCCTATAGGGTCACTATGAGTGGTTAAGCACTGGGCTGCTAACTGAAATGCTGGCAATTCAAGTCCACCAGCCATTCTTTGGAAACCCTAAGGGGCAGTTCTACCTATATGGTCACTGTGAGTCAGAATCAACTGGACAGCAACAGGTTTTTGTTTGTTTGTTTGTTTTTAATAGGGTCTCTATGAATTGGAATCAACTCAACGGTACCTAACAACAGCAATGATGTTACATGAGCAAGCATGCGTCGAGGGCCTACTGTGTGCCAGGCACTACCTAAGAGCTTTACCTACGTTATCTCACTTCAGCCTCAAGCAGCCCTGTGAGGCAGGTGCATTTGTCATAATCCCCATTTCACAGATAGGGACACTGAAGCACAGAGAGGCACCATCCATGGCTCAGGACTCACAACTATTCAGTGGCAGGGCAGGCTTGTACCCAAGCCTGCAGGTCTGACACACAAGCCCTTAGCCACCCACGCTCCAGTCTTCTCTGACGCCCTTTGACCCACTCAGTCCAGCAACCACAAGGAGTGTATTATTGTTGTTGTTTTTTTCCATAAATCCCTCATGGTCCTTTTTTTTTTTTTTTTAACCTTAGCACACAGACAAACCCCACATCATAAAGGCTGAGGGCTTCTGGAGGTGAGCACTTACCCCCGCAGGTCATGGCCTCATGGGCCATGTTTACTGGAGCTTGTTTTAAATTGCTCTCCCCCGCACCCTCCCCCCACGAAAGGTGGGAAGTCTTAAAATTACTTCTCCCCAAAACAACGCTCAGAGGCGCCAAGCTGCCCCGGAAGCTCGCTGACCTGCTTCATAAGGAATTATTAATTATGATTTGTTTTTATAATCGTCCACTTGGAGACTGGGATAACACACGCTCAGACTTGTCCATCTTTTAAAAGAGGGAATCACAAGTTCATGGAAATCAGTTATACTGAGCTAGTGGAATTGTTTGTGCTCAGCTGAGGATTTGCTGTGTGACCTTGGGCAAATGGCTTCCTTCTCTGGGTGTCTATTTTTCTAGCTGTAGAAGGAGGAGTGTAGACTAACATCTAACACAAAGTTTAAAATATATATTTCCCAAACTGCAAATATGCCTGGAGGTGTATAAAATGGTTTAAAATTATACGTAGATGCGTACTTTATAGGTTGTATTTATATTTTAATTGTTAAATTTAACAGTGTTATAGCATTTGATTTATAAATATATGTATGTATGGAAAAATACAGAATAATTTAAATAAAAATATTAAATAAAGGTGGTAGGCAGCTAGGGCAAAAACCATAAGGATGTGGGCATTATTTAGCACTATACCCAAAACCCAGTGCCATCAAGTCGATTCCGACTCATAGCGACCCTACAGGACAGAGCAGAACTGCCCCACAGAGTTTCCAAGGAGCGCCTGGCTGATTTGAACTGCCGACCCTTTAGTTAGCAGCTGTAGCACCTAACCACTACACCACCAGGGTTTCCTATAGAAAATCCACAGGAATAGCTTTTCTTTTTTTTTATTAACTTTTATTGAGCTTCAAGTGAACGTTTACAAATCAAGTCAGACTGTCACATATAAGTTTATATACACCTTACTCCGTGCTCCCGCTTGCTCTCCCCCTAATGAGTCAGCCCTTCCAGTCTCTCCTTTCGTGACAATTTCGCCAGCTTCCAACTCTCTCTATCCTCCCATCCCCCCTCCAGACAGGAGATGCCAACACAGTCTCAAGTGACCACTTGATATAATTAGCTCACTCTTCATCAGCATCTCTCTCCCACCCACTGTCCAGTCCCTTTCATGTCTGATGAGTTGTCTTCGGGAATGGTTCCTGTCCTGTGCCAACAGAAGGTTTGGGGACCATGACCGCCGGGATTCCTCTAGTCTCAGTCAGACCATTAAGTCTGGTCTTTTTATGCGAATTTGGGGTCTGCATCCCACTGATCTCCTGCTCCCTCAGGGGTTCTCTGTCGTGCTCCCTGTCAGGGCAGTCATCGATTGTGGCCGGGCACCAACTAGTTCTTCTGGTCTCAGGATGTTGTAGGTCTCTGGTTCATGGGGCCCTTTCTGTCTCTTGGGCTCTTAGTTGTCGTGTGACCTTGGTGTTCATCATTCTCCTTTGGTCCAGGTGGGTTGAGACCAATTGATGCATCTTAGACGGCCGCTTGTTAGCATTTAAGACCCCAGACGCCACATTTCAAAGTGGGATGCAGAATGTTTTCATAATAGAATTATTTTGCCAATTGACTTAGAAGTCCCCTTAAACCATGGTCCCAAAACCCCCGCCCTTGCTCCGCTGACCTTTGAAGCATTCATTTTATCCCGGAAACTTCTTTGCTTTTTGTCCAGTCGAGCTGACCTTCCATGTATTGAGTATTGTCCTTCCCTTCACCTAAAGCAGTTCTTATCTACTAATTAATCAGTAAAAGACCCTCTCCCATCCTCCCTCCCTCCCCTCCTCGTAACCACAGAAGTATGTGTTCTTCCCAGTTTATACTATTTCTGAAGATCTTATAATAGTGGTCTTATACAATATTTGTCCTTTTGCCTCTGACTAATTTCACTCAGCGTAATGCCTTCCGGGTTCCTCCATGTTATGAAATGTTTCACAGATTCATCACCGTTCTTTATCGATGCGTAGTATTCCATTGTGTGAATATACCACAATTTATTTACCCTTTCATCCGTTGATGGACACCTTGGTTGCTTCCAGCTTTTTGCTATTGTAAACAGAGCTGCAATAAACATGGGTGTGCATATATCTGTTTGTGTGAAGGCTCTTGTATCTCTAGGGTCTATTCCGAGGAGTGGGATTTCTGGGTTGTATGGTAGTTCTATTTCTAACTGTTTAAGATAACGCCAGATAGATTTCCAAAGTGGTTGTACCATTTTACATTCCCACCAGCAGTGTATAAGAGTTCCAATCTCTCCGCAGCCTCTCCAACATTTATTCTTTTGTGTTTTCTGGATTAATGCCAGCCTTGTTGGAGTGAGATGGGATCTCATCGTAGTTTTAATTTGCATTTCTCTAATGGCTAATGATCGAGAGCATTTTCTCATGTATCTGTTAGCTGCCTGAATATCTTCTTTAGTGAAGTGTGTGTTCATATCCTTTGCCCACTTCTTGATTGGGTTGTTTGTCTTTTTGTGGTTGAGTTTTGACAGAATCATATAGATTTTAGAGATCAGGCATTGGTCAGAGATGTCATAGCTGAAAATTCTTTCCCAGTCTGTAGGTGGTCTTTTTACTCTTTTGGTGAAGTCTTTAGATGAGCATAGGTGTTTGATTTTTAGGAGCTCCCAGTTATCTGGTTTCTCTTCGTCATTTTTGGTAATGTTTTGTATTCTGTTTATGCCTTGTATTAGGGCTCCTAAGGTTGTCCCTATTTTTTCTTCCATGACCTTTATCGTTTTAGTCTTTATGTTTAGGTCTTTGATCCACTTGGAGTTAGTTTTTGTGCTTGGTGTGAGGTATGGGTCCTGTTTCATTTTTTGGCAAATGGATATCCAGTTATGCCAGCACCATTTGTTAAAAAGACTAGTAATAGCTTTTACAATTTAGAAATTTATTTCTGTTCATTGTAAAAGAAGTCTAGAAGGTGATGTCCAGATCTGGTAAGCTGGTAAGCCAGATCTGGTAAGGGGATTTTTTTTTTTTTTTTTGCTATATTTTATGTTGTTGTTGTTGAGAATATACACAGCTAAACACACACAATTTCAACAGTTTCTACATGTACAACTTAGAGACACTGATTACATTCTTCAAGTTGCAGAACCATTCTCACCCTCCTTTTCTGAATTGTTCCTTCCTGATGCCCCCTAATATTTCAAGTTGCTGTTGTCAACTTGGTCCCATATAGACTGTTGTTAAAAGAGTATAATGCTCAAGGTAGACATTTTCACAAGTTAAGCTAAAGTATTACTTGGTTTTAAGAAGACTTCAGGGGATAGTTGTTTTAAGGTTTAAATATAATCTCAGGGCAATAGTTTCAGGGGTTCATCCACCCTCCATGGCTTCAGAAAGTCTGGAGTTCTTGAGAATTTGAAATTCTATTTTGTATTTTCCCCTTTTTGATCAGGATTCTTCTATGGAAACTTTGATCAAAATGTTTAGAAATGGTTGCCAGGCACCATCCAGCTCTTCTGATCTCATGGCAGAGTAGGCAGTTGTTCATGGAGGCAATTAGCTACACTTTCCACATCCTCCTAGTATTCTTGTTTTTTAACTTTTATTGAGCTTCAAGTGAACGTTTGGTAAGGGGATTTTATAGAGCTAACAGAGACCCAGATCTCTTCTATTATTCTACCATCCTTAGCACTTTGTGGTCCAAGATGGGTGCTCAAGTTCTGGCCATCACATCCACATTCCAACCAACGGGAAGGAAGAAGAAAGAAAGAAGGGAAGGCTAGCCCTTTAAGGGATATTACTAGCTCTTTAAAGGGTATTTTCTAGAAGTTTCTCTGGACACTTCCGATCACATCCCATTGGCCAGAATGTTGTCATATGACCACATCAGGTGCAAAGAAGGCTGGGAAATGTCTTTATTCCAGGCAGCCATGTGCTTAACTAAAAATTGAGGGGTGGGGGAAGTATTATTAAAGAAAAAAGAGAGAACTGATAATGGAGCACACATAACCAACTCACACTCAGCATCATTGCTCCCACCAGGTGGAGGGCGAGAGATTTTGACATCAAGGGTTGTGTCTAATTCATTCATTCAATAAATTTTTTTTTAGTTTGGTACTCCATGTTTTTCACATATGTTATTTTTCACTCATTCAGAAAATTCTTGTTGGGCACACACTGCATGCTAGATATTATACCCTGAATCATTTTTTTTTTCCTCTAAAAGCCTCCAGTCTCCTGAGAGTCACAGTCACATAAACCAGCTATCACAGTACAAGATGATGAGTTTCAGGGACCCTGAAGCACAGGTGAGGGGTTCAGCCCAGCCCAGGAATCAGGAAAGGCTCTGAGATCAAAAAGATCAGCTGAGGCTGGTGTTATGTATTGAACTGTGTTCCCTCAAAATATGTGTTAGAATCCTAACCCCTATACGCATGGATGTAATCTCATCTGGGAATAGGACTTTCTTCGTTATGTTAATAAGGCTGTGTCCCTGTAGACTGTGTCTTAAGCCAATCACTTTTGAGCTATAAGACGAGCAGACTAGCCAAGGAAGCACAGATGGGGGAAGACAGATGCCACATCATGTGGAAATCGCCAAGGAACTGAGGAACAGGAGCTGAAGAGACAAGGACCTCCCCCTAGAGCCTACAGAGAGAGAAAGCTTTCCACTAGAACTGGTGCCCTGAATTCAGACTTCTAGCCTCCTAAACTGTGAGAAGGGAGCCTTGGTGGTGCGGTGGCTAAGTTCTCGGTTGCTAACCAAAAGGTCAGCAGTTCAAACCTACCAGCCACTCCACTGGAGAAAGATGTGGCAGACTACTTTCGTAAAGATTACAGCCTTGGAAACCCTACGGGGCTGTACTCCTCTGTCCTATAGGGTTGCTTTGAGTAAGAATTGATAGCAATGAAGTAAACTGTGAGAAGATAAATTCTGTTGGTTAAAGCCACCCACTTGTGGTATTTCTGCTATAAAACCAAAACACCAAACCTGTTGCTGTTGTGTTGATTTCAACTCATAGCGACCCTACAGGACAGAGTAGAACTGCCCCACAGAGTTCCCAAGGAGTGCCTGGTGGATTTGAACTGCCGACCTTTTGGTTAGCAGCCGTAGCGCTTAACCACTACGCCATAAAAAAAGCAGCACTAAAAAATTAAGACAGTTGTTCAGCCAGATGGCGAGGTGGGAAGGAGGCACAAAGAACAACATGGTGCATAGCAGAGGCTCAGGTGATAGTGCTGAATGGAGGGTTTGCTAGTTGTTTGCCTGTTTGCTCTTAGATCCATTCTTTGCCTTCCCCTTGCTCTGTTCAGTATTGCTAGGGGCTCACCCCTCAGAAGCTATGTTCCCCAAACTCCCCCACCTGCTGGCTTCTGATTAGGTTTGACCAATGGGAGACAGGATGGTGGGAGGAGGAGAGAAGCCAGGGTATTTCTCCCACTCCCTTCCTCCCTCAAAAGGGATCTCTGGCAGTGGCTTTATCTCCTCCAAGATCCCAGCTGCTGTTGGGTGGTCCTGTTGCGGCACCAGCTCCCAGTGGGTAGCTCTTCCTTCTTCACCCAACTCCTACCTGGCATCCTTTAGATGGTCCCCTGGGAGGTTTCTCAATGGTACCTCCTCCAACATCCAGGACCCTGGGCTCTGGAATACCACTTCCTCCTTTTGCCCCTCTGAACATAAGGGTGATAACAGCTTCCTGTAGTCATTAATCTCCGGGTCGCCCACCTGCCCTCTTTTCAGCTGTTCCAGTTTCTGTATCAAATTCCCTCTCTTAGGGTACTCGGTGTGGGTTCTGTTTCCTGACTGGATCCAGATTGACCTGGAGGGCTGGAGAGATGAATCTGTGGTTGGCTAAATAGGGTGAATGGGTGGGTAGATGGATGGATGGACGGACAAGTGAGTGGGTATATGGATGAGTTCTGGAAACCTAAACTACTGGCAGGGACAAGATCAGAAAATGGCATTGTATGAGGGTAACTTGAGCTGCTGTAAAAAGAAACCCCAACGTTTCCATGGCTTAATTCCATAAAAAATATTTGTTGCTTGCCTAACAGTCAAACGCAGATATTTCTGGTTGTTGGGATGGCCGCAGGGAGGTGAGGCTCTGCTTCACGTCATCACTCAGGGATCCTGGCTGAGCGAGGCTCTGCCATCTTCAACAGGCGACTTTCAAGGTCACCCTGGAGATCAACATCTAGTCAGCAGATGGGAGGAGAGATGGTGGAGAAGCCCTCGCCCCTCCCCCACTTAACCACCTCAGCCCAGAGTGAAACACAATCACTTCCCCTCCCATTCCATTGGCCAGAATAAGTCACATGATGCACTCAGATGCAAAGGAGCTGGGAAATGTAGCCCCCTGGCTGGGAAGCTACTTAACGTACAACAGTGCTGCACTTTGGAGGAGGAACATGAATCTTCAGTGGACCTCTGGCCATCTCTACCTCAGTATTCTCTTTTTAAATGAATAAGACGGGGAACAAAGCTGTGCCACTCCACTTATTAACGAATTTAAAATACAATAGACAATTTTCTGTAAAATGTTAAAGTTTACTACATAGCCACTGTGATCAAGACAATGTGGTATTGGCGGAGGAATAGATACATAGATCAATGGAACAGAATAGACAGTCCAGGAATAGACCTTCACAAATATGCCCAACTGAATTTTGACAAAGGTGCAAAAGCAATTCAAGGGAGTGAGAAGCTTTTTAACAAAAGGTACTGGAGCAACTGGACATGCACGGGCAAAAAAAAAAAAATGAAAAGAACGAATCTTGATCCAAACCTCATACCTTATATAAAAATTAACTCAAAATGGAACACAGATTGAAATGTAAAACATAAATCTATAAAAACATTTAGAAAAAAATACAGGCAAAGAATTATTAGACTTGACACCAAAAGCACAAATCATAGAAGGAAAAAATAATGAATTGTACCTCATCAGAATTAAAATTTTTTTGCTCTGTGAAAGGCCTTGTTAAGAGTATGAAAAGACAAGCTACAAACCTGGAGAAAATATTTGCAAACCGCATATCCAACAAAGGCCTGTTGTTGTTGTTAGGTGCCATCCAGTGGGTTCTGACTCATAACGACCCCATGTACAACAGAACAAAACACTGCCTGGTCCTGCTCCATCCTCACAGTCATTGTTTTCCTTGAGCCCATTGTTGCAGCCACTGTGTCAATCCGTCTTGTTGAGAGTCTTCTTCTTTTTTGCTGACCCTATGCTTTACTAGGAAACCCTGGCAGCGTAGTGGTTAAGTGCTATGGGTGCTAACCAAGAGGTCGGCAGTTCAAATCCACCAGGCGCTCCTTGGAAACTCTATGGGGCAGTTCCACTCTGTCCTATAGGGTCGCTATGAGTCGGAATTGACTCCAGGGCAGTGGTTTGTTTTTTGTGGGTTTATGCTTTACTAAGCATGGTGACCTTCTCCAGGGACGTGTTCCTCCCGATAACATGTCCAAAGTACGTGAGATGAAGTCTCGCCATCCTTGCTTCTAAGGAGCATTCTGGCTGTACTTCTTCCAAGACAGATTTGTTTGTTCTTCTGGAAGTCCATGGTATAGTCAATATTCTTTGCCAATGCCATGATTCAAGTGTATCAATTCTTTGATCTTCCTTATTCATTGTCCACCTTTCTCATGCATATGTTGTTGTTGTTAGGTGCCATTGAGTAGGTTCCAACTCATAGCGACCCCATGCACAATAGAATGAAACACTGCCTGGTCCTGTACTATCCTCGCAATATTTGCTATGCTTGAGCCCATTGTTGTGGCCACTGTGTCAATCCATCTTATTGAGAGTCTTCCTCTTTTTTGCTGACCTTCTACCAACCACGATATCCTTCTTCACGGACTGGTCCCTCCAGATAACATATCCAAAGTATGTGAGATGAAGTCTCGCCATCCTTGCTTCTAATGAGCATTCTGGCTGTACGTCTTCCAGGACAGACTTGTTCACTTTTCCGGCAGTTCACGGTATATTCAATATACTTCGCCAGCACCCTAATTTAAAGGCGTCAATTCTTCTTTGATTTTCCTTATTCATTGTCCAGCTTTCACATGCATAAGAGGCAATTGAAAATACCATGGCTTGGATCAGGTGCACTTTAGTCCTCAAGGAGACATCTTTGTTTTTGAACACTTTAAAAAGGTCTTCTGCAGCAGATTTGCCCAATGCAATATGTCATTTGATTTCTGGACTGCTGCTTTCATGGGCGTTGATTGTGGATCCAAGTAAAATGAAATCCTTGACAACTTTGATATTTTGTCTGTTTATCATGATGTTGCTTATTGGTCCACTTGTGAGGATTTTTGTTTTTGATTGATGTTAAGGTGTAATCCATACTGAAGACTGTAGTCTTCGATCTTCATCAGTAAGTGCTTCAAGTCCTCTTCACTTTCAGCAAATAAGGTTGTTAATGAGTCTTCCTCCAACCCTGATGCGGGGTTCTTCTTCATGTAGTTCAGCTTTTTGGGTTATTTGCTCAGCATACAGATCGAATATGTATGATGAAAGGATACAATCCTGATGCACACCTCTTCTGATTTTAAACCACATCCCCCTCTGAATCTGGCTTGAATCTATGGCAGTTCCCTGTTGATGTACTGCTGCTACCATTCTTGAATTATCCTCAGCAAAATTTCTCTGCTTTCAGTCAAGATCCAAAGAACTGGCATCTAGAATATACCAAGAACTCTCAAAACTCAGAAGTAAAAAAATAAAATAAAAAATCCAGTTAGAAAATGAGCAAAAGACATGAACAGACATTTCACTAAAAAGTGTGTACAGATGACAAGCCCATGAAAAGATGTTCAACATCATTAGCCACTAGGGAAATGCAAATTAAAACCACAATGAGATCTTACTACAGACCCATCAGAATGACTAAAATAAAAAACAGTGACAGTAAATGCTGGCAAGAATGCGGAGAAACTGGGTCGCTCATGCATTGCCATGGGAATGTAAAATGGTACAGCCAGCCTGGAAGACAGCTTCGTAGTTCCTTATAAAACTAAACATGCAGCTACCATACCACCCAATCCACCTGGACATTTATCCCAGAGAAATGAGAACTATGTTCACAAAAAACCTGTATATGGATGTTCATAGCAGTTTTATTCATAATAGACAAAAACTGGAAACAACTCAGATGTCCTTCGGTGGGTGGATAGTTTAATAAACTACGGTACATCCACACCATGGAATGCTACTTAGCAATAAAAAAGGGATAAAATATTGAAGTAGGCCACAATTTGGATGAATCTCTTAGGAATTATGCGGAGTAAGGAAAGTCAAAGTTTACATACTGTATGATTCCATTTACATAGTATTCTTGAAATGACAAAATTCTAGAAATGAAGAACAGATTAGAGGTTGCCAACAGTCAGATCAAGGTTGGGGGAGGGAGGGAGGTGGGTCTATAAAAGAGCACCAAGAGGGATCCTTGTGGTGATGGGAATGCTCTCTATCTTGACTGTATCAATGTCAGTGTCCTGGTTGTGATATTGCACTTGGTTTTACAACATGTTTTCATTTGGTTGTTTGCCTGTTTGCTCTTAGATCCCTTCCCCACCTTCCCTTGCTCTGTTCTGTATTGCTAGGGGCTCACCCCTCAGAAGCTATGTTCCCCAAGCTCCCTTGCTTGCTAGCTTCTGGGGGAACTGGGTAAATGGTACATGGGATCTCTCTGTTTATGTCTTACAGCTGCACATGGATACAGACTTGTCTCAAAACAAAAAGTTTAATCAAAAATACAATATACAGTTTTCTATGCCCCAATACTAGTGAATGTAATTATGCCTTTGGGAATACAGAAGTGTTGTCAGAATCTCAAACATCATACACAATGCAGTGGTTAAATGTGGACAATGAGACAGCCTGGGTTCAAATCTCAGCCCTACCTTCAGTCTTTCATCTCCCTGAGCTTGAGTTGCTGAGTAGTAGGAGGGCCTATGTCACCGGCGTGCTGTGAAGGGTCAGTGAAATGGTGCATGCAACGTGCTGATTCAGGACTCAGCTCCCAGTTGCTGCTCAGTAAATGTGATTGTTACTTTTTAAGGCTGTAGAGAAGGCAGACTAAGGAGCCCTGGTGGTGCAATGGTTAAGCACTTGGCCGCTAATTGAAAGGTCGGCAGTTCGAACCCACCAGCTGTTCTACAGGAGAAAAAGACCTGGCAATCTGCTTCCATAAAGATTACAGCCTAGCAAACCCTATGAGGAAGTTCCATTCTGTCCTATAGGGTCACTATGAGTTGGAATTGACTCGACAGCACACAACAACAACAGAGACGGCAGGCAGGTAGAGGGACTGACCTCAAGGTGTCCTCAGACACCTCTAGATTGGAGTCATGACCTACCATCCTGTAAGCTGGTTTTGACTCCTTTGGGGGTACTGCATACTGAATGGCTATTTCACTTCATTGAGGTTGGCCTGGTTGGTTCTCATCTTCCCTCTGGACCCTGGTGAGTACTTACATGGATGTTTCTCAATGTAGAGAGAGCACAGCTGTGCCTGTGAGCTGGGCTGCTTAGAGGGAGTGACAGCCCAGGGGGTGTTCTCGCTATATCAATAAAGAGAAGGGAAAGGAACTAATGCTTATAGTTCACCTAGTATGTGGCCCATAACTAACATGCTTCAACTCGTTGAATTCTCCCAACAGTCTTGAGCAATAGGTATTATTATTACTTTCCCCATTTTACACAGGAGAAAACTGAGGCTCAGAGAGGTGAATGGCCTTGTCCAAGCTCCCACAGCGAGTAGGCAGTAGAGCTGAGACATGAGCCCTGGTCTGATTCAAATCCAGTGTCATTTTCGCTATTAACAATAGCCTTGCCATTTATTAGCATTTAATACGGCCAGTTGTGTCAATCCATTGCATGGAGAGAGTCCCTATTTTTTGATGACCCTCAACTTTACCAAACGCGATGCCCTTTTCTAGCAATTCGTCTTTTCTGATGATGTACATGACCAATATAAGCAATAGAATTGACTCAATAGCTGCAACAATGGGCTCAGATATACCGATGATTGTGAGCATGGTGCAGGACCAGGCAACATTTTATTCTATTATGCATAAGGTCACCATGAGTTGGAGTCAACTTGATTGGTAACTAACAATAACAGCATGGCCATTTACCATGCTTAACTCTTTACATTGATGTATCCTCACCCCCATTTTAGAAAAGAAGAAACAGGGAAAAGCGAGTTGTCGAAATGGACAATCGTTCTCGAAAAAACAGCCAACTCCCTTGTGTCCTCGACCCCACCCCAGCTCCAGCCCAGCCCTACTAAGAGGACCCAAGCTTTGAGAGCAAGAAGCCCAATCAGCAAAACCTTGGTATCCTGAGATATAATGCCTTAGGCGGCTGTGGGAGGCGAAAGACAGCTTCAGCAAGCCAGGGTCAGCCAATGCAGCCCAAGCTTCGCCTGGGGGCTTGGTGGAGTCCCTGGGAGCCATGGAGAGACCCCCCACCCTCTTCCACGCCTTGGGCCAGGCAGGCAGAGTGGCGGTTGGAAGAGGCTCGAGGTGGCCGTGGTGGTGACAACTTCCTTTTGAGTAATAACATTTACTGAAAAGCAATTCTGCTTTTAGCACCAGAAGGTCACCACCCTCGCAAGCAGGCGTCTAAGAATACCTTCCCTCAACCACAGCTCAGAGAGTCACACAGACACCCTTCTGTGGTACCTCCAGGAGAGTTTCACATTTGGTGTCGGAGGAAAACCAGATACCGCAATGATTGGAGGGGCCAGGCAGGATGCAGAGAGAAGGGTGATGAAAGGGGGGGGGGCAGGTGGCATTGACCACAGCCCTCGAGACCTCCCCAGGCAGCCTCCAGGAGCTGGCTCAGCCCCCTGCCCTTCAGTTACTGGAAAGACATCCGACGAGCTCAGAGCGAAACCAACGGGCTGACAATTTCTCTTCCTTTTACAAGAATAAGAAAGTGATTGTCCCTGAAGCCAGTATGACTTTGGAGGCCAGGGACTTGCCCTGAACACTCTGCAAATTTGAGGCAGAGCCAGGACTGCCCTGGAGGCTCAGGGCCCCTGCCTGTCACCCTTCCATTAGTGCTGTGGTCCTTTGAATGGCTCCTTTTTTCCATCATCAAAACTTCAGTCTCCCAAAATGTGGAATGGAACTTCAAATTCTTGAAGAACCCAGATTTACTGGATCCATGGAGACTGGATGAGCCCAGAGACTATGACCCTGAGATACTCTTTAAGCTTTGAACAGAAACTATCCCCTGAAGACGCCTTTTAACTAAATAGCAGTGTAGCTCAAAAAGTAAAGA
Organism: Loxodonta africana; assembly: GCF_030014295.1. Taxonomy (NCBI): domain Eukaryota; kingdom Metazoa; phylum Chordata; class Mammalia; order Proboscidea; family Elephantidae; genus Loxodonta; species Loxodonta africana. Next base: position 49,338,532 of record NC_087365.1, read on the forward strand.
ATGTCACCCTTGAGTATTGCACTCTTTTAAAAAATCATCTATATGAGACCAAATGAGGCTAAGTTAATGGGCATGGAACAACTAGAATGGAAGTAGTGAGAATGTTGACACAATGTGAAGAATGCAACCAATGTCACTGACCATTCACGAACAACCTGTTCTGTTGTGTTCCCATTCAACAACTTCTACTTATAATTTTCACCAAAAATGCAATAAAATATTTTTTAAAAATTCTGTCTCCCCATGGGAGGGGATGAGCTTCAATGCTAGGAGCTCACCCCTGGTCCAGGGTAGCTGTGGGGTAGCTGGGGATAAAGACAAGCTGTGGTTGGGAAGAGATGCGGTTCTGTGAAGTCCATTGTCATGGATTGAATTGTGTCCCCCCAAAAATATGTGTCAACTTGGCTAGGCCATGATTCCCAGTATTGTGGAGTTGTCTTCCATTTTGTGATCTGATGTACTTTTCCAATGTGTTGTAAACCCTACCTTTATGATGTTAATGGGGCAGGATTAGAGGCAATTATGTTAATGATGCAGGACACAATCTACAGGATTAAGTTGTGTTTTGAGTCACTCTCTTCTGAGATATAAAAGAGAGAAGTGAGCAGAAAGGAGAGGGACCTTATTACCAGCAAGCAAGAAGAGCCAGGAGTGGAGTGTGTCCTTTGGACTTGGGGCCCCTGCATTGAGAAGCTCCTATACCAGGGAAAAATTGATGATGAGGACCTTTCCCCAGAACCAACAGATAGAGAAAGCTTTTCCCTGGAGCTGGCTTCCAGCTTTGGACTTCCAGCTTCCTATAATGTGAGAGAATAAATTTCTGTTTGTTAAAGCTACCCACCTGTGGTATTTCTGTTATAGCAGCGTTAGATAACTAAGACATCCACCTGGCTCCCACCTCTTGACTCACGCAAGACCCAGAGGTGGCCAATGAAGTGAGAGTCACACAGACATGATCCAAACCCCACCTCTGACATTCACTAGCTGTGTGACCTTAGGCATGTGACTTACTTCTCTGAACCTCAGTTTCTTCATCTATAAAACCTCTGCTCAAAACCTTCCAATCCCCACCTCACTCAGCAGAAAAATCAAAGTCCTCCCCGTGGCCTACAAGGCCCCATACTATCTGCTCTCTGCTCTCCATGCCACCTCACCTCCTTCTATTCTCTCTCTTGGTCTCTGTCCTGAAGCCACACTGGGCTCCTCTTTGTTCCTCCAACATGCCAAGTACATCCCTGCCTCAGGGCCTTTGCACTTGCTGTACTCTTTGCCTGAAACATCCTCCCCAGATATCCCTCCCTCACCTTATTTGTAGCTCTGCTCAAATGCCCTAGAGAGGCCTTCTCTGACGTCTCCTTCTAAATTGTTCCCATCACTCTTAATCTCTTTACTCTGATTTAATTCTTTCCATAGCACTTAACACTATTGGATGCTTTATTTTGGAGGGCTTATGATTTCCCACCACAAGGTAGAAGAGACCAGTTCTATGTTGTTGTTGTTAGGTGCCGTCGAGTCAGTTCTGACTCATAGTGACCCTTTGGACAGAGTAGAACTGCCCCAAAGGGTTTCCAAGGAGTGCCTGGTGGATTTGAACTGCCGACCTTTTGGTTAGCAGCCGACTTCTTAACCACCGCACCACCAGGACTCCTAGTTCTATGTTATTCTCTGTTAAATCTTCAGAGCCTGGTACATAGTAGGTGCTCACCAAGTATTTGTTGAAAGAACCAGTGCTTGGGTGACTGGACCTTCCTTCCCAGGGTTATGTGGGGAGATGAAGAGTGACGTGTGCCAGCACACAGTACACGCTCACTTAACTCTACCTCCTTCTCTACCTTCCCAGCACCAACCATGTGCCCTATGCTTTATACACTTTATTGTTATTAGGTGTCATTGAGTCAATTCCAACTCATAGTGCCTCTAATCGTCACGAGAATAGATTGCCAGGTCTTTTTCCCGTGGAAAGGTAGGTTGAGTTTGAACTGCCGACCTTTCAGTTAGCAGCTGAATGTTTAACCAATGTGCTATCAGGGCTCCTTTAACTACTTGAATTCCCGCAATGGGAAGATGCATTACAGAGATCCAGAAACAGGACCAGAGGGCCCAAGAGGCCTGCCTCAGCTCACACAGTTGGGGGGAGGACTTGAATTCTGGTCTGCGGGGCTGTCGACCTCCTTGATGAGGGTGGCAGTGTCTGGTATGTTCTAGTGTCTTGCTGGTTTGGGGCCTGGGTGCGAGAAATGGCTCGTGGGGCTCCCCAGAAGCTGGCAGGGCTGTGGGCAGGCGGGAAGCTGGCTCGACTTTGAAGATCCTCAGCCGCCCCAGGGCTTGGGACCAGGGTTCACACCCCAGCCCTGTGGCCCCATAGTTTCCATCAAGGGGTCCAGGGTTCCCAGAGAGGGACTTTCTCAGCTTTCTGTTTCTCAATGTTCTGTCTCAGGATCCTTCAGGAGCTGCTGAAAGCTCAGAAGCCTCAGGAGCTAGGAGACCTCGGGCCTCCTCTCTCTCCGGCACACAGCCAGTTCCAGAAGAGGGACTTTCCAGAGAAGTCAGACTCTTGGTTCCCTCCAAGACTGCCAAAGGGACTACAGGCCTGGGTTCCCATGAGGCCCAGCCCTGCCTTGGTTTCCCTGCTTTTACTTCTTAGAGCGTGACCAGCCCAAACAGCAGCGCTCATTTCCCCTAGGCCCAGTGTGTTAGGATTTTGGAGCCATCAGCTGGTCTCTCACAGCCCGTGAGATGAGTCCTCCTCACCCTCCACCCTCAACCCCAGGCAACTGGGCCTAGAGCTGGTCTGGAGTGGGTTGCGCAGTGGGCTGTGGGTCTTGCCTAGGGCTGTATGAGGGCCTCTCCCACAACTGCTACAACCAAGGAGATGCAGGTGAGGCACCAGGAAGAGTTGTTTCCTAACACTTGGTCCTACTCAAAGGTGACCAGACTCTATACCCCCTGGAGCAGGCCTCACTGAACGGCCGCCCGCAGGTCAGATCCAGCCCAGTGACATGTGGCTTGGTCCTGAAGTATTTTTTAAAATGTGAATCGGTTGCCAACACTTGAAATATCAGGAGATGTCACATAAAATTCATTTCTCTGGCTTTTCCTGAGAAATGATAAAGTCTGTTCTCACCGGCGCACGTTCTTCCAGGCATGGGGGAGGCAGGGAGCTGGAGCTGGGTCCCGGGCGCCTGTTCTAGAATGGTGCATAGTAGGTGTGCTCCTGTTCACCCAGTCCCCTCCCCTCACAAATATTGTCCCCAGGGTCCTTAAGTGTGAGTACGAGTTCACCAGCCAAAGAGGCATGGAAAAGCATTCCAGGAAAGGGGAACAGCATGTGCTCACGGGATTCATGATTCAAAAGCCACAAGCCCGTATCGAGAGCTCACCATCTGTACTGGGAGATACACCAGGGAGCCGTGGAATCCCTGCTCTCCTGGAGCTCATGTCTCTGCCAGTGGTTCTCAGTCGGGGATGATTTTGCCCCCAGCGAACATCAGCAGTGTCGATCATCATAACTGGGGGAGGGAGAGGTGTAACTGGCGTCTGGTGGGTCAAGGCCAGGGATGCTGCTAAATATCCTCCAGTGTGCAGGATGGTTCCCATGACAGAGTATGATCCAGCTCCAAATGCCGACAGTGCCAGGGCTGAGAAGCTGGCCTGGGGCGAGAGATGATAAACAGGATAAGCCAGTAAATGATTTTGACTCCTAGTGACCGTATATGACGGGGCAGAGCTGCCCCACAGGGTTTCCTAGGTTGTGATCTTTACAGGTGCAAAACACCAGGTCTTTCTTCTGTGGAGCTGCTGGATGGATTCGAACCCACAACCTTTCACTGAGCTGCCGAGTATTTAATCATTTCAGCACCAGAGCTCCTTAAACCAATAAATACATAACCTGAAGTTAGGTGGTGCTGAGAGTTTTCTGATGATGGGGATTAGAAGAGGAAGGAAGGGTGCAGCTGCCTGGAGGAGGTAGAGTACGAGCAGAAAGCTGAGGATAAGAAGGTGCAGGTCCTGGCGGGACGGTGCCTGGCATCGTGGTTGCTCACTGAAGGGTATGTTCTTGGTTTCACCCACTCTGTCCTCACCACAGCCTTGCTTGTGGAGCAGGCATGGGCGTTCCTATTTGTTCTGTATGGGTAAAGTGCAGGGACTTCAGCCCTGGCTGACCCAGGCCACCTGACCATCCTTAGCTGGTGTCTTTGGGCTGATGGGAGGGTAACAGCCTCTGGTTGACCTGCTCTCGTTCAGTTGGTCAATAAATATCTATGGGGTGCTCACTGTGGCCTAGTGAGACTGAGCAACTTCAGGGCAAGGCACCTGGCCCCCGTCCTGGGACATGGTAGATACGCAGAAAATGTTGGTCAAATGCATAAAAAAAAGAGATTGATAAATAAATAAATAAATGACAGTCCATGTAAAATCACGATAATGGCCAGTGCTGATTGAACACCTACTGTGTGCCAGACCCCTCAGAGGGAGATAAAATGATCATCCCCAGTTCTGAGGTGAGAAGTTTGAGGTGCAGAGAAGGGATGCCAATTGCCAGAGACCATGTGGGCAGGACTGGAAACCAGGGCTGGGACTGGAACCCAGGCCTCCCTGCCCCAGGCTGGATCCACTGCCTCAGCACTTTATATACCCTGTTTCAGTTTATGGCCCTGCCGACCCTGCTAGGTAGGTGGTAGCAGTATCCCATTTTACAGATGAGGAAAGTGAGGCTCAGGGAGGTGAAGTCTCTTGCATCTGTATTTGAATCTAGGCTCCATGCTTTGGACCACCAAGCCCTGCCCCTCACAAACCCCATCTGCCTCTTGCTGAGAGTTAATCAGCCCGTAGAGGCGCCGGGAGGGAGGGTGGGCAGGGGGTTAAGTGGTCTGCAGGATCAGGCAGGAGGCTGAGGAACATCAGGGTCCCCAGGTAGGCAGGTGGGAGCAGGTGGCCCCAGGGAGCTGCCAACCTTCCGCCCCCACATGAAGGCACGCCCGCAGGGAAAGCCTGTCTAGAAGCCGCCCGTGTTGTGCACCGGGCTGACAATGGCCCCTGTGTCTGCACAGATGGCAGCAGAGGGGAGGCATTGTTCTCTGGGACACCTTCCCGCCAAAGTGGCTGCGGGCGGCCCCTGTCCCGAGACACTTGGCACAGAGCTGTTCCGGGCGCCTAAGGGAGGTGTGTTTGTGAGTGTGTGTGGGTGCCAGTGTGCAAAGTTAGAGTGTGTGTGTGTGTGTGAGTGTGTGTGTGTGTGTGTGAGGTAGGTCATGTGTGTCTGGGTCTGGCTCTGAGTGTGCCCCTGTGTCTGTGTGTCTTGCCCACCTTGGCTGGTGGGGCTGAGCAGGTTTGTGGCTTTGGGCGCTGGTATGTGTCTGTCCATGTGTCTCTGGGCATGTCTGTGGCTGTGTCTGTGGGCTGTACTATGCACCTGGCTCCGCGTGTGTGTCTTGGGCTCTGTGAACCTTGGGCGTGTGTGCTCACATGTGTCTGAGCCTGCCCGCGTCTGTGTGTGGCTGCTTCTCCCTCTGAGTCTGCCTGTGGAGTGTCTTGACGCCAAGAGACAACAGAGCCCTGGTTTCAGGGTGAGGCTGAGCTCCACTTTCTGCCAATGCAGGGACGGGGACAGGGCTGCAGGCTGAGGGGACGGCAAGGTAAAGGCTGGGGGTTTGCAGGCGCAGCCGAGAGGCCAAGTGGCTGCGGCCGAGCAAGGAGTTGGAACTTGGTCCCGAGTGAGGTGGCGCCGTTGGTGGGGTTGACCTGTGTTTTGTGGTGATGTCGCTGGCTGCGGTGGTGAATGGATTGCAGGGTAAGAGTGGAACCTTTTGGAGTTGTCAAGTCCCTTTTTCAGTTTTACTTGTTTACAAAGAAGTTCCATGACCTCAGGGTGCCCCACTCCGGGCAGGAATCACAACCCCTGTTTCGTAGAGGTAGAAACTGAGGCCCAGGGAGGAAAAATGCCTTCCCAGGCTGGAAGTTTGGGAGCTGGTCCAACGCTAAAGCCAGTACTCATCCTCCTCCTCTTGGCTACCCGCCACTCCCTGAGTCTCTTCCTGTCCTGTGCTAATAACAGAGAACCTGGCATTCCAGTCAAGGAACAGGGACTCTGGAGCCAGAAGGCCTGAGTTCAAATTCCATCTCTGCCACTGAACAGCTATGGGACCTTGGGCAGGTCACTTAGCCTCTCTAGGCCCCAGTTTACACGTCTGTAAGATAGGAACAGCGATAATACTCACCTTTAAAAGTGTTGTGAAGGATTCAAATGCCACCAATTACCCTACTCATAATAAAATTCCTCCTTCTCCTTTATTTTTCTCTAAAACTATGACCACCTTCCAACATACTACATGGTTTATTTACTTACTATGACATTAGCATGTCAGTTCCACAAAGACAGGATGTTTGGGTGCTTTGTTCACTGCTTATGCCTAGAACAGTGTCCAGCACACAGTAGGTGCTCAATAAATTTTGTAAATGAATGACAGACAATATATGTCAAATATTGGAGCATGGCCTGACACATAGTAAGTAGACCGAGAGCACTAGCTCTTAGCATTAAGTGGGGAGAGGGCTTAGGGCTGGGCGTTTTAAAGTGCCAGATTGGGAATCGGGGCCCCCGACCCCTTTCCTGAACTTCCTTAAGGTCCCTCCCTGGTTGGTGCAAACCATTTGCACTTGGATACTCGTCAAATCGTTGGCAGTTCCAATCCACCTATCAGTGCTAAAGAAGAAAGGCCTGGTGATTTACTTCCATGTGATTGTTGCTGTTTTTGTTGAGCTGCCTTCATGTCAATTCCACCTCACGGAGACCCCATGTGTACAGGGTAGAAGTGCTCCATAGGATTTTCAAGGCTTGACCTTTCAGAAGCAGATGGCCAAGGCTGTCTTCTGAGGTGCCTCTGGGTGGGTTCAAACTGTCAACCTTCCAGTTAGTAGTCGAGCACTGAACCGTTTGTGCCACTCAGGGACTCCTCTGTAAGATCACAGCTATTGACAACTATGAAGTGCATTCCTACTTGGGCACGCATGGAGTCACCATGAGTCAGTGTCGACTTGACTGCAATGGGTTTCTTTCCTTCCAGGTCTGTACCTCCCTCTCTAGGTTGGACACTGCCTGTCTTTGGTCTCCATGGTCTGAAGATAGGCTGGATCTGGCAGGAGCTATGAAGCTGTGGTCTCATGCCCCTATGTGAGATCTGTGACTCAGTTTCCCTACCTGGCCACGGCTTATCCAGAGGCCTCAGTGGTCTTCATTCTTTCAGGACATTCCCTGATGTAGGGGCCTGACCCCCTCACTGTGAAGGACCCCTGTTCCACTGTCAGCAACAGCAAATAGAAATCTCTAGTTGGGGACAAATCCAGTTGACAGCTAGGGCAAAAATGTCCCACCAATGGCACATGGCACCATTGGGCAAATATTTGTCAAGTTCAATGTGCTTGTCAAGGAGGCAGCTCCATGGGCATAAAATCTTTCTAAGAAACGTGAAAGGAGAGACCTAGGCCTCAGGGACAAATTGGGTGGCGTGAACTCCCAAGGTCATTGTGCCCAGTCCCTGCCACCTGGTCACTGTTCCTGGGCTCGCCTCTGTACCCTGGTGTCCGTGGCTTCCTGAGAAGGGCCAAGGAGCTGGAGGGGGATTGGGGGCCACGTGAGGAACAAGCCTCCTTTGTCCTTTCACTTCCTGCTCCTTGGCTTCCTGACTCCCAGCTCTGACCGGGACTGTGCTGCCTGCACCAGAGGCTGCTCAGCAGAAGTGGAGGTGGGTGGGGGGCTGCTTGGCTGGGTGGCTGTGGCCCCTCCCTTGGGGACCAGCTGGGATGCAGGTGCTTTGCTCAGCATAACTGGACAGCCTTGGTATCAGCCCTCGGGCCTGCACCCTCCTCAGCCTGTGTCTCCTAGTCCTTTATTTGCCCCACATTTACTGAGCACCTACTATGTGCCCAGCCCACAGGGACAATGAGAAGGCCTTGAAGAGGGAATGGTTTGGCCTGTTCATAGAGCGGCAAGGAAGCCAGTGTGGGTGGGCTGAAGGATTGAGAGAGTAGAGGAGGAGATTGAGAGGGAGAATGGAAGTGACTGATAGAGGTGAAGGAGGTGATTGGTGAGGGTGGAGGAGGTGATTGAGGGGTGGAGGAGGTGGTCGAGGGGGTGGAGGAGGTGACTGGGGGGAGAATGGAGGTGAGCGATGGAGGTTGAAGAGGTGGTCGAGGGGTGGAGGAGGCGATTGAGGAGTGGAGGAGGTGATGGGGGGAGTGGTGAATTGAGGGGGTGGAGGTAATTAAGGGAATGGAGGAGGTGATTGAGGGGAAGGTGATCAAGCAGAGTCAGAGAGGTCACTGGGTGGAGCATGCAGGGCTCCATAGGCCAGGGACTGACTTCAGATTTTCTTCTAAATGTGATGGAGACCCCCTGGAAGGCTCTGAGAGGGACTTTTTAGGGCATCACTTTGTTAAAGTATGCTTCTGGCTGCCGTGGGGAGGACAGACATGGGAGGGTGTAAGGAGGAGGGGCAGGTCCCCTCTAGTACAGGTGCCAGATGATGGGGAGGTAACCGTAGCCACGGAGTTGGTGGGATTCAGGGTGTACCTTGAAGGCGGAGCCACAGGATGGCCTGATGGAGGGGGTGGTGTGGGGTGCAGGAAAGGGAGAGCAGTTGAGGACCACTCAGAGTGTCTGGTCTGAGTGGCTGGGAGACTGTTGTTAGGTGCCATCGGGTCAGTAACCACTCACAGTGACCCTATGTACAACAGAACAAAATACTGCTGCGCCCTGCGCCATCCGCACAATTGTTGCTATGTTTGAGCCCACTGTTGCAACCACTGTGTCAATCCATCTTGTTGAGGGTTGTTCCTTTTTTCACTGACCCTCTACTTTACCAAGAATGATGTCTTTCTCCAAGGACTTGTCCCTTCTGATAATACATCCAAAGTACGTGAGATAAAGTCTCGCCATCCTTGGTTCTAAGGAGCATTTTGGCTGTACTTCTTCCAAGACAGATTTGTTCATTCTTCTGGCAGTCCATGGCTTGTTCAATATTCTTTGCCAACACCATCATTCAAATGCATCAATTCTTGTTTGGTCTTCCTTATTTATTGTTCACCTTTCACATGCATAGGAGGCAATTGAAAAATACCATGGCTTGGGTCAGACACACCTTAGTCCTCAAGGTGACATCCTTGCTTTTTAACACTTTAAAGTTAATATGTTATTTGATTTCTTGACTGCTGTTGCCATGGGCATTGACTGTGGATCCAATTAAATCCTTGACAACATCCATATTTTCTCTGTTTGTCATGATGTTGCTTGTTGGTCCAATTGAGAGGATTTTTCTTTTCATTATGTTGAGGTGTAATCCATACTGAAGGTGTAGTGTTTGATCTTCATCAGTGAGTGCTTCAAGTCCTCTTCACTTTCAGTATTTGCATATCATAGGTTGTTAATAAGTCTTCCTCTAAATCTTGATGCCATATTGTTCTTTATATAGTCCAGCTTCTCGGGTTATTTGCTCAGCATACAGATTGAATAAGTATGGTGAAAAGATACAACCCTGATGCACATCTTTCCTGGCTTTAAACCACACAGTATCCCCTTGTTCTGTTGGAACAACTGCCTCTTGGTCTATGTACAGGTTCTGCATGAGAACAATTAACTGTTCTGGAATTCCCATTTTTTGCAATGTTATCCATAATTTGTTATGATCCACACAGTTGAATGCCTTTGCATAGTCAACAAAACATGGGTAAACATCTTTCTGGTATTCTCTGCTTTCAGCCAAGATCCATTTGACATAAGCAATGATATCTCTTGTTCCACATACTCTTCTGAATCCAGCTTGAATTTCTGGCAGTTCCCTGACAATATACTGCTGCAACTGCTTTTGAATGATCTTCAGCAAAATTTTACTTGGGTTTAATATTAGTGATATTATTCAATAATTTCCACATTCCGTTGGATCACCTTCCTTTGGAAAGTATACAAATGTTGATCTCTTCCGATTGGTTGGCCAGGTAGCTGTCTTCCAGATTTCTTGGCATAGATGAGTAAGTGTTTCCATCATTGCATCCCTTTATTGAAACATCTCCGCTGGTATTTCGTCAGTTCCTGGTGTCTTGTTTTTAACCAATGCCTTCAGTGCAGCTTGAACTTCCTTCAGTACCGTCTGTTCTTGGTCATATGCTACCTCCTGAAATGACTGAATGTTGACCAATTCTTTTTGGTACTGTGACTCTGTGCATCTCTCCCATCTTCTTTTGATGCTTCTTGCATCGTTCAAGATTTTGCCCATTGTTGTTGCTGTTGTTAGGAGTTGTCGAGTTGGTTCTGACTCATAGCGACCCTATGTACAACAGAACAAAACACTGCATGGTTCTGCACCATCCTCACAATGGGTGCTCTCATAAACTGAATTGCATACCCCAAGAATATGTGTATGAATTTGGCTAGGCCACAATTCCCAGTATTATGTGATTGTCCACCATTTTGTCATCTGATGTGATTTTCCTATGCGTTGTAAATCCTATCTCTATGATGTTGATGAGATGGGATTAGTGACAGTTATGTTAATTTGGCAGGACTCAGTCTACAAGATTGGATTGTGTCTTGAGCTAATCTCTTTCAAAATATAAAAGAGAGAAACAAACAGAGAGAGATGGAGACCTCATACCACCAACAAAGAAGAGCCAGGAGAAAGTGTGTCCTTTGGACCCAGGGTCCCTAAGCTGAGAAGCTGATTGATTGGGGAAGGTTGATGACAAGGACTTTCCCCCAGAGCTCACACAGAGAGAAAGCCTTCCCCTGGAGCTGGCACCCTTAGTTTGGATCTGAAGCCTCCTAGACTGTGAGAGAATAAATTTCTCTTCGTTAAAGCCAACTACTTGTGTTATTTCTGTTATAGCAGCAGTAGATAGATAACTAAGACAGTTGCTGTGTTTAAGTCCATTGTTGCAGTCCATCTCGTCGAGGGTCTCATTCTTTTTTGCTGACCCTCTACCTTACCAAGCATGATCTCCTTCATTTTGCCCACAGAATCCTTCAATATTGCAACTCAAGGCTTGAATTTTTTCTTCAGTTCTTTCAGCTTGAGAAATGCCAAGCATATTCTTCCCTTTTGGTTTTCTAACTCCAGGTCTTTGCACATCTTTACTTAGCTCTTTTATTTCTGTTCACTTTAGCTACTCTGTATTCAAGAGCAAGTTTCAGAGTCTCTTCTGTTATTTATTTTGGTTTTCTCTATCTTTCTTGTCTTTGTAATGACCTTTGGCTTTCTTCATGTATAAAGCCCTTGGTATCACCTCTCAACTTATCTGGTCTTTCGTCATTAGTGTTCAATGCATCAAATCTATTCTTGAGATGGTCTCTAAATTCAGGTGGGACATACTCAAAGGTCATACTTTGGCTTTCACAGACATGTTTTCATTTTCTTCAGCTTCAGCTTGAACTTACATATGAGCAATTGATGGTCTGTTCTGCAGTTGATCCCTGGGCTTGTTCTGACTGATGATATTGAACTTCTCCATTGTCTCTTTCCACAGATGTCTTCGATTTGATTCCTGTGTATTCCATCCAATGAGGTCCACGTGTATAGTCGCCATTTATGTTATTGGAAAAGGTATTTCCGATGAATAAGTTGTTGGTTTTGCAAAATTCTATCATACTATCGTCTTCAGCATCATTTCTATTACCAAAGCTATGTTTTCCAACTCCCAATCCTTCTTTGCTTCCAGCTTTCAAATTCCAACCACCAGTAATTATCAATGCATCTTGATTATGTATTCGATCAGTTTCAGACTGTGGAAGTTGGTAAAAATCTTTAATTCCTTCATCTTAGGCATTAGTAGTTAGTTCATAAATTTGAATAATAGTCATATTAACTGGTCTTCCTTGCAGGTGTAAGGATATTATTCTGTCACTGACAGTGTTGTACTTCAGGATAGATCTTGAAATGTTCTTTTTGACAATGAATGTGACACCTTTCCTCTTTGATTTGTCATTCCCGACATGGTAGATCATCTGATTGCCTGATTCAAAATGGCCAATACCAGTCCATTTCAGCTCACTAATGCTAAGATGTCAATCTTCAAGTGCTCCATTTCATTTTTGAAAACTTCCAATTTTCCTTGATTCATACTTTGTATATTTCGTGTTCCGATTACTAAGGGATGTTTGTAGTTGTTTCTTCTCCTTTTGAGTCATGCCACGTCAGCAAATGAAGGTCCTGAAAGCTTTAATTCATCCACATCATTTAGGTCAGCTCTACTTTGAGGAGGCAGCTCTTCCCCAGTAGCATTTTGAGTGCCTTCCAACCTGAGGGGCTCATCTTCCGGCACTATATCAGACAATGTTCCACTGCTATCATAGGATTTTCACTGGCCACTTTTTTTTTTCAGAAGTAGATTGCCAGGTCCTTCTTCCTAGTTTGTCTTATTCTGGGTGCACCACTGAAACCTGTCCACCACGGGTGACCCTGCTGATATTTGAAATACTGGTGGCGTTGTTTCCAGCAACACAGTAACATGCAAGCCACCACAGTACTTCACACTGACAGAAGAATGGTGGCTGGGTTACTGGAGGTGGCATTTTCTGAAGCAGGGGTGGGGAAGAAGCAGATCTGGGGCAGATGCTGAGGTCAGTACTAGGTGCGCTGAGCTGAGGTGTCTTGAATGCAGGTGAGTAAGGAAAGCCACCACCTGCCCACTGCCGCTGCTCTTGTTCTGACGCCCAGTGGTTGCCCCAGGACAATTTCCATAGTGCCCAATTGTCCTCCTAGACTCTCCTTGTTCCGGTCCTTCCTCCTCTATGCCTGCCAAGCTCATTTCCAGAAAGCACAACTCTAGATTCTGTCTCTACTTTGATCTAAAACTGTCAATAGCTCCCCACTGCCACCCAGATAAAGTCCAAATGCCTTGGCTGGGTTCCCTGAGCCCTGTACAATCTACCGCAACCTCTCTGCAGCCTTGTCTCCCATGTAGCCAGCCAAGCAGGTGACCCTCAGTTCCCCAAACATACGCTGTCCCTTCCCACCTCCACACCCTTGCTCAGGCCATTCCTGCCAGCTGGAAAGAACCTTTCTCACCTCACCTCGGAGATGAGTTTAAAGACCTTGCCTCTCAAGTCTGTAGCTTTCTGTTTGTTTCTTTCTCCCAGAACATATCGCACAGCATTGGAATTACATTTATTTATATCTTCTCCTCCCAGACAGCAGAAAGGTGTTAGTTTCATTTCCGGGCTTGGTGCCAGGCTCTGAATAGATCCTGGTTAGACTCGGTAGGTGAGCTGTTGAAGACACTGCATTTGCAGAAGTCTGGGCCCACCCAGCCCTGTCCCCCTTTTCTGGAGACCACACTGATTCTTCCCTGGGGGGGGGCCACCACTGCTTAGTCCATGTGGACCAGGTGAGCTGAGCCACCCCAGGAGTGGACACATAACCCAGGCCTAGCCAATCAGAACATCCCAGGCCCCTGGCTATATTGATTGGTTTGGTGATGGGCATATGACCTAATCAGAGCCAATAGAATTCAAGTCTGAGACTTTGGTAGGAAGAGGTCTTGGTGTTGTGAGGATGAAATGCATCATTCCATCTAAAGCAATGGGCACAGTGCCAGGCACATGGTGGTGGTGTTGTGTTAGCTGCCATCAAATTGACCCCCAACTCATGGCAACCCCACACACAATGGAACAAAACTCTGTCTGGTCCTGCCTCATCCCTATGACTGGTTGTAGATTGGACCATTGTAGTCTATAGGGTTTTCACTGTCTGGTTTTCAGAAGTAGATCATCAGGCCTTCCTTCCTAGTCCTAGGCATGTGGTAAGTGTTCAATAAATGTGAGCTATTACTATTATTACCATTGGTATTATTGCTTAGGGAGAGGGATGAAGGAGCTGGGTCAGGCTTGATGTGGGTGGCAGGTACAGAGGGAGACTGGCAGCCTCAAGAGTAGAAATTAAGAATTCAACCAAAGCAAGCAGAGAAGCTGTGAGGAGAAGTATGAGCCCTGAGAATCTCCTGAGGAGTAGGGAGAATGCCAGGGTTCCCATCCTGAGGGGAACACACCCTTCTACTTAGAAGTGAAAGAAGCAGAGTCTTGGGAAGGTGGGATGCTCAGGGACATCCAGGTATTAAGTCAGAAACAGCCAAGGAAGTGTTTGCTCTTCCTCTTCCAAAATCCCCACGATGTCACCAAGGCTAGGGGTCCCCCAGCTCAAGGCCAAGGGGCTCCCTCCCATGCTTCCCAGCCCCTCCAGGGGTCAGGCACAGGCCTCCTGCCTCCTCCAGCCTGTCTCTGACAGCATCTCCACAGCGAGCCCTGTCACCATATGGGTTGAGCAACTCTACCGGAGTGTACATTTTCTATTCATGTTAACCACTATTCATTCACTTCCCCTCATGTTCACTGATCAGTTGTGTCCCTTGTCATTTCTCAGGGGATACTGTGACCCTTCCTGTGAACCCTTCACAGTGTAGCTGGGAACTTGAGTCACCCAAGAGAGCAACGAGGGTCACTTCTCATTCACCAGAAGCCCCCAGCCTGGTTCTCAGATGGAAACAGAAATAATAATAACAATGAACAGGTACCAGTTCCAACAGCACCCCTGGTCCTTTAGATGCACTGACTCTGAGGTTGGTGCCATTCTTACTCCCATTTTCTAGATGAACGAATGAGGCCCAGAGTGGCTAAGTAACTTGCTGATAAGTGGAGGAGCCATGATTTGAACCCAGGCAGTCTAGTTCCAGAATCTGTCCCTGCTCCCCGTCCCATAGTAATTCTGCTCAGCATGTAGCTCGGGGACTCACCCAGTTCCTCCTTTGATCCCACACATGTGATCAAAGCCTGGGCAATCAGGGAACTTCGGAGCACCCCCTAGTCATTGTTATTGGAGGGATAGCATATGACCCATGCCAGGCCAATCAGAATCCCTTCTGGAAGTTGCAGTTGTGAGCTATAAAAATGGTGCCCATTAAGAGCTGCTGGTGGCCATCTTGTCACCAAGTGGAGAAAACATGTCTGAGAATAAAGTCAAGCAGAGGTAAGCAGAGTCAACAGATGGAGAGAGAGAGAAAGACTTAATGGCATTACCATGCTTTTTTTGAACTCCTGGATCCAACCATGCCTGAAATCCTTGGACAAATCAGCTAACTTGAACAATAAATGCACCCTCCAAAGCTATTTGAATTGGATTTTGTCTCTTGCAGCTGAAAGTCTTACCTGATGCAAACTATAGAAATTCAATCACGCTTAGTTAGACCTTTAACAAATCACCTTTGTAGAAAAAAAGTTACGAAGAAAAAAATCAGAAATTCTATTTTCAAATGTATCATCAGTTCATTTGTTCATGAAATAAATGTTTTTGTAGTAGTTAATGTGTGCCAGGCACGGTGCATCCAGGCTGTAATCATTATTACAGACCTGAATGGCAAAGCAGCCAGGAGGTCCCTTCAATGAGGGAAGAGGCTGGATGAGGACTGTGGTGACCTGGAGAAGCAGCCACAACTGAGCTTCTGTAGAAATATGTCCCTGTTATGCCAGAAAGCCACTTTCCTCAAGAAAAAAAAAAACAGAAATCCAGATTTTGATATGAACACTCCAAATTTTTAAATGTTTCCAACTGATTTTTTTTTTTTTTTTAAACATTGGTTTACCACTTCACACCCGCCAGGATGATTATGACAAAAAAGGACAGAAAATAACAAGTGTTGGCAAGGATTTGGAGCAATGGGAGCCCTCATACACTGATGTGGGAATGTAAAATGGTAGAACCACTTTAGAAACAGCCTGGCATTTCCTCAAATGGTTAAACCACGTGATTTAACCAGCAATTCTACTCCCAGGTATACACCCAACAGAATTGCAAACATGTCCACACAAAACCTGTACACAAAGGTTCATAGCAGTATTGTTCATAATGTCCAGTGACAACAATCCAGATATCCATCAACAGATGAATGGATAAATAAAATGTGATATATACATGCATACAGGAGCCCTTGAGTGGTGCAGACAGTTAACACGCTCAGCTGCTAACTGAAAGGTTGGAGGTTAGAGTCCACCCAGGGGCTCCTCAAAAGGAAGGCCTGGCTACTTCCAAAAAAATAGCCGTTGAAAATCTTGTGGAGCAGTTAGTTCTACGCTGGTACACGTGGGGTCATCGTGAATCAGAATCAACTTGACTGCAGCTGGTTGGTATATACGTAACACGGAATATTATTTGGCAATAAAAAGGAATGAAGCACTTAGACTCAGTACAACATGGATGGACTTTGAGAACATTGTGCTAAGTCAAAGAAGCCAGTCACAAAGGAACACGTATTGTAGGATTCTGTTCATATGAAATATCCCAAATAGGCGAATCCACAGAGACAGAAAGCAAATTAAAGGTTACCAGGGACTGGAGAAGGGGCCTGGGGAGTTATGGTGATGGTTGCAAAACTCCACGCATATACTAAAAACCACTTAATTGTACACTTTAAAAGGGTGCATTTGAGCTCTGGTCGCATAGTGGGTAAGAGCTTGCCTGCTAACCAAAACGGTCAGCAGTTCAAATCCACCCCTTGAAAACCATATGGGGCAGTTCTACTCTGACCTATAGGGTCACTATGAGTCAGAGCCAACTCGACAGCACCTAACAATAACAGCAACATATGCTATGAGAACTATATCTCAATAAAGCTGTTTTCAGAAAACAGAAGCGTTGGTTGGCCTGACAGGGCTCCTCCGTTGGCCAGAGTCACCTGCTTTTCCGGTCCTGGTTGAGGAGGTCATCCTCAGTTATCCGGAACATTCTGCCACCGGAACACCCAGTTCCCGCAAACCACGTGGGACTGTCCCAGAGGCAGAATTTCCCCATGGGGACCAGCAGCGGTGGAGAAGCGCCCCTGGATTGGGCGGTTGCTTCTGACACTTCCCTTTTTGTTCCTTTCAAAAATAAATGGTTAAATGCAAGCAGAAAAAGGCTCTGCTTGTAACTTCTAGCCCCAAACAAGAAGGAAATAGATCAGGGTGAGCCTGTGGTTCAGAGTCCCATGGCCTAGGCCCAGCATCTTCCTCCATGCCCATCTGGGAAGGTTCCGGAATCTTGTGTATGCACGTGGCAGGGTTGGGACTGCCCTCCTGCCCCCTTCCTTCTCCCCGCCTCACTTCTTTGAGGTGAAGTGAGTAAGCAGATAGAAACTTGTGAGCATCAGAGTGATCGCAATGGTGCCAGGAGAGGAGGTGGGCTGGAAGGCCTGCTGTCCTGTCACTTCTCTGACAGGGATGACCTGAAGACATAAAACCTTTCACAGTCAGACCAGAGCTGTGGATTTAGGAAAGACATCTGAAGCCTCAGGAGGAAGTTTGAGCCTTTTCTGGGGATATGGTTGTGGGAGGAGGCTGTGGAGAGAAGACAGGTGGAGAGGAGAGACAAGTGACGCTGTGAAAACGCTGTGCCGCCTGAGGGGAGATTTCACAGAATAAAGTCAAGACACAGTTCACACAGGACCTGAATTCTGACTGTTCCTTTGGCAGCCCCATTCTCCTAGTCCATCTGAGTGGCAACCCCACCCCCTTAGCCCTGGCAGGTCCTATTCTTCTGTCCCCTCAGGTTGGGTGTCGACCACATTCCCCTGGCACACCTTAACGGCAGCCCCATGCTCCAGAACCAAGTTGGCAAAGATCTGATTCTTTGACACCTAGGAAGCTGTGGCTAATAGTCCTTCATTCACCAAACACTGGCTGAGCACCTACTATGTGCCAGGCACTGTGCTAGGTGGGAGAAGGCAAGTACGGTCCCCACCCTCATAGAGTCAATGTTCTAACGGAAGAGCTAGACAAGCAATAGTTCCAGCATGGAATGTCACAAGGGGAGAATCCTGAGGAAATCAAAGGAGGGGAAGAAGGAGGGGAATCAAGGGTTGCCTCTGAAAGCGGTCACCTGGAGAGGTGACATTTCAGCTGAGACTTGAATGAAGTGACATGTGGGGCAGCGGAACAGTGCAGGAATGGCAAGTGCCAAGGCCCTGAGGCTGGAGTGGGCCTGCAGTGAAATGGGCCAGAATGGCTGGAGCTGAGGGAGGGCGAGAGAGAGGGCGCGTGGAGGTGGATGAGGTCAGGGAGGTTGCAGGGGCCAGGCCAGGCCTTGCGGGCTGTTGTGAGGACTTCAGCTTTACTCCAAGTAAGGTAGGAGCCATGGAGGGTTCTGAGCAAAGGAGGGATAGGCTCTGACCTGGGTTCTCACGGGATCCTTCTGGCTGTGTAGGGGGAATGGACTATGGGGGTGACAGGCGGAAGGGCAGGATCAGGGAAGCCAGCGAGAAGACGACTGCAATAGTCCAGAAGGAAGGTGATGTGGCTGGCCCAGGGCGGCAGCAATTGAGGGAGGAGAAGTGGGTCTTGTTTCCTCTCAGGTGGACAATGTACGTGCTGCTGAGATAGATAGGACAAGTGAAACTAAGGAGATTCTACTCATATACTATAAAAAATGACAAAAACAAAAAACCAAACCCGTTGCAGTCGAGTTGATTCCAACTCATAGCGACCCTATAGGACACAGTAGAACTGCCCCATAAGGTTTCCAAGGAACTGCTGGTAGATTCGAACTGCTGACCTTTTGGTTAGTGGTCAAGCTCTTTTCACTGCGCCACCAGAGCTCCTACACATATACCATACACACTTGCATATACTACATGCAGACTCTACCCACATATACACTCTACCAAAAACCAAACACAACCCATTGCTGTAGGGTCGATTCTGACTCACAGTGATCCATCCTATAGGACAGAGTAGAACTGGCCCTAGGGTTTCCAAGGAGCTGTTGGTAGGTTTGAACAGCCGACCTTTTGGTTAGCAGCCTTAGCTGTTAACCACTGCGCCACCAGGGCTCCATACAGATTCTACGTACATATAAATTTTACACATACATCATATATTTTACATACATGTGAGTTTAGGCACACAGATTCTATACATATATTTAGACACACATATATATTTGATCCACACACAGATTTGACACATATAATACACATGTACATGCATTCTACATATATATAAATTCTGTAATACATTTTACACACATATTACTTGTACATTATATATACATATTCTACACAAATATAGATTCAATATAGATTCTATATACATATAGATTCTACACACATTACACACATATACATATCTATGACATATGGATTTGACACATATAATATACACATATAAATATTCTACATACATATACATTTGACAACCATATCACACGCATAGATTCTACACACACACAGACTTGACACATAGTAATAAACCGAGTCAGCCCTGACTTCTAACACACGGTCAGTGAGCCTCGTCCTGGCATTGTAGAGTACAGCTCCTGCCACTTATGAGTGTGCGACTCAGGCTTTGCTTCTCTAAACCCGTTTTCCTCATCTTTAAAATGGGGATGACGGTCCCTGCCTCAAAGGGTTGTTTGGAGGACTGGATGAGATCACCCTGTATGCAAAGCAGCTGGCCTGGCCCAGAGCCAGATCTGGGAGCAGGACTGTTTATTAACAGTCATCACGCTAATAACGAGGTCTGTTTTGGGGCCAAGCAAGCCCCGTGGAGCACCTTCCTGGAACAAGGGCGTGTACATACACCTGTACGCCCACTCTCCCGCGCAGGGCACCTGGGAAAAAAGGACAGAACTGCAGCCTCTGTCTGGGAAGGATGGACCGAGAACTATTGTGGAAACCTATGAGTCAGTAACAGGCACCAAACAGTTAATGGGAGCGCCGCCTCGGCTACAGTAATGATGGAGAGATAGAAGCTTAGATAATGTCCAGAAGGCAGGTGGATTAGTCAGGGCTCTCTCGGTTGTAAGGGACAGAAACTCAATCCAAACCAGTTTAAGTAAGAGGGAATTTATTGGGTCATGTAAAAAAAAAAAAAAAAAAATCCAGGTGCTTGAATGAAATCATCGGTTTTCCATGTTTTAGGCAGGTTCTTCTCATGTGTCTGCTCCAGGTTTACCTACTCCTAGAAGGAAGAATTGAGTTTATTTTTATATGTGAAGCGCTAACCAGCACCCAACATACCCGATGCTGTAGAAGTATTAGCTAATATTTTATTATTACTACCCCTAATAATACTAACATTACCCTATCAGTCCAGCACCACCAGATGAAAGCAAGGGCTCTTTCTCAACTATTCCAATAAAAGTCCCAGGACTGGCTTCATGGTCTTCTTTGGATCATGTGGTCATCTCTGGCCATACCCTGTGGCCCACAACCAAATTCTTGGCCCCGTGAACCCCCTTGAAGCTGGGAGTGGGTTAGCTCTGCTCAAACTCTATGGACTCAGAGTGGTGGAGAGAGGCTCCTTCATAGAATATCAGAAAGCGGGGGGCTGGGGGCTGGCCAGGCATAGCCTTTCCCCAATGGGGGCCATGGCAAGGTCAAATCTGCTGTCTGGCCTTCCCTGGGAGAGGCCCCAGGACCCAGGTAGTCATAGCTCCTCCAACACCTGGAAGTCCTGAGGCCTAGATTTCCCCCAGCATTGCCTTATTTGCTCTAGGAAGGCCTCTAGAGTTGGACAGACATGGGCTTGATATCCAGCCCCTCTGCTTAGTTTTACCTCCCTGTGCCTCAGTTTCCCCATATGTGAAATGGGATAATTAGCTCATCTCCTTGATTAAACAAACATATAGAACACTGTATTTGACATTTATTGGGTATGACCAGCCTCAATACTTTGTGTTTATTAACTTATTTGACCCTCACAACAACCCATGTTTACAGGTGAGGAAACTGAGGCACAGAGAGGCAAAGTCACTCACCTCAGGCCACCCAGCCAAGGAGTGGCAGGGCTGGGATATGAACCCAGGCAGTCTGACTTTAGAGCCTCAGCACCATGGACTTATGAGATAAGGCTCAGCAGCTGTCCATATAGTAAGTGCTTTATGTATGGAGGCTGCCCCTGGCAAGATATGTCCACAGTTTTTCTCATCTGTAAAATGGCATCACAGCTGTGGAACAAAGAGAGGGACAGGCAAAAAGGGGACAAAGCAGAAACAGGGACCTTCATTGATTTAACAAACACATTTGGAGCATCTACTGTGTGCTCGGCACTGAGCTAGGTTTCGGCAACACAGCAGTGAATGCAGCAAGCTCTCTGTCCTCTGGGAGCTGCCATTCTTCTGCCTCGATGGGTGTGTAAATGGACCAGACAATTGCAGGTGGTGAGTGCTACGGAGAAGCTAGCATGGGGTGACGGGGCAGTGACAGGGTGACAGGGTGGTCGGGATGCTTCCAAGAAGAAGGGGCCTCTGAGCTGTGACCTGCAGGAGCAGCAGGAGACTCCCGGGCAGATCTGGGGGTGGGAAGCACATTCCAGGCAGGAGAGCCACCAGTGCAAAGGCCCTGCGAGGGGAACTGATGAGAGAAACTGGGTCAGCCCTGCTCTTGCGGCTGGCTGGGAAGCGGAGGCATGGAAAGACGAGGGGACAGGCCCGAGGCCACACAGCTGGATGGGGAGGAGTGGGCTGTGAGGAGGAGGCACACCAGGGCCACGACTTCGCAGGCTTTGCCCCCCCAGCCGGAATCTTCCAGGCCGCTAGAGGGGTAGCTCTCCCTCCCTGAGCCGTCCCAGCTGCTGTGGAGGTGGCTGCTGTCCTGGTTCTCTTGTTTAATTACAAACAACGTTTTTCGCCCTCACTTAATTATATGACAGACACTCGCTGGGTCGGCCACCATCTGGCCCCGCTTAGCAGCGCGGGATGACGGGGCCCAGCGACTGTCCCCCGAGAGTTGCCAGGGGCAAAGAGGGCACCATGACTGGAGGGTGTCAGGCTTGGCGTGGCCTCAGCTCTGTGAACGGGTCCTTGTCTGCAGAGTTGGGAGGACAGTGAAGGACTGCATGAGGGTCTGAGACAATAGTGGCCACTGCATTGCTGAGAGCAGCCCTAGGCTCTAAAGGGGCACTAGGCAGTGCTTTTAGGGGCCAGGATGCCCATCCCCAGAAGGCAGAACTGGCACCTACTGAGTCTCAAGGCTGCACTAGAGGGTGCAATCTCATCTCCCAGCAGCCTGTACAGGAGGGTGGAGTTTCCGTTTAGCAAATGGGGAGAGCGAAGCTCCGAGAGGCTCGGGGGTATGCCCAAGGTCCTGCAGCACCTGAGCAAGGGAGTGGGTCAGACTCCGCTCTGTCAGCTCCAAAGCTCTCCCTTTCCACGCTGACCATCAGCTTCCCAGACAGCACTTTTTTGCAGGCCGCCAGTTGTGATGGGAACACCCCATGTTTTATCCCTCTGTGGAGCTTCACACGGGGCTCTGTTTGTGGGCCTGGGCAGGCTATAACATCCTGGGTAGTTTGATGCCAGATCCTGCCCTTAGGGGTAGGGAAGAGAGCAAATGTGAATCGTTTCCTATGCCTGAATAATAACAAAAATGATATAATAGTAATAACAGGGCTAAGTGACCATTATCAAGCACTAAGTCTATGTGCCAGGTACTTTCCACGCATCACCTCATTTTCAAATTCACGCCAAACTTATGAAGGAGGCTCTGTCACCCCCACTCCACAGATGAGGAGCCGAGGCTGAGCGATGAAGGGACTACCCATGGCCATGCAGCTGGGAGGTGATAGAGGCAAGATTTGAACCCAGGCCTGTCAGACAGCAGAGACCCATGCTTCTGAGAGCTGACTCTGGAACCTGGGACTTTCCCTGGCAGTATCCTCTCTGACTATTTATGAGGCCAGTGTGCTCTGGATTCTACTTTCAGATGTGATAGAGCCTGGGGATGGAGCACTGGGGAAATCCCAACAGCAAGGTTCTGGGTTGGCTCCTGCAGGTGTCTGGGTTGGAAACATCTGTGGAGAAGGAAGAATAATCCAGAAGGGGTGAAAGATGTGAAAGATGGAGGGCCTCAGCCCTGTCGGAGCTGTGACATGAAAGGAAATGGCTACAGGAACCTGTGTCCCAGGCCTGTCACGAGCCAGAGTTTCAGAGCAGCTCTTTCTCAGTCTGTCTCCCCTCAAACCACACTTCTCTCCCACCTCCAGCTGGCCCCCTGCAGGCGCCTCCTCACAGGTGGCCCTGCTTCTGCCCTCATCCTTACGAACCATGCTCCACAAGCAGCCAGAGGGATCCTGTGAGAACTGAAGTCAGCTCACCGCCAGCCCCTGGTGAGAAACCCTCCCAGGGCTCCCCATTGCTGTCAGAACACACCTCCAAGTCCTCGCCGCAGCCTCCAGGGCCCCTCACGGGGTGCTCCCTAACACGCTGCACTTCACCTGCACTGGCTTCTCCTGCTTCCAGAGCCCACTCAGCTGGGCCCCACCTCAGGGCCTTTGCACTCTCTGTGCCCTTTGTCTGGATTTCTTAGCCCCAGGTCACACAGCCAACTCATTCCTCGCTCAAATGCCACCTCCGTGGGGAGGCCCTCCCAGACCCCTGAGCTAAGATACTGTTGTTGTTAGGTGCCATTGAGTTGACTCCAACTCATGGTGACCTTACGGACAACTGTACAAAATGTTGCCCAGTCCTGCATCATCCTCACAATCAACAACATGTTCAAGTCCACCGTTGAGGCTATGGTGCCAATCTATCTCACCGAGGGTCTCCCTTACCTTCACTGCCCCTTGACTTCACCAAACACAATATTCCCTTCCAGCTGTCTTTTCCTATGACGTGTCCAAAGCAAGCAAGTTGGACAATGTTCTGTAGTGATCCATAAGGTTTTCGTTAGTTAATTTTTTGATGTAGATTGCCGGGCCTTTCTTCCTAGTCTTTCCTCTTCCGGAAGCTCCACTGAAATCTGTCCACCGTGGGTGGCCCTGCTGATATTTGGAATATCAGTGGCATAACTTTCAGTATCACAGCAACATGCAAATCACCACAGTGTGACAAACTGACAGTTGGGTGACATTGAGCTAATTAAGGTACAGCCTCTTTTCCGCATTGCCACCCAACACCCCTAAAGTCCAGTCTATACTGCAGTCAGAGTGAGCTTTCCAACCCCAAATCTCAGCAAGGCCCTCCCCTGCCTAGATCTTGCCTTTGGCTGGATCTCCCTAATCCCGAAGCCCAGAGCCCTGGATGAGGCCCTGCTGCCTGGCCTGTCTCCAACCTCCCCCTTTATCCTAGCTCCAGCAGAAGGGAGCCTGCCTCTAAAAACTAAAACCAAATCCGTTGCCATTGAGTCGACTCCAACCCATAGCGACCCTATAAGACAGAGTAGAACTGCGCTACAGGGTTTCCAAGGCTGTAATCTTTGCGGAAGCAGGCTGCTACATCTTTCTCCCTCGGAATGACTGATGGGTACAAACTGCCTACCTTTCGGTTAGCAGCTGGGCACTTAACAACTGCGCCACCGCCAGGGTTTCTCATTCGCAGGGGCAGGTCATTCTTTGACATGGGGACTGTTCTGTGCACTGTAGGATGAGTAGGACCCTTCTGCAAGTCATGACAACTAGAAACGTTTCCAGAATTTGCCAAGTCCCCTGGGGGGCAAATCACCCCCAGCTGGGAGCCTTGCTTTTTCCTCTTCCAGGAGCACTTCCCAAGGTCCTCTGCTCCCAGCCCGCTTACTCCTCTCTGTGTGCCATGTCAGGAGCCTCCCCAACCCCAGGCTGCATTAGGGGTTTTCCTCGTACTCCCACAATGTCCTGTGCTTTCACTGTCAGAACCCTGAAGATGATATATTGTCATTGTCAGGTCAATTGCTTGCTGCCCCCCACTCCCCTGCCAGTGAGAGGTCAGCTTACATGGGCAGGTGCCACGTCTGCTTTGTCCACTGCTGGGTCCCTGGCACCCACATCTCTCATTCTCTTACCCCTTCTCTGCCTCTCTGCTGGTTGACCCTGACTGTCATTCAGTCATTCAACAAACATGTCCCAAGTGCACGTAATGTGCAGGTGCCAGAGATACTGAAATGAATCTGACATGTCCCTGCCCTCAGCAAGCTCCCACTCTCTCTGCTGGGAGAGACAGACACAAAAAGAGGTAAATACTACCTTTGGGGTCAATGTTACAGTGGGGATGTCAAGATGGCCTTCCTGGGGGAGGTGATACCTAAGCTGAGACTAGAAAGATGAATAGGATGATCAGCAAAAATAGTGGGAGAAGGCTCCAGGCAGAGGGAACAGCATGTGCAAAAGGCTGAAGGCTGGACAGAGCATGGGGCATAAAGACATTGCAGGTCATTTCATCCGGCTGGAGCCATGGTTTAGAAGGAGCAGGTATTGGCAGTGAATGGTGGGCCATGAGATAGGAGACTTTGGCAGGGGCCTTGTGGCCATGGTGAGGAGTTTGTATTTTTTCCTGAATAAGTAGGGAGCCAAGGAAAGTTGTAGGCAAAGGAAGAAGACAATCTGATTTGGGTTCTAGTAGAACCCCTCTGGCTACGTGTGGAGAACAGACTGTTGGTGGATGAGAATGAAGCAGGGAGAGCAGGGGAGGTGACTGCCACAGTCCAGGTGGGAGAGGACCGTGGCCTGGCCTGAGGGGGTAGCTGCGGGGATGAGAAGATGTGGTTAGATTTGAGAGAGATTTAGGACATAAAACTGTCAGCGTGATGATGATTTGGGTGTGAGCAATGAGAGAAGAAGTTTCCCAGACAACGTCTCAGCAGCCTGGTCAGAGACCTATCTGGGAACCTGGCCTGCGGCTACCCCAGAGCCCTCCAATGGGGGCAGAAGCAGGGGACCCAGCTCTCCCCCAGGGCCTCTGCCTCCCCTCAAGTGTGGCCTTATCTCCCTGACACCCTTTGTGACCTCTTGCCAGTTCCTTGGCCTCTCTGGGCCCTGTTTTAGGAGCATCTGAGTATCCCCCTTTCTGGGAGGAGGATAAGGGGTGTGGGAAGCCATCAGCCCAGAAAGAGAACCTTGAAGAACCTGTCCTGCCAGCCACACGGCCACATGGAGGCTGTGGATTCCACCCGCAATTCCAGGGTACCCAGCTGGCGAAAGGGCACCAGGCAAGACCTGGGCAAGAGTCCTTGGCCTACTCCACCCATGCCCTATACTGGTGGCCAGCCCTTCATGCACCTAGGTGGGGCCCCTTAGGGTCCAAACCTCCAATCCCAGGGGCTGTAACCCCAAGGTGTGTTCTCCGCCTGGACCCTGAGCCCCACTCTGGCCGAGACTGCCCAGACTTTGGGGATGAATGACCTCCCCCAGCGGTGAAGGGGAGCAGTCAAGGGCATGGGGGCTGGAGCCTGGGGCCTGGGTACAAATCTCAGTTCTGCCCCTTCCAGCTGGGCAGCCTTGGGCAAGTGACGCAACCTCTCTGATGCCTTCTCTTTGATGTCCAAGGAAAGAGGCCTGGCCTGGAGGTCCTGCCCTACATAGGGAGGTTTTTACACAGAGTGGGCGTGAGTCCCAGTTCACAAGCTAGAGCTGGGGCTGAGCCCAAAGAGACCAGACCCACAGGTGGAAACAGCTTCTCAGGCACCTGGAACGGCAGTCCCCAGCCAGCCCTTGAAGTGGCCGTAAACAGCCAAGTGAACAGGAGCAATGGGGCGGGGGGTGGGGAGGACAGTATTTTTTAAAAACTTTTTGGTAAGCTGAACATAATTTTGATTTTGTGCCGCTTCTCTGCCAGGTGGCGGAGACTTCATCAGGTGGTTGGTTGACTCATCTCTCCTTCCGCTTCTCCTGGGTCCTGGCCTCTGGGGCCTTTTGTGAGGCCGAGATGTTGGGGGCAGGAATGGGGCAGGAGCTTTGGTCCTGGGTGTCATCTGCCCACCAGGTGTTGCCTGAGGCAGGCTTGTTCCCACCAACAAGGAGGCCTAGAATGGTGCTGTGGCTGTCCTGTATCCCCTGGGGTCTTTTGTAACCCCTGCATCCTGGGGGTCATTTGGCTGTTTCCTGGCCACTTCCAGGGACTGGTTGGGGGCTGCCTTTTGGAATCCCCAAGAAGTTCTGAGACTCTGTACTCTGCCTCAGGCGCCAGGGCACTCCCCGCCACCCTGGGACCCCCCCCCAACTTTTGTTCTGGATGGGGGAGCCTTGTTCTCTGCCAGCCGCTTTTTCACAAATGTGATTCTTCCTGTTCCCAAAGCTGGGAAGGGCTCCTGGGATCCCTGGTGGTGGCCGCCCCACCAGGGGGGAAACCAGGGAGAAAGGAAGACAACCAGGGGCCAGGGCCCCACAGGGTGGGGGCAAAGGAAGAAATAGTTCGTACAGCGGTTTCCAAACAATTTGGTCTCGGGATTCCTTTACATTTCAAAAAACTATTGAGGACCCCAAGGAGTTTGTGTGGGGGGGGGGGGCGGGGGAGTTGTATCAATTGATATTCATATTAGAAATTAAAATGAAGAAAAGTAAAAATGATTTATTTATTAACTACTTAAAAAAAAATAACAATAAAGCCATTACATGTGCACATAATATATTCATTACATTACATAAAGAACATTTTTATGATAAATAACTGTGTTTCAAAACAAAAAAACATAACGAGCCAAGTGGCATTGTTGACATTTTTGCAACTCTCTCTAATGTCTGGCCTAATAGAAGACAGCTGGCCTCTCCTAGCTGCTTCTGCATTCAATCTGCTGTGATATGTTGTTCTGGTTGAAGAAGCTGAAGAAAATCTGGCCTTACAAAGGCATATAGTTGGAAAAGGGAAGACTATTGGAATATTGTGCTATTCTTCTTTGATGCTGCACTACGCAGCAAGATCCTCAAGGGCAGGGAGCCTGCCTGAGTCATCCCTGCACCTCCAGGAACAGGCATTGAACCTGGCATACGGTAAATGTCTAACACGTATTTGCTGAAATGAAATGAAAGCAGAGGCCTTGGGAATCCCGGAGAAGCTCTGAGACACTTTGTGCTCTGCTCCAGGCATAAGGACACTCCCCGATCCTGGGTCATCGAAGGAGGTTGTAACAGTTAGCTTTGGGTTGCAAGTAAAGAAACTCAGCTCAAACTGACTTAAATTATATAGGTGGTTAACTGGCTCACATAAAACAAAAAGCTGAGCAGTAGGGTGAGCTTCAAGCTTGGTTTGATCAGGCCTCCAACTCTTTTTCTTTGTGTTTCACCTAGCTGTGCCCCCTTCTGCATGTTGACTTTTTCCTCTGGCTGGTTTTCTTCATGCTATTAAAATAGGTACAGCAATCCCAGGGCTCACTCTGTTTAGACCCAGAAGGTATCTTTAATGACTTCTAAAGAGCACTTGGAATGCATCTTTTCCAGGAGCCTGCCAACATATGTCTCCTCTAGGCTCAATGGACTAAACTGGTTACATGCTCATTCTTGAGTCAGAGGGTGAGATTTAGAAAATTCACTTAGGTTTACAGACAGGAAGACAGTCTGTCCTGCAAAGGAGGGCTGCATGAGAGAGGTGTAGTTATCCCCCCAAAACTTGGAGTAGTCACCAAGAGAAGGGAGAGAGAGGAAGGCGGCCAATATCTACTCCAGGAGTTTAACTGGATTACAACCTGGAGGGAAAAAAACTGGTTGTTCTTTGAGCAAAGTCCAACCCAGGAAAAACTTTCCCAAGTGCCCAGAGATTTCACCAGAACTGTGTATCAAAAGCAAGACAAAAACGGATTTCTCTGTTTCTCAGCTGAACTCCACTGACCAATCCACAGCCAACTCACTGACCCCCAAATGACTTAATATTTTTTTAAAATGTGTTTTTCTGATTATGATAACTATCACGCTTGTTGTTAAAATCTGTAAACAATGCAGAAAATTAGTTAAAACAGTGGTTCTCAACTGGGGGCGGTTTTGCCCCCAGGACACTTGGGATAATATCCGGATACATTCCTGGTTATCACCGTTTGGGGTAGGGGGTGGGGGTGCTCCTGGCATTTAGTGGGTAGAACCCAGGGATGCTGCTAAACATCCTTCAGTGCCCAGGACAGCCCCATGGAAGAAAGGACGGTCTGACCCAAAATGTCAGCAGTGCCAAGGTTGAGAAACCCTGACTTAAAGTGAAAAATACCCCAAATTTTGAACTATCCAGAAATAAACATTGCTGACATTTTGGTGGACATCCTTTAGAATACTCTCTTTAATACACATGTGTGTGCACACACAATTTAATGCAAATTGGATTATGCACATGAAAACTTTTTCTCTCCAATGCATCCTGGACATCTCTTTATTGCTATTTTAAACAGATGCACAGTATTTCATTATATGGACTTACCCTTGTTTACTTGATAAATCCTATGCAGTTTGACATTTCTAGTTTCTCTTGCAATTTTTCACTAATATAAACAATGTGGAGTCTTTGGGTGGTACAGTTGGTTAAGCACATGACTACTAGCCAAAAGTTTGGCAGTTAGAAGTTGCCCAGAGGTGCCTCAGAAGACAGGCCCGACCATTTGCTTCCGAAAGGTCACAGCCATGAAAACCCTGCACACATGGGTTACCACGAGTTGAAACTGACTCCCACCCTGGGACCCCCTTGTAAGGCAGCCTGCTGGTCTACACTCAGTATCTCTGGGAAGGGGTGGGACACCAGGACCAGGTAGTCCAGAAACTCTTCCTGCCTTTGGGAGCAGGAAGAACTCACATTTGTGAAAAAACAGCTTACAGAAAACAAGGCTCCCCATCCAGAGCCAGAGAGGGGGTCTCAGGGTGGGGGAAGTTTTACTCTGCACACATGGGGTCTCCGTGAGTCGGAATCGACTCGACAGCAACCAACAACAACATAAACAATGCTGCAATGAACACCCTTGCCTATAGAGGATAGCTGGGCTATTATTTTCTTAGGACAAATGCCCCAAAGTTAAGTTTCTCGTTGCTTTAAAATTTCTGCCCATTGAAAATTATGGTGCACGTTGCCAGGACTGCCCCTTAGAGACGCATGTGTAGTCCCATCAGCAGAGTATGAGCACCATTTCCCCTCACTCTTCGTGACACTGAGAACTGCTGATCTTTTTTTTTTTTTTTGTCTTTGCCAATCTGATAGGTGGAAAATGACACATTGCTGTAGTTTTTATTTGCATTTCCTTGATTACTGACGAGGTGGAACTTGTCTTCATATGTTTGCTGGCCTTTTGTACTTTTTATTATAAAAATTGTCATTTTTATAATAAAGTGCTTACCTATTCCTATTGTTTTGCAAGAACTCTTGACATATTAAGGATATTAACCCTTTCTAAAATTGACTTTAGGAGCCTCTCTCTCTCTCTCTCTTTTGTCTTAAGTTCTCTTGTGCTTTCGAAGGATATGCCTAGTGTTCTGGCAAGCATTTCATAAATTGCATTAGGAAATAACTTTTGTAACAAATCCTTTTAACAACCATTCTTTGTTCCCGCCTCCTGATAATGCTCAGAGTCACAGCAGCAGCCTTTGCCCAACTCTGTGTCATTAACCCTTGATCTTTTCCTGCTGAATAGCTGAGTGCTTTCCGGAGCTGGGAACACAGTTTTCATTTTCACCTTCTCGCTGATGGAGCTGCCGCTGACTCTGTGCCAGACGGCTGTTTACATAAGAAATGATTTGATTATATTGTACAACCAATGGCAGCCTTTCTCAGAGTGAAGAAGCCAGAAACATATAATCAAAGCCATTAACTGTGTACAAAGAAACGCAGCCCACTCTAAATTTCCCACCAACCATAATAACAGTTTTCCAGGGCAAAATAAGAACAAGGCTATGGTTTCCTACTAAAAACGTGTTAAGGGAAAGACTCTTAAAAGGAGATTGTGGCTTTAGCCCAGTTGCACTCTTGAATCAGACCAGCCTGACTAAATCCCAACTCTGGAACTTACTGTCTTTGTGACCACAGGTAAGTTACTTAACTGTCTTGAGCCCCTGCTTCTTTATCTGTAAAATTGCTATAATAGTATACCAACCTCATTAAATGAGAGGATTAAATGAGATAATGCAGATGAAGCACTTTCTTGGTTAGAACACTTTCAGGTGCAAGGAACAAAACGCTTATCTAACAGTGGCAAATAAGGAGGGGGATTTATAATTTCATCTAATAGTTGTTTAATTCAGAGCCATGAAGATGTCATCAAACACTCACCTTCTTTTCATTCTCCGGCTCTGCCATTCTTAGCCTTTCCTCATGGCTTCAAAATGGCTGCCGCAGCTCCAGGCATCACACACAGACATTACAGCATCAACCAAAGAAGAGGTGGGGTGATTCCTCCCATGTATCTCTTTTCATAAGGGAAGAAAATTATTCCCAGAAGCCCTCCTGAAGACTTCCTCTTGGCCAAAATGGGATCGCATGTCCAATTCCAAACCAATCACTGATGAGGGAAATGAGAATGACCACAATTGGCTTAGACCTCTGATAACTCACTCTGAGGCTGAGGAGGGGTACTGCTCCTGTCCCTGAGCACTGGAGAGGATGCACACCCAACAAAACTGAACCCTGCTAGTAAGGAAGACACAGACGGGCAACCACTGTGCCTACCACAGCAGAGGTGTGCCAAATGGCAGCATTTGGCGAGTTCTGGCCTGGAAGTACATGTAGTACTCCACATGGGAGGATCACAGCTGCTTCTCTGGGCACCAGGCCCCCACGTCCAGCCACCCACTCAACATCTACACTTGGTTGGCTCATAGGAACCTCAAACCCAGCATACCATATTTGAATTCATTGTCTTCTCTCCAGATCAGATCCCCAGCCTCATCCTCCTCCATTGTCGCTCACCTTGCTCAAGCCAGAAGCTGGCTGGTCCTCGAGATTCCCTGCTCTCCTCGCTATCCACACCCACATTTCTCCATCTCTTCCACTGTCTTCCATTTGGACCCTCCCTGCTCTCCCTGCTGTCTCTCTGGGCTCCTACGGCCTATTCTGCTCCCTCTGCCTGGAACTCTCCCCACCCCCAACTCTCCCATCACATGTGTTTTTTACCCCTCTGTAAGAGTTAGCTGCTAACCAAAAAGTCAGCAGTTCGAATCCACCAGCCACTCCTTGGAAACCCTATGGGGCAGCTCTACTCTGCCCTATAGGGTCACTATGAGTCAGAATCGACTCAACAGCAACGGGTTTGGTTGGTTTAAGAGTTAGCTACAATCTAAACTGCTGTAATAAAAGACACCCTCAATGGCTCAAAAAGGGTTGTATTGTATTTCCAGTACAGAGGTGAAAGGTCCAAGACTCATCGGTTGCTTTAGTTCCACAAGGGCATCCTAGAAACCTGAGTTCCCTCTATCTAGTTTGCTCTGCCATCTTAAATCCATGGCTTCCAATCAAGTCCAAAATGGGTGCTCCAGCTCCCCCATCACATCCACAATCCAGCGAGCAGAACAAGGGAAAGGGATTTCTTTTAAGGGCATAACCCAGAAGTGGTACGTATCACTTCTTTTGCATCCCCTTGGCCAGAATTTAGTGACATGGCCACACCTAGCTGCAAAGGATGCTGGGAAATGTAATTACTATCTGGGCAGCCATGTGCCCTGCTAACACTCCAAAGTTCTCTCATTATGCAGAAGATGATGGACGTTGCTGGGTCCACATTACTGGACACTGGTGATACCTACCATTCTCACCCTCACAATACTGAGCACAGTGTTGTCTGGTTACCATCCACCTGCTTGCCAGCCTGCAAGCTCCCAGAAGACAGCGGTCATCACTGCATCCCCAACTCCCGGCACAGTGCCTGGCACATGGCAAGTGCTCAATAAATGTTTGTTGGGAATGAATGGAGGAGGGCAGAAGCTTAAGCTGGGGAAACTAAGGCAGGTTGTGTTCAGTTCCACACCCATTTTCTGGGTACCTATGACACCTAAGATCTTGGGGCTCACAGCCTGGTCGAAGTGTCCATGGGGCAGTGAGGCTGGTCTAGCCCAGCAGTATCCTAACAAGCACTAGGTCAGGGGTACTCCACCTGATGGGGGACCTGAGAGGTCCCAGGGACTGGCTCAGAGACAGGGTGGGGTCCAGAGCTAGAAGGAGGCCCTGCCAGTACCCAGGTGGGGCAAGTCTGGTATGCCAATCCCATCTGGCCCTGGGCCCACCGCACTTCCTGCCCTGCCCCAGCTTTATCTGGCCCTGGGCCCAGCCCTGAGGACTTGCCCTTCCCTGCTCTCCTGGGAGTAGGGGGAGGGCTCCTCCCCTGTGGGCAGCCCAGGAGCCCGAGCCTCACCTCAAGGGAGAAACACCTGATGGAGCGCTGCAGGCTCAAGCCCAGGCCCAAGGGGCATTGTTTATAATAATGAAGATTTGGGGGGAAACTAACTATCCCTGAACATGGCATTAGGTAAATACTGTAGTTTTTCGCAAATAGTGTGCGCATACACACGCATACACACAATTCGAAGAAATGATGAAATTGTGTAAGAAGTTCTGGCACAGTGCACCCAGGCATATACCGCACTGGACTCGTGACATTTCCAGAATTGAACTGCGGCCTCGTTCACCCTCATTCAATAGTCTCAAAATGTTACTATTGATTATATATATGTAAAAACCCATTGCCATCGAGTCGATTCCGACTCATAGCGACCCTGTAGGACAGAGTAGAACTGCCCCATAGAGTTTCCAAGGAGAGCCTGGTGGATTTGAACTGCCGACCTCTTGGTTAGCAGCCGTAGCACTTAGCCACTAAGCCACCAGGGTTTCCTATAGGTATAAGCCATGGTCAAAAAGTCATGGATCGAGTTTGGTAGTACCCCGGTAACCAGAAAATAAACAATTGAAACTGTGCATTTGTTTCTATTCATTTAAGTTGATAATTACATTCCCGTTGCTTTCGAGTCATCAATCGGAACCTTGAACCTACTGAAGCCTGTCCTTAAATCACGGGCTATCAACTGGAAGCGTAAACAAAGCCAAGCCTGCACAGCAAGAATGGCTTCCAGTGGCTATCAACAGGAATCTCCGTTCGATTTGATTGACACAGTATCACGGTCGTCTTCCGACTCTGGCTTTTGATCGTGGGAGAAAAAAAGCGAAATTGATCTGCGGTCGCTCTCGGAAACCTTATCAGATCATCTTAAGCGGAAACCATTAAGCTTTGTTAGGTCTCCTTATTTCGGAGTCTAATTATGTCTTATTAGCACCAATGTCTTTGATCAGGGGTTATAAGTCACCTTGATCATGTGATCATATGCTTGCAGCATATAAAAAGACCCTTGCTTCTTGGACGCCTCATATTTGAATTTTTCAATCTCTTTACTAAGAACCAGTCCGTTATTGCTTATATTGTGCACATTTTTTCAGTTTGTAAATCTAAGTCCTAGACCCCTTTAGGATCATGGCAGAATTAAATGCAAGTCCTACAGCTCCGACTATAAACTGAAAGTTGCTGCGAGGGCGGAAGAAACAAGCAACAGAGCCTCAGCTAGAGTTGGGGGTTGGAGAGTCCGCCACTGGCGCATGGAGAAAAGGAAATAAAGACGGTGGAAAAAGTGAATCCGTAAAAATGCGCCAGGTCTTGGGCCCCAGGTGAAATGGCCTGAGTTGGAGAACCACACAGTTCAGATCAAAGCGAAGCTTCTGGCCAATGAAAGAGGAATCCCAGATTTCAAGGTGGATTTCACCCACATTTCTATATTCATGAAAAGGAATGGCCTTTCCGTGACAATGAGAGCCACTGTAGGCCAACAACTTCCAGATGACTGGGAGGCAAAGATGTTAAACTACTGCAGAACTCGTCACCAAGAATCTCTGAACTCAGTGTCTCTGCTGTGTAATTAATATGGACAAGGTTCCGGTATCTTTCAACCTTCCGGCCACCAGGACCAGTACAAAAACGGTAGCCGTTACAACCACTGGGCACGAGACGGCTTGCTTCACTATAGTCCTCGGTTGCACTGCAAGTGGGGTAAAATTAAAGCCAATGGTGATTTTCAAGAGAGTTATGATACTCCGTGAAAAACTGCCCACCAGTGTGGTTGTTTACTGTAATAGGCAGGGATGGATGGACTGTGATGTTATGAAAGCATGGGTAGATAAATGTTATAGGGCCAGGCAGGAGGGATTCTTTTCAAAGAAGTCTTTACTAATTTTTGAAGCCATAGATGGTCACAAAGATAACGTTCAAAATTATATTAACTCAATTGGTGCCCGTATACCTGGTGGCCTTATCTCAAGCTGCAGCTGCTAGGTAAAGCAGTCAACTACTTGTTTAAGACGTTCATGAGAAGAGAGTTGGATGAATGGATGCAGTCTGGGATTCATAAGTTCACAACATCAGGAAGACTGAAGCAGGTGACATTTAAGAAGTCTGCAAGCTGGTGGCTTCTGCTTAGGGGAAAATAACACCAGAAACCATCCGCAATGGGTTCAGAAAGGCTGGGATCCTGTACTAGCAGATTACCAATGGCGAAGATGAAGACCTTGAAGGCAGTGATGATGATGATGACATCAGTTCAGAAGTCACAAAAGAGCATCTGCACGCAGCTCTGAGATGTTTCAACGATAGTGATCAGAGACTGCACTTTGAAGGGTTCTGGGAGTTGAATGGTGATGATAATAATGAAGGAATAAACTAAAATGGCCTATTTTTAAGATGAAAACAATTTCTTCTGATGGCTTTTATTTGTTGATGTCAAAGACATTGATTATCAAAATTTGTTTCAGTTTAAGATTTATGAAAACAAAAAATATAAATGACATCTTGTTCTTGTAGTTCTAGGCCTAGGATCGTTTCTTATTTACTAACTTCTAGCTGTTCGTGCATCCACACTCTTCGGTTTCAACATGGCGTCCCATTTCCATCATGAACCTGTTCACCATTGGTTGCACTTGATTTAGGAACATACCTACCTCAAATGAAGTTTTCGTGACATCAGCTTTGTCCTGGTAACATTAAATCTGTTGGACAGAAAAAAAAAATGAAATTAAAGTCAGCAACATGTAAAAAAAATATTGGTGTAGTGTGCTCGTGCAAATAACATGTGGGGGAGTTGTGGTTTGAAAAATGTGTAACGTGTGTGTTATTTGCATAAAAATACAGTATACCATAGTATATCCATCCTATGGAATACTGTACAGCAGATCAAAATAATGATAAGGCAAATCTTGAAAAAAAAAATTATTAAAAAAAAATACTATTGCCATGGAGTCAATTCCGACTCAGAGCAACCCTATAGGACAGCGTAGAACTGCCCCATAGGATTTCCAAGGAGTGGCTGGTGGATTCGAACCACCAGCCTTTCGGTCATAAGCCAAAGGCTTAACCACTGTACTACCAAGACCCCTGATATATTATTAAAAAAGGACGGGGAAAAAAAGACAAGTAGTAAACCCATATTTACAGTCTGTTTCTATTCAGGTGACGAAACCAGTCTGAGGCTTATGTCATTAGTGCTTCCCCATTATCCATCGCCCCGTCTTCTCACTAAAAGGGCCCTAATTTTGAATGGGGCAACAATGTACCCAGGTTAAATAATCACCTCCCCAGCCTTCCTTGCAGCTGGGGTGGCCACATGACTCAGTTCTGTCCAATGAGATGTAACTAGAAATTTACCAGGTGGGGCTCTGAGAAACATTTGTGATCAAAATGGCAGACTCAGTTGTACACACACATTGCCCCTTCCCTGTCCTCTTGGCTGGGCTGTGCATATAATGCCAGACAGTGAAATGGCCCTCTTTGGCCATGAGTTTGAAAGTCACTTATTAAGATGGGGGGCCAAGATGCCTGGTCATTGGTGACATACCTGAGTGGCTCCACCAGCCCTGACTTGCTCATCTCTGGACTTCCTTTTACACAGGAAAAATCAGCGAAGCCGCAGAAGTCAGGTTTCTGTTACTTGCAGCCAAATGCAATTCCGGAGATGCAGCGAGCTCACAGTGGGGAGTGTGCAGCTTGAGTCATTTGCAACAGAACTATATTGAAGTATTATTCCTATAGTTGAGGCTTCTTTTAAATTAAAAAATAAACTCAAAAGTTATGAAAAATAAGTAAAATACAGCTGATTTGGCTAGTGTCCACAGGGCCCCTGCACACCTCGTTTTGAAGAGTGTTTGATGATTGACTCAAGTTCCTCTTGACTCATGCAAAAATGCCAAGGTAAAATGGAGGGGCACAAGGGTTTTTTTTCCCTGACCAGCTGTGGAAGAGTCTAGGGGTATCAGCTTCTTAGAAAAAGCCCCAATCAGGCCTGCACCTCTAACCCCAGAAGTGAGGCTTGAGGGTCAGTCCAGCCCTTTCAACCTAGACTGCCACTTGATGGCAGAAACCCATGGCCCTCCTGCCCAGACATGCAACCCCCCAGGCAGTGACCTGCCTGCCTCTCCCACCTATTTGCCCTCCTGTTCCCAGAAGCAGGATGCTCCCTTTATCTCAGGCCAAAGTCCCCCGGGGAAGGGGATGGAATGTCACCTGTCATCACGGGGTTGATGAGTCATCTCCTGCTGGCTAGAGGGCACTGGCTGGCCTGGCCTATCTCTTTTGCCCCCAGCCCTCCCCTGTGGGTGGTGAAGGATAGGAATATTTCATACCAAAGCCCTAAACATCGTGACAGTCACAGTCACCTTCTCTGGACCTGGGAGGATAAGGGAGTAGCTTGGGACTCAGCCTTCTGCGTTCAAATCCCAGCTCCGCCAAGTCCCAACCTGGTGGCCTTGGGAAGTTCCTTAATCTCTTGCATATCTCTTTTCACGCATTTGACAAACATGGACAAGCACTCTGAGCCAGGCACTGAACTACCCCATTAGAAGCACAAACTCAACAGATGGGGGCTAGTGAGGCAACACAGCCTAGTGGTTAAGAAAAGGGATATGGTGCTAGGCTGCCTGACTCCAAATTCAGCTGTACTACTTACCAGGTATGTGGCCCCAGACATGACTCAGTTTCCCCAATTGTGAAATGGGATAATGCCCACTGTTGGGAGGACTGACTGGGCTGATCCATGCAAAGTGCTTAGGACAAGGCCAGGAACATTGTTAAAAAACAAAACAATTGTCATCCAGTTGATTCCAACTCATGGTGACCCCATGTGTATCAGAGTAGAACTGTGCTCCGTAGGGTTTCTTTTTTTTCTTCTTTCTTTTAAATACAAATTCTTCATTCAAGTCATAACAAAACAAATCAGCTCATTCAAGAGCTGAGTTCTAAAATGTTAGGATTCAAAGTGTATTTAAATCCACCTACTTTATGAAGCTTATCAGAAAGAGATGGTCACAAACCGTCTAAAACTTTTCTTACTTTGTATTCTGCCATTACAGCAAAGTGTTATCAATTCACCTTTCAATATTCTTCTTTTGTTTTCCTTTTTTTGAGAATATACACAGCAAAATACACACCAACTCAACAGTTTCTACGTGTACAATTCAGTGACATTGATTACATTCTTCTAGTTGTGTGACCATTCTTACTCTCCTTTTCTGAGTCTTTCCTCCCCCACTGACATAAACTCACTGCCCACTAAGGTTCCTATCTAACCATTTGAGTTGCTGTCGTCAATTTGATCTCATGCAGGTAGTTCTTAAAAGAACATAATGCTTAAGGCAGACATTTTTTACTAGTTAAGCTAAACTATTGTTTGGTTTTAAGAAGACTTCAGGGGATATTTTTGGTTTAAGGTTTAAATATTATCTCGGGGCAATAGTTTCAGGGGTTTATCCAACCTCCATGGCTCCAGGATGTCTGGAGTCCATGATCCGTAGGGTTTTCAATAGCTGATTTTTCAGAAGTAGATCATCAGGCCTTTCTTTCGAGGTGCCTCTGGGTGGATTCAAACTGCTAACATTTTGGTTAGTAGCCAAGCACTTACCTTTTGTGCTAGCCAAGGACGAGTTGGTTCCAACTCATAGCAAGCCCACGTTTAGCAGAACAAACACCATCAGGAGTATACTAGGTGCCTAATAAAGCTGAGGAAACCCTGGTGGCATTGTGGTTAAGTGCTACGGCTTCTAACCAAAAGGTCGGCAGTTCAAATCCACCAGGTGCTCCTTGGAAACTCTATGGGGCAGTCCTACTCTGACCCATAGGGACGCTATGAGTTGGAATCAACTCAAAGGCAACGGGTTTGTTTGTTTGTTTTTTTTTTTTAATAAAGGTGAGCTACCACTATTATTGTAGGTGTTCCAGCTTAGGTCCCACTTAAATGTGCATCCTGAGGCTGGGGACCCTTGCCAGCTCCCTCTGTCCTCATCCGTCCCTTGCTGTCCTTATCTATCCCCATCCCACCTCGACCGCTGCAGCTATGTGTCTTCAAGCTTCTTGCTGGGACTTCTCTGAGCCTGAGCTTCCTCATACTCCAAAGTGGGGACAGTGCTGCCCACCTGTGGTGGGATTAGCAGACTCAGAGCCTGCAAAGACACCATCATGACTGCAGTTGGTGCAAGGTAGGCATTCTGTGTCCATGGACACTCACGACAGCCAAGAACTCTGATGTCCATCAACCTCGGGCTGGAGAACAAACCGTGGAACATTCATGCAGTGGGATACCATTCAGCAATTGCAAAGAACAAACTACTGATCTAAACAACAACCCCGTGAATCTTGCAGGTGGTAAAAGAAGCAGAGTGAAAGAAGCCAGAGGCAAAAGAGTGCGTAGTGTATGATTTCCTCTACTTGACACCCTAGAAGAGACAAAAGCAGCCTACAGGACAGAAAGCAGATCAGTGGTTACCCAGCGCTGGACATAGTGTTGGACTGTCTGGAGAGCGGCGAGGGGGTCTTGGAAATGTTTTGTATCTTGTTTCGGTCTGTGGCTTCTTGACAGCATCCATCAGAACTCATCAAACTGAACTATGTTTTTTTTTTTGTATGTTCATTGTTGTTGTTGGGTGTATGTTCATTGTTGTTGTTGTTGGGTGCCATCGAGTTTATTCTGACTCATAGATACCCCATGTGACAAAGTAGAACTGCCCCATAGGATTTGCTTGACTGTAATATTTACAGAAGCAGATTGCCAGGTTTTTCTCCCACGGAGCCCCTGGGTGGGTTTGAACTGCCAGCCTTTGGGTTAACAGCCTAGTGCTTAACCATTTTTGCCACCAGGACTTCTTTTGTATGTTCATTGTACCCCACTTATTTATTTATGCTCCATTTTTAAGACATTTATCGGTCTCAGTCATGACGTAGTCAAGATGAATGAACAAGTTGTACACAGAAGTATACATTTTATATCTGTGATCAGCAAAATAAATATTTCAGGCCATTGGGCCGTGTATGATCTCTGTTACCCATTCTCCTTTGTTTCTGTTTTTTTTCCCCTAAGTTTTATTTATTTTCCTGTTGTTGTTGAGAATATACACAGCAAAGTATATACCAATTCAATGGTTTCTACATGTACAATTTAGCCACATTGATCACATCCTTCGAGTTGTGTGACCACCCTCACCTTCCTTTTCCGTGTCATTCCTCCCTCATAACATGAACTTTTTGCCCCCTAAGGTTCCTATCTACTGGGTTGTTATTGTCAATTTGATCCCATGTAGATAGTTCCTAAAAGAGCATAATGCTCAAGGCAGACATTTTTTACTAGTTAGGCTAAACTATTGTTCGATTTTAAGATCGCTTCAGGGGATTTTTTGGTTTAAGGTTTAAAGATTATCATAGGGCAATAGTTTCAGGGGTTCATCCAGCTTCCATGGCTCCAGAAAGTCTAGAGTCCATGAGGGTTTGAAATTCTTCTCTGAAATCTTTGATCAAAATGTTTAGTAATGATAGCTGGGCACCATCCAGTTCTACTGGTCTCGTGGCAAAGGAGGCAGTCATTCACGGAGGCAGTTAGCTGCATAGCCCACATCCCCCTCCTATTCCTAACGTTCCTTCTTCCTCATTGTTTCTGGTGAATAGCGAACAATTGCCATGCCTTGGATGGCCACTTGCAAGCTTTTAAGACCCTAGGCACTATGTAATGACCTAGGAGTTAGCACTGAAGCACTAAAAACATTATTAGGCCAATTAACTGGGACATCCCATGAAATCATGACGCTAAGCCATCAAAACCAAGAAACCAAACCTCATGAAGTGTCTGGTTATTCACAAGCAGCCTCAGCAGCTACTCTTTTTTTTTTTTTTTTGTCGTTGCTGTAAATTTATCACACAACTTTTGCCAGTTCAGCTTTTTACAGGTATACAACTTATTGACAGCAATTACAATAATCAGCTGTGCAACCCTACCCTTAATCAATGCGATTTTTCCATAGTTGGTAACCCCCTCTTTCCTCCTTCCTCCTGCCCCTGGTAACCACTAATAAACTTTGGTCTCTACACATTTGCCTTGTCTTGTCTTTTTGTATAAGTGAAGTCATACAATATTTGTTCTTCTGTGGTTGGCTTATTTCACTCAGCATAATGTCTTCCAGCTCCATCCGTACTGTAACATGTGTTAAGGCTTCACTTCTCTGACTGGCTGACTAGTATTCCATTGTATGTATGTACCAGGTTTTGTTTATTCATTCATCTGTTGTCGGGCATTCAGCAGTCCACTGACTTTAACATAGTAAAAAGGGTTTGTTGTTGTGACAAATGTATTATTCTCTTGACTGTTCTATGGCCACCAAGACCCCCATTAGCGCCTCTTCTGCTGCCATTGGAGACTCAGAGCTGAGCTCGGGCTGATTTATCCCCACACCTGCCCCTGTCCTGGTGGCACAGTGGTCAACTGCTCGGCTGCTAACCAAAAGGTTGCTGGTTCAAACCCACCAGCCACTCTGTGGGAGAAAAGACCTGGAAATCTGCTCCCATAAAGATAACAGCCTTGGAAACACTATGGGGCAGTTCTACCCTGTTCTATAGGGACATTATGAGTCAGAATCAACTCAGTGGACATG
Source organism: Loxodonta africana (assembly GCF_030014295.1). NCBI lineage: Eukaryota > Metazoa > Chordata > Mammalia > Proboscidea > Elephantidae > Loxodonta > Loxodonta africana. Next base: position 49,380,120 of record NC_087365.1, read on the forward strand.
GATTTGTTGGCCACTGTCAAAAGCCTCAGCATGTGTGGAGACAGCCTGGCATTGCAGACAGAGTCCTTGGACCCAGGTACACACTTGGCTCTGCCTCTTTCTTGCTGTCTGGCCTGGCTGGGTCATTTGTACCTCAGTTTCCTCATCTGTTAAAGGGGCTCACACCAGTGCCTCACTCATGAGGTTGCTGTGAAGATTCACAAAGACCAGAGGCACAGAGTGAGGACTGCTGCTAGTGGAGGCTCACGACAAACACAGGCTCCTCTCTGTGCCTTGGTTTCCCATTTGTAAAACATGGATAATAGTAGAGAGTTTAATGAGATCATCCATGGAAATCATTTAGAATAGTGCTCGGTGACTGTCAGTTATGTTGTTGTTACTGTTATTATGGTCAAGGATAAAAGAGGAAGCTGCTCCTAGCTCAGGGGCTAATTCAGAGAGCCCAGTCCCTCTTGAACTGCTATCTCAGCCCCAGCCCCTGGTCCCCTGTACAGCCCTATTGACCAGCCACAGGGGACCTGGGGTCAGGGGCCACCAGCTATATCCTGGGCTCCTGGGCCAGCTCCCCACAGCTGGGACAGATCGCTTCCTTCTTCTGTTGTGGGTACCAGGCAGGCCCAGAAACTGCCTGATGTCAGCAGGGTCTGCCCGCCCACTGACAGGGAGGAAGTGGGCGGAGGCCCCGGGGACAGATGAGCCACACAGACGTGCCTGGAGGCGCACAGTCAGGGCTGACGTGGGCATCATGCTCCTCGCTGCTACAGAGCTGGCCCAAGTCCAGTTTTCCCACACCGAGTGGCTGCGTGGCTGCCCAGATCAGAGTGGAGAGGGTGGACAGGGTGAGGGCACATCTTGAGTGAGACAATTGGGCCCCCCTCCCCAAACCAGGCCCAGGGCCAGCTCCCTGGGGCCACCACCTGCAGGAAGGGTAGGCAGTGCGTGTGCAAGGAGTTGTGACTGTGGAGTGGACTGTGTGCATGTGTGGAGGGGTGGGAGTGGCTACATGTGAACGTGTGAATGCATGACTTTACAGAAGTGAGTGAGTGTGTGTGTGTAAGAGCATGAGTGAGTAGGTGTCTGTGTGCTGTGAGTGTGAGGGTGTGGGGGAGACTTGTGTATCGCTCAGTGTGTAAGTACGTTTGAGTGTGTGGACACGTGCCTGGGTGTGTGAGTGCAGATTCCTGGGTCTGCATGTTGAGGTCTAGGTGTGAGTGTAGGGTGTGCGTGGGATGTGTGTATTCCTGATTGCGTGTATGTGTGTGTGCACAATTTCGTGAAAAGTTTGGCAAGGAACCCCTTTCCCTGCAGAGCACTCCTCACTTGTTCTAGAAGATTCATGTCCATAAGTTCAGGTGCCAACATGGTTTGGTGGGGTCAGAGGTTTAGTGAGTCTAAAATCTTAGTAGAAGAGGTCAAATGTGCTCCAGAAAGGCAATGGGCCAGGCAGGGGCCTGGGGAGACTGATATTCAAACTGAGCACTGACCAGTCCAAGCAGATGCCAGCTACAAATCCTTGGGCTAGCCCAACCCACCCTGGTGACCCCAACTTCTGCTCCCTGGTGGTGTCCAAGAGGGGTTGGACCCTGGGGCATTCTGAGGCAGCCCCAAATCAAACCAGTAAATGGTTAGCTTTTGTATCATTCAATAATAATAACATTCACCCATTCATTCACCAGTATTTACTGAGCATCTACTATATTCCCAGCACAGTTCCCAGCCCTGGGAACATGGTATGTTACAAGATGAACAAACGTTATCTATTTGCTTGTGGTGCTACCATGCTGGTGGGGAGAAGCAGACAACAAACACAATAAATGAATAGCGGAGGTAGAGGGTTAATTGCTTCTAAGTCCTATAGACAAAAACAAAGCTGTCAAGGTAAATAGAGTTCCAGGTGGGTTGGCTGTTTTAAAAAAGGTTGGTCAGCTAAAACTTCAATGGGAAGGCATTTGAGCAAGACCTGAAGGAAGTGAGGGGTGAGCCACGTGGCTATGCAGAGATGAGCATTCCCGACAGAGGACCCAGCAAGTGCAAAGACCCTGTGGTAGGTACGTGCCTCTTCTGATCTAGGAAGAGAAAAGCAGTCGATGTGGATTTCACGCTATTTTAACTAATCATAAACACAAACAGTGCTCGTGGAAAGCTCCAACAATAGAGAAGTGAATAAAGGAGGAACTGAAAATCCACAGCAACTGGAGGGGGAGGAGGAGAGATGGAATCAGGATCAGGGGTGTCTGTGTGCAGTTTGCTTGACAAAGCAGTTTTCCGTTTTGACAAGGCAGCATCAAAACAGTGCAGCTGTGTCCAAACCTTCCAGCCGCAGGGGAATGCACGACCTTCCCAGCCTCAGCCCCTGCCCTGAGCCCAGCCAGGCGCATAGTAGGTGCTCATGGAAGGGGCTCCCTGGCTTTCCCATCCTCCCAGTTTCCCGAGCCCTGAGGAGGAGAGGAAAGATGGGTACAAACACCTAGATGTGGAGACTCACTCGGCCTCAGATCCCCACAGGTTGCCTGCCTGGCCAAGTGGCCCCGGGATGACAGCTTCGCCTCTTCCTCCTCCTGCTTTTATGAGCTGCGAAGGAGGCTGTCCCGCCATTGCACAATTGCCCCTTAATTGCTATTTCCTCTCAGTTATGAATTATGTCATGGATACAGCCGCTCACGTTATTAAGCTTCCACGGAGACTTTATCGCCTGGACCCCAGCCAGCAGCCCGGCCTGACCTACTTTCCCACTGGATTTCAAAACCACCTCCGGTGTCCGCTTGTTGGACTTTTCCTAAGGACAGTTTGCAGCACCCAAAACCTCGCTGCTAAAAATAAAAACTAGAATGGAGGGGGAGGGGCACAGCTGGCCCCAACAAAGGCCTGAGGCCAAGAGAAGCCCCCCAGTGACGAGAGAGAAGGTAGCTAGCCTCCCTCCCCTACTAGAAGTTTCTGCAGGAAGTCTGTCCTTGGGATGCAGGGTTCCCAGCAGGACAGACTGTGACACAAACTGCAGTCAAGAGTCCCCCAGCCAATCGGATCCACCCCCCGACACCCGACTTCCTAGTTGAGGTTGAGAGGAGTGACTTTGGGGTCAGGCAAACCTGGTTTCAAATCTTGTCTCTGCCACTTTCCAGTCCATTCATTCATTCACTTACCCCACAAATATTTATGAAGTGTCACCTGAATGCTGGACACCATGCTGGGAGCTGGGGAAATGAAGCAGACACCCCACCCTCATACAGCTTACATTCTATTGGGCATAGACGGAATGGAACAACTTTGTAACAAAGGTGATGAAGAGAATAAGACAATGTCGTGGGTTGGATAGTCATGTGAGGATATGGTGAAAGATAGCAGTAGCTCAAATTGGGGTGACCACTGTAGAGGAGAAAGGCGGCCACATGGGGGATACACCGTGAGGGAGAGCTGAAAGGGCTTGTGGGTAGAGTGATGTTTGCTGGGGAGATGGGGAGGAACCTGCACCGCCTCCCAGCCTGTCCTGAGCCCTGAGTGTACAGACGTTCCTCTACCGACCTGGAGGAGACTGGCAAGCCCTTCATCTCACTGAGTCTTTTTGTTCATCTGGGAAATGGGGACACTAAGCAGCCTCTCCCATGTCTGTGCCGTATGTAGCAGAGGCTGGTCGGTGGTGATCAGTCCATGATGGCGTAGCCAGGTTCAGAGATTTACCCAAGGTCACACAGCCAGGACTAGACCAGACCCTGCCCACACCCCAGAGCCATTGCAGCAGGCAGGGGCTGGGCCTTGGCATGCCACCCTCCAGAAATGCAACCTCTCAACCCAATGGGCCTCAGCACCGGATGCCGAATTTTTTCCTTCGGAATTGTGCTCGTGCGTGGGGCTGTTTATCTAACTTGGCTGAAGTTTGAAGGGCTGTAAACATATCCTTTTAATTATTACACAAATGGGACATGTTCATGAAATAAAAATCTGAAAATGCAAATAAGCAAGAAAAGAAGGGAGAGAGAAAAAAAAGAAAACCAACCATTTAAATAACAGGAGACCCTGAGTGGTGAAAAGGGTCAATGCACTCAGCTGCTAAGCAAAAGTTGGAGGTTTGAGTCCACCCAGTGGTACCTTGGAAGAAAGGTCTGGTGATTTGCCTCCAAAAAACCAGCCACTGAAAACCCCGTGGAGCATGCTCCTACTCTGACACACATGGGGTCGCCAAGCGCTGGAATTGACTTGACAGCAACTGGTATAAATGAACACATGTGCACAATGTATAAAGGGCCTTCATTGCTGCGTTCTTCAACATAGCAAAAGATGGGGAGAAACCTGAATATCCAAGAATAGGTGGCTTTCTAACCATACAAATTAAATTGTATTCCAAAGCTGTGTGCCCACTGAAGTAAATGAAGCAGGTGTCTATGGACTACCTGGAACAACCCCAAGACGTAATGCTACCCCCCCAAACAACAAGACGCAAAACAATGATCATAGAATGCGTGTGTGTGGGTGTGTGTGAGTGTGCGTGTGTGTGTGTGTTTTAAGGAAAGAGGAGGGGACGTCATATTTACACACTTGCTGGTAGACCACCAAGTCCGCGGGAGACCCAAGCCATGGTCACAGTGGTTGTTCTGGGGAGGGAAGAGCAAGTCAGAAAAGGAAGAGAGAGTGACTTTTGGCTCCATGGTCTCTTGCCCTATGGAAAAGCTTTAGGCTTTTGGTTTTGCTTTTGTTTTGTCAAGTGCCTGCCGGGCTCCTTTGTCTTTCTTACAACGTTTTAGCAATGCTTAACAGATCAGAGACTCCCCTCTCGGGCTCAGAGACTTTTCAAAAGGCCTTAGAGATAATCTAGACTGGTGGTTTCCTAAAAGCCTCCTCCCCCGCCAGGATTGCATGGAGGTGCCTGTGGGCCACGGGGCTGGGGAGGCAGCCTGCAAGCCTGCTGACCCTGATCACTCTAAGTGGTTTCTCTTTTATCTTTTTTATAGGTTGGACAGCTAAGTATAAGTTCAGTTGTAAACGGGGTTTCTCTGCTTTGAAACAAAATTTTTGAAAAGTTTTAATCTTGTGTAACCTTCTCGTTCTGCTGATGAGGAGATGGGGCCCAGAAAGGAGGAAAAAAAGAAAATGGTCCCAGAGTCAGGCAGGCCTGGGTTCGAGTCCTGGCTTCAGCTGAGGGCTTCAGGGAGTAAATTTGCCTCCCTGAGTTCCTCCAGGAGGAAAAAAGATACCAGATTAGTTGGGACTGGTCACAGATACAGTTGATCCTCATTATTTGTGTAGTCCACGTTAGCCAATTTGCCTACGTGCTAAAAGTCAGTTGTAAGGATGGCTTTGAGCCAGTTGGTTCTGGTTTGGACCCCCACTGAGAATTTACATTTCTTATAAGCTCCCAGGCGATGCTGATGTTAATGCTGCTGGTTGGGGACCAATTCTGAGAACCACTAGTAGAGCAGTGGCTCTCAAAATGTATTATACATAAGAATCACCTGGGTGTCTTGTTAAATTGCAGATTCCGATTCAGTATATCTGTGGTGGACATGCAAATTCTCAGCAGGGGCTCAAACCAGAACAAACTGGTTCAAAGCCCTGGTTGTAACCCCCAAATCAATACTGGCCCTGCTTTTGTGGTCATTTGCAGACATACGCAGAGCTGTTGAAAAATTCGAGTTGCCCAACGTGCACATTCCCAGGTGAGGTCGAACAAGGCAACGTGCTGCCTTCTTGTTTCAGCTCCCATACTGTAAACAAGTATCCTTTCCACAGTCTATTCAGGGCCACATTTTTCTCATTTTTGTGCTTTTTGTTGGTGATTTCACTGTCTCAAAGGGCTCCTATAGTGCTGGAATGCTATCTAGTGTTGCTAAGCACGAGAAGTCGGTGATGTATTAAGGAGAAAATACGTTAGATAAGTTTTGTTTAGGTATAAGTTATACTGCCTTTGGCCGTGATTTCAACGCTAACGAATCAACAATATATATTAAATAAGGTGCCTTTAATCAGAAACACACATAAAACAAGGTTATGTATGGACTAGTTGATGAAAATGTTGTGACCAGAGGCTCGCAAGAACCTAATTCTTTATTTCCCCCAGAAACAGTAGTTCTGTATTTGCTAATTCAGGATTTGTGGTGACTTTATAGAACATACCATGAATAACAAGGATTGATTGTATCTAAAGAGGAAGTAGACCCTGAGTCCTTAGCTTAGACCAAAGGATCCTGTCAGAAAGATGCACAAGAAATTAGATTGCCTCTCTTTCATCATCTCTTTCCAGGAACAGCAAGACTGCAGTCCTCTCCCTCCATCCTACTCAAGCCTAAGATCAGGAATACCTCAGTTTATCAGAAGCCAACTGACTGCCAACCTCTGGTGTCTGCTAGGAAGCATTCAGCTACAAGGAGCAGGAAAAATCAATTCACAGTGACTTAACCATTAGGGAAATGTATCTTCTCACTTCATCAGAAATTTAGACATGGAGTGGTGGATCTTTTGGAAATGTGTTCAGCTGCAAGTAACACAAAGCCTGACCATTGGCAGATTTGTATCATCTCTTGCTTCTAGAAATGCAGTGGTAGGCATCTAATGCTGATAGGATGACTCGGGGATGCCATCAGGGATCCAGGTTTTTCCAAGTCTCTGCTCTTTCATATTGAACATGTGGCTCGTGTCCTCATGGTTGGTTGTGGTTGCAAGATGACTGTTCCACCTTCAGGTGCAAGGGGCGAGGAACATGCCCACAACGTTTGCCCCAGGAGCCTTACTTGGTGAATATGGCTTAATTTTCACTGGTCAGGCCTGGATCACATGGCCACTCCTAGCTCTAAGGGAGTCCAGGATACAGAGTGTTTCTAGCTGGCACATTGCCATCCCAAATAAAATCTGGGTTCTGTAAACAAGGAAGAAAGAGAGAGTGGGTATTGGGCAGGCATTGAACAGTGTCTGCCACAAGTAGTTCAAGGGTTGTTTATACAACGGCTCAAAGACATTATCGAGGACATGTGTTTTCTTTTTTTTCTCTTTGTCCCTTCTATCAACATCAGTTTGTGGGCTCCTGTCCTGAGGCTTGATTTGTCCCCTCAGGATGAGGAAGGGGGTGCTCTTCTTTGAGCACAAGCAAAAGAGGGTTTTCTCAGCCAGGGAGAAGAGTTGAAAATGGCTATGGTTGAGCAATTGACAATGTCTACCATACCTCTATTACCCAGAACTTTTCTGACCCCATCCCCTTCTCTCCTCAACTCACCACAATCTCATTTCCAGTCTCACTGCATGTATCAGTCATCTGTGGCTACAATAATGCTGCATAACAAACTGCCCCCAAACCTTTTGTTCTCTTGAATATGGAGTTGGCTGTAGTTGGCCGATCTGGTCTGGCTTGGTTGGGCAGCTCTGCTGATCTTGGATGCATCTGTTCCTATGTCTACTCTTCTGCTGGAGGTCAGCTGGTCTAGGCTGGGCCTGGCCTGGTGTGGCTCCCCTCTGCTACACATGTCTTTCATCCTCCTCCTGGGACCAGTGAGCCATTCTGGGCATGTCTGTTTATAGTGATGGTAGAGGCACAAGAGCCAGGTGAAAAATGCAAGGTCTCTTAAGGCCTAGTCTCAAACTGACACACTGTCACTTCCACCTCATCCTATTGGCTAAAGCAAGTCACATGGCTGAATTCAAGTCAAAGGTGTAGAAATATATCCTGTCCCTTTTGTGGGAGGAATCACAAAGTCACATGTCAAAAGATGTGGATACAGGGAAGGATAAAGAATTCCTTGGCTTCTGTATTCATTTCCTAGGGTCGCCGTAACCAAGTACCACAAACTGGGGGGCTTAAAACAACATAAATTTATTGCCTCACGGTTCTGGAGGCCAGAAGCCTTAAATCAGGGTGTCAGCAAGGCCATGTTCTTTCTGAAACTCTAAGGGAAGATCCTTCTTTGCCTCTTCCTAGCCTCTGGTGGTTCCCGATGTTCCTTGACATTCTTTGCCTTGTAGCTGCATTGCTCCAACCTCTGCCTCTGTCTTTACATCACCATCTTCCCTGTTTTTTCTCCTCTTTTTATAAGGACACCAGTCATATAGGATTAGAACCCACCCCAATGACCTCATCTCAACTTGATTACACCTGCAAAGACCCTATTTCCAAATACGGCCACATTCACAGGCGCTGGGGATTAGGATGTCAACATATCTTTTGAGGGGACACAATTCAACTCACAACAGCTTCCCTATTGCCACTATTTGCTGGTTCTCCTCTTAACTCTCTGATTTCTCCTTTTCTGTCTCATTTATGGGTTTCTCTTCTCTTTCCCTGAAATATTGGGTTCCATTCCCGGCTCCCTTCTTCCTCTACATGTACTCTCTGGGCTGTCACACCCATTCCTGTATTGTCAGTCCCCATCTTTGCACTGATGGCTCCAGCCTTAGCCTTTCTCCTGAGTCCACTTGGACATCTCACGGAACCCCTGACTCTATCTCCTGTTCTGACCTCAGCACCCTTGGCCTCAGCTCTGCCCCAAGTCTTCCTCCTCTATTCTCAATCTCATGCACCCCCATCGATGCAGTCACCCAATCCAGAAACCTGGATGTCAGCTAGTCCCTTAGTCTCCAGTCTCCTCTTCCATACTACAGCTGATACTAGCAGGGACCATCTGCTGAGCACTTACTATATGGCAAGCACAGGATGAAAGCCTCATACAGACCTCATCTCATTTAATCCCTGAGCAGATCCACGAGGGAGCCCTGATTCTGATTGATGTTCCTTGTGACACTCTCTGGCATCCCACCCACAGTGCATGTTCCATACTTGGGACACGTGGCCTCTCAGAAGCTGCAGTCCTAAACCAGTCGATCATATAAGTCCCCAGTTTAAAATCCTTTATGATTTTCATTATCCTGGAGACCAGAGCTAAACCTCTTGATCTGAAGTGATTGGCCCCAATATTCTTTCATTTATTCATTAAAAAAAAAAAAAAGAAGTTCTTGAGCTCACTCAACATGCCAGGCAATCTTCAGGTACCAGGGAAGTGCAAGAGTCTCTGGGAACTGAGGTCTAATGACACTAAACAAAATAATAGCTAACATGTCAGGTGATGACAAGGAGTCAAGAAGAAAAATAAGGCAGATTGAGGAGATAATTATTTCGGGAAACAGTCACTGTTTTAGGTGGGGGCGAGGAAAGGTCTCTCTGATAAGATGCTACTTCAGCAAAGAAGCAGCAAGTGCAAAGGCCCCGAGGCAGAAGAGGACTTCGTGGAAGTCCATGCAATGAGTGGAAGAGATGGAGGAGGTGAGGGCAGAAGGGGAGAGAGGGGAACGTGGGTGGGGAAGAGGATCCTGCAGGGCCTAGTGGGCCACAGTAAGGAGTGGCTTTGACCTTGGGTGAACCTGGAGCCCTGGGAGAGTTTGGAGTCAAGGACTCCTCTGGCTGTGTGTGGATAACAGTCTGCACGGGGGTTGGGGTGGAAGCAGGAAATGGGGTTTGCAGGCCTCATGACACTTAGCTCAGAAAGGGGATTCAGGTATTTGAGTGACATACTCAAAAAGCACAGGAAAACCAAACAGGATTTTCAGGTTAACCCAGAATCTGCCAAAAGGTGGAAAGTACCCACACGCCCTAGCCCTGAGGCCCAGGTTCACCACGCCTTTCTGCAGCAACTTCAGGAGAAGCTGGCGCGGTGATGCTGCTCTGCCTGCCGGTGGGTTTCCCCCAACTTACCACTGAGGGTTCTGGGTGGCTCAGTGTGCCCTGGGCCATGGTGGCCCAGTGGGTTCCCAAGATGCCGATGCCTTTGAACCCAAGAACAAACCCTGATGCTCACCTCTACAGAAACCAGCTCGCGTCCAGGCACATGACATCATCCCCCGGCCCCAAGCTCGCTTATCTCGTTGTACAATCCCTCAAAGAACATGGTGTATTTATGTCTGTGGTTTGGGTTCCCAAAACCTGTGACATCAGATAAGTGTGATGTTCACAAAAACGAACATCATCACAGAGAGGAAAACAAACAAGCAAAAAGAAGCCCCTGGTTTCTGCTTCTACTTCCTCTCCCAGGAGATGGGGCCGTCACTGGCTGAGGTTTCACTACGTGGAGGTTGGGGGACTGGGGAACATCCTGCCTGCATCGCAGCCTTAAAATCTCACCTGCAAAATGGACACCATGATCCCCATCTCTCGGCTGCTGCTGAAAAGTGATTTTTAAAAATAATAATACCAGTCCTGGTATTGGTTGATTGATCTGATTAATCCTCAGATCAGTCCTGTTCTCCAGGCCATTTTATTGTTTAATCTTCACATGAGCCTCATGACGTCGCTCCTAGGACCATCTCCAACCTACATATTGGGAAACTGAGGCTTTGAGTAGGAAAAGAAGGTGGTCACAAAACATTACGTGGCCACTTTTAGCTTTTTAGAAAATGATGTGGCTATTGTTGGATGCCGTCGAGTCAATTCTGACTCACGGCGACCCCACGTGACAGACTAGAACTACCCCATGTGACAGACTAGAACTACCCCATGTGACAGACTGGAACTTCCCCATAGGGTTTTCTTGGCTGTAATCTTTATGGGAGCAGATCTCGAGAACTTTCTCCTGCAGAGCTGCTGGGTGAACTCGAACCACCGACCTTTTGATTAGCAGCCAAGTGTTTATCTGCTGCGCCATCAGGGCTCCTTTTAGAAAATATAGACATGTAAAATATAAATCAAATAAATAAAAAATAAAACCTACCAATATAAAAATATACTTAAGCCAAAAAGCTCGGCAGGATATCCTTCCGACTGTCATGGTGGTTTTCCCTGGGTTTCAGAATGGCTCGTGGTCTGCCTTTTCCTTTTGCCGTTCCCACAGCAGTCTCTTTCCCATCATTCAGGTCTCAGCAAAGTGTCACCTCTCCAAGAGATCTTCTCCAATCCCATCTCAAGTGGGCCTCCCTCGCCACCTGTTTTCATCTCTGCATTGCACCAATCATCACTGGACTATGCCGGACTTTTTGCACCTGTTTTGGGGTTTATCACTTGTGTTCTCCACTAGAGCATAAACCAGCTGCTGTTGAGTCGATTCCAACTCATGGCACCCCCATGTGTGTCAGACTAGAACTGCACTCCATAGGGTTTTCAGTGGCTAATTTTTCAGAAGTAGATCGCCAGGTCTTTCTTCCAAGGTGCCTCTGAGTAGACTGGAACCGTCGGTCTTTCGGTTAGCAGCCAAGGGTGTTAACCATTTACACCCCCCAGGGACGCCTGGCTGGGGCACAGGACCCATGAGAGCAGGAACACAGCTCCCCAGGCAGCGTCCAGCAATAACAGGCCTAGAGAGGTTTCTGGTCAGAATGATTGTGTTTTCTTAGATGTTTTTTCAATTTGCTTTTAAGCAAACACTAAAGGTTATTTTCCATTGTTTTAAGTGCTGGTCAAAAATGAGCCGGCTGAGCCTCCAAAGGAAGGCATTGCCTCGGTGGGTTTATCAGAGTGTGAAGGAAGTGGGAGCCCAGCCTCCCCACAGTGTGGGTCAAGCAGCAAGCATCCCAGAGTTCCTCAGCTGAGCCTGCCCAGAGTTCCCCGGCCCTGGAGATCTCCCTGCCTGGAACAGGGTTATCTTTGAATGACGGCGTGTTCAGTCTCCCCCATGGGGTGAGGCCGCCCTGAATCTCAGGAGGCACCAGGAAGCTCCCGGGCCAATCGCAGCCCACGGAGGTGTTACTTGGCCCACACAGTTCAAGCAGCTTGGAATTTTGCCATTATTTAAAAATCAAGAGATTTTGGAAGAACACTAAATAATCTTCCTGGAGGAACTGAAACAAGATGAGAGTAAATGGCTGAGAAGGCTTCATATCCTTAAAATGACAATTCTGCTAACATAAGTTCCATGCAATTTCAGTAAGTGACCCAATAGGATTTTTTTAAATTGGATAAAATAATCTGGGACTTTACAGAAAAAAAGAATGAAATAGAACAGTAGGAAGGACTATGACAAAGGTGGTATTTCAACTCTCTGAGAAAGAGTGGGATATTTAATTCAGGAAGCCAGCGTAACACACTATCAGTAAGAAGGTAAAAATAGAACCCCATCTTCCACCATATTTTTTAAAAATCCAGATATTTCACAAGGAACACCTGGAGTTCCAGATTACCTGAAACCTCTGACAACATCGGGCTCTAATTTGCACAAGGCAGCCATGGGCTGGGGCTGAGTCACAGGTCAGGAGGGGTTCTCCAGCTCACCACAGCCCCCACCATGCTCTGTCTCCTCCCACCTGGCTGCCTTCAATCATCCACATGTTTTGCCTGGATGTTTCGGTCACTGGAGGTGGTCCCAGAATTCAGCTGGGCATGGTGGAGAGGCTCAAGGAACATTTATTTATTATTGTTATTTTGTTGCTGTAGATCAAGAAATATTTGAAGTTGGATTTCTGCTGTTAGCTACCTTTGTGCTCATTTCATTTTTCTTGGCAGAAATACGTATTTGCAGGAGGGATGTGACTTGAGGAGTGGTTAAGAGCATGAACCTGGGAATCCTGACCAAAGAGAGGGAAAATAAAGAACAGAATTTCAAATTCTCATGGAATCCAGACTTTCTGGAGCCAGTGAGGCTGGATGAACTCCCAAAACTATTGCCCTGAGATCATCTTTAAACCTTAAACTAACTAAAATATCCCCTGAAGTCTTCTCTAAACCAAACAATAGTTTAGCTTCATTAGAAAAGAATGTCTGCCTTGAGGAATGTGCTCTTTTAAAGAACTATCTATATGGGTTCAAACTGACAAAAGCAACTCAAAAGGTTAGATAGGAAACTTAGGGAGCAGCGGGCTCTGGGGGAGAAACAATTCAGTTAAGGAGGGTGAGAATGGTTGTACAACTTGACGGATGTAATCAATGTCACTGAATTGTACATGTAGACATTGTTGAATTGGTGTATGTTCGGTTGGTGTATGCATATATTTACAACAAAAACAAAAAATAAAATGAATTATGAAAAAAAGAAAAGAGCATGGACCTGGGAGTCAGACAGCCTCATGTGGCCTCTGAAGAGGGACTTCCCCTCACCGTGCCTCAGTCTCCTCCTCTGTCAAATGGGGCTAATCAGGGTATTTGGAGGAATCCACGCCATTGGTCCCATGAAATGCAGAGCCCAGAGCGGTTGCCAGGGAAATGGCCCTGTGATACAAAAAATCCTCCCGGCCAAACTGAGGGCTTTTAGTTGTCGGGCTTCTAAGGGAGGAAAGGAAAAGGGGAAGAGGAAGGGGGGAGGGGGCTGGACTGAGAGGAGGATCTGCTTTTACCTTTGATCTCCTTTTGCCCAAAAAAAAAAGGAGGGAAAAAAGCAAATAAGCAGTGCTGGCAGCCTTTGATTCCGCGCCTGCAGCCAAGCTCAGGAGCTGATAAGAGCCAGCCAGATTCTAACTGGACAACTCCACCCTCCTGGTTGGCCTTTCTCTTGGGGTTGGAATCTGGGACCTCAGAGCCTTTGCCTGCACCCTGCCCACATAGCCATCATTAGTTCCCTTCTTGCCCCTTCCAACAATGGGGAGAAAGACGGAGAAAACTTCCCACAATGGAACCCCACACCACACAGTTGGTTATGTGACTTTGGGCTACTGATTTCACCCCACTGAGCCTCATTTTCCTTATCTGTCAAATAGGAGCAAGCCCTGGCACTTGCCTTGCGAGGTTGTTAAGCATTAAATGAGGTCATGCCTATCAAGTGCCTGGCACGTAGTAGGTGCTCATGATTGGACACTATTCTTATAAAATGGCTTAGGGATTCCTAGGGCAACCTCAGGCAGAAAGACCAGAAATTCTCAGGCCTGGAATCCAGAAAGATGAAAGTGAATCAGTTGTTTGAAATCTCTAAAGGCAGCAACCAAAAAAACCCCAAACCTACTGCAGTCGGGTCGACTCTGATTCATAGCAACCCCATATGTTACAGACTAGAATTGCTCCACAGGGTTTGTGCTCCATAAAGCCCTTTATCTAAAGCCGTTGTTGTTGTTGGATGCCATCGAGTTGATTTTGACTCATAGTGACCCCATGTGACTGAGTAGAACTGCCCCATAAGGTCTTCTTGGCTGTAATCATCACAGAATCACATTGCCAGGCCTTTCTCCCATGGCACTGTTGCATTAGTAGTTAAGCACAATCCATTTACACCATCCAAGGAGCCTCTACAGGCACCAAGGGCCACAAAATCAAGAAGGTGAGGAAGCAGGGCCTGTTTGAGGTTGGGAAGAGGTATGTTTACGACAAAGTTTGGTACCACAGAAGGCATTTCCTCCATGTTACCCCTGGCAGATTGCCCTAAGAGTTCCCCCAGTTGTTGCTGAATGCCATCTAGTTGATTCCCACTCATGGTGACCCCATGTGACAGAGTAGAATTGCTCCCATAGAGTTTTCTAGGCTGTAATCTTTCTAGGAGCAGATTAGCAGATCTTTCTCCCTTGGAGGTGCTGGGTGGGTTTGAACTGACAACCTTTTGGTTAGCAGCAAGTGTTTAACTGGTGTGCCACCAGGACTCCAGTGTTTCCCGAAAACCAGAAAACCAAACCTATGGCCGTCGAGTCGATTCCGACTCATAGCGACCCTATAGGACATACTAGAACTGCCCCATAGGTTTTCCAAGGAGCCCCTGGCAGATTTGAACTGCTGACCTCTTAGTTAGCTGCTGTAGCAGTTAACCACTACGCCACCAGCGTTCCCCCAGGGACTGCTAAATAGCTAAGGGCTGATGCAGAGGGGTTGAGAGAACAGTCTCTGGGCTCAGAAGTTCCTCCCAGTACTGCCCCTTCCCACCTATGTGATTTGTGTGTCCTCAGTTTCTTCATTTGTAAAATGGGGGCCATAATAACACTGACCTCATGGATTTTGAGGACAGACCATATGGCATTCAGCTGGTGCTCAATAAATGAGCAAAAGTCGCGGTGGCTACATTAAGGATAGGACGGCAGAAGGTGTGGTTGGTGGATGAGGAACTTAAGCACTTACCCCTCAAGTACTCACCGAGCATGCCCCGGGCCCTAATCCATCCGCATCAACCTCTTGGTACCTTTAAGCACCGTCCTGTGGGGCAGGGCGAGTCTTCAGGGCCAGAACAGGGCCTGGCACATACCAAATATTTATTCAGTGAATGTGTGCATCTGGACACCTGGGAAGACAACCTCCACTTAGGGAAAAGCCGCGAAACTTGTCCAAGGCCACGTGGCCTGTCTGCCAGCCTGGAGGTGGAGCTGGAACTGGGGACTGAACTGAGCCTGGCCCAGCCAGTCCTTGCTCTGCCCCTTCACCCTGGCAAAGCCTGCCTGTCCCCTTCTTGGCCGCACCCTGCCTAGGCTCCCCCCAGCACCCCCCAGCAGAGCCGGCACCCAAAGCTCTGTCCCGGCTCCTCCAGGGCAGTCCCACCCTCCACTGCCCTCGGCAGGACTCTCCCCTCCCCCACCCTTCTCTCTGGTAGGCACTGATCTCAAACTCACAGATGTGTGACCCACACACCACGTGTGGTTTTCTTTCTTTCTTTTTCGTAATTTTGAAACATTTGCCCACACTTAAAAATTGGAGAATTCACATAAAAGCCAGGATTTCCAGGTTCTTCAGCAAAAAAAAATATTTATTTATTTATTTATTTATTTTCAGCAAAGTCAGCAGCTCTCACCGTCGGTGCCCACTTCTCTTCTGGGCCTGCCCTCCTTCTCCCGGCATCTTCCCCACCTAAAGGCCCCAAGGCTGCCACGGAAAGGCCTGTGCCACCTGCTTTCCTAGCCATCACACAGGGCCTCCTCTGCCCACTCGCAGCCCTGCAGCCTGGGGCGCTTCCCAAGAAAGTAAAAAAGGCTGAGTTGGAGCTGTCAACGTCCTAATGCCTGGAACCTATGAATATGTCACCTGACATGCAAAAGGATTTTGCAGATGTGACCAAGTTAAGAATCTTGAATTGGCTGGATGTAATCACAGGGTCCTTCAAAGAGGGAGGGAGAAGGGTCAGGGAAAGAGATGTGACAACGGAAACAGAGGCCAGAGCAATACCATTTCTGGCTTTGAAGATGGAGGAAGAGGCCACAAGCTAAGGAATGCAGCTGGCCTCTAAAAACCTGAAACCTGTTGCCATGGAGTTGATTCCAACTCATAGCGACTCTACAGGGCAAAGTAGAACTGCCCTATAGGATTTCCGAGGCTGTAATCCTTAAGGAAGCAGACTGTCACATCTTTCCCCCATGGAGGGGCTGATGGGCTTAAACTGCCGACCTTTTGGCTAGTAGCTGAGAGCTTTAACTACTCGCCACCAAGCCTCCAGGTGGCCTCTTGAATCTGGAAAAGGCCAGGAACAGATTCTTCCCTAGGGCCTCCAGAAGGACCACAGCCCTGCCGACACCTGGACTTTAGCCCCTTGAGGATTCGTTTCCAACTTTTAATTTCCAGAAGTGTAAGGTAATGAACTTGTGTTAAGCCACTAAACTTGTGGTAATTTGTTACAGCAGCAAGAGGAAACTGATAGAGACTAACGGAGGATTCGAATCCTGGCTAGGTCCCTTTCTGGCTGGGTGCCCTTGGACAATGTCTTACTATTGTTGAGCCTGGGTTTCCCCACCTGAAAACATCTCCCTCAGGGGGCGTTTGTGAGCCACCCCAGCAGCACAATGTGCTCTGGACCCTGAGCACGCTTGAGGCCACTGGTCTTCGCACCCCCACCTCACATCTTTGTCATTGAAACCAGCTCAGAGCAGGCTTAAAAACCCTCCCAGGTTTCCCCAGCCCTCCAGGATAAAGTCCACACTTCTTATCGAGGTTTACATGGCCCTGTGTGAACCTCCTTGCCTAACAATATTATAAGATAATATCTGCTAGCACTTATAAAGCACTTGGCATGTGCCAGGCACTGTTCTAAGCACTAAAAAAAAAAAAAAAAAAAAAAGCACTAACCACATATTAAATTAATATAATGCTCACAACAACCTCATTTTTCAGATGGAAAAACTGAAGCCCAGAGAGGGTAAGTCATTTGCCCAGGGTCCCACAGGATTTGAACCCAGGCAGTTGGGGGCCAGAGCCTGGGTGCTAACCACTACGATCCAGTGCCTCTGTAAACAGACTAGATAGCAGTGCTGAGGGCCCAGGGATAGCACAGGACCTCACCTCCACCTGCCACCTGTCTCAGGTGTGATCTTGGCGGCCATAGCCGTACCCAGGGGTGTGTTTTTTCCACAATTTTCAGCAGTGCCTACTCTGTGCTAGGCACTGGGTCAGAGAAATTGCAGATCCCTCCTCTGCCCCCAAGGTGGTGGAGACAGGCGAGTCTACAGGCTGTCACGGCCCAGCACAGGACAACAGGCGCCTGGGGGATATGGCGAGGTCCAGGAAGTTCTCCTTGAGGAGGGACCATCTAAGGAGAGGCCTGAGGAAGTGTTGATATTGGCACCACAAAAAGGGCTGGTCAGGGTGTTCCAAGTGGAGGGGCAGCCAAGGAAGGCCCCGGGCGAGTGGGTACCCATATGCTTAGAGAGTTGAGTGTTGGGGGAGAGGAACTGTCAAGAGGTCATTGGCCAGTCAGCCACTCTGTCACTCACTGTCTGCATAGCCTTGGCCTCATGTCCTCATCTATAAAATGGGAGTAATGACAGTACCCACCTCCCAGGGCAGCCCTGAGGATTTAATGTACTCACATGTGAAACGACAGTTCCTGGCACACAGGGAGGGCTGGGTGAGTGTGGACTGGTGTTGGTGTTCTTATTACTATGGATACGAAGCTTTGTGTGGTCCAGCCTCCTTGATCCTTCCCCTTCCAGCCAGCTCCTCCAGTGTAGACGCTCTGGAGGCCCCACTGGTTCAGGGGAAAGAGTGAGGATGTATGGGGTGAGGACCACCTGCCTGCCGGGATGTCTTGCCAAGAGGCGGGTACTTCTGCCATGCCGACTCAGAAGTCCAGAACAGCTGTCTGCTGTCCCCATGCTTCCCAGCTCAGGCTTCTCAGCCCACCTCAGTGTTGGCCCTCCACGTGCGTCCTATCCCTTGACGTATGTTTGCCCTTTGCTTGATTTGTTTTAACGTTTCTCGTCTGACCAATGCCACCTGTAAGTTACATTTGAGGCTCTAGCTTCTTTTTATAAATGCACATTAAGACAATAAGAATTGCTAAGTTTTTGAACACTTGCTATGTGCCTGGCATATCCATTCATTCATTTATTTATTCAACAAATAGCCACTAGGCACCTCCTATGTGTCTCAGAACTCATCAGTAAACAACACAGATCCTTGCTCTGGTGGGGCACACACTTTGAGGATGCAGGAGGAGGAAGAACAGAAAATAAATAAACAGGCAAAGTCTACAAGTTGTTCCTTGGGCACACAAACTCACTGAGTCATGACAACAATGAAATATTTACTGTTATTATCTCCATTTTCCAGATGAGAAAACCAAGGTTCAGAGAAGGGATGTGACTTGCCCAAGTGGCCGAGCCGAGAGTCGAACTCACACGTCTCAGACTCTGAGCCCATGTTCTTAACCTCCGGAGAGACTGTCTATTAAAGTAGAAGACGTTGGCCCAGTCCCACCTACAGTCATCTCACGGGCCAGCAGCGTGTTCAGGAAGCTATGGTGGGATGGTGGTGCCCGGCACCTATTCATTTCCAGGCGGCCTCGGGCAGGGTGAGTGATGCCCTCCCTCCCAGCAGCCTCCGACGGGGAAGGCCAAGTACACGGTCACTCTCTGGCCACAGCTGGCGGGAACAGGATGTCCTGGTCCTCCTGCCCTGGCTGGGCCCAGCAAGCTATTTTTGGGCACGTTTATTGATGGGACACAGGCGCCCAGCTGGACTCCTGATTCAAGAGGAAGGCCTCAGGCGGGCCGGGGGTGGCTCTGCTTCTCCCAGACCCGTCATTGCCCTGGGGCAGCCACCATCCGAACATCTTGTCTACACCCCAGCCCAGGGTATAGCCCGAGCCGGCCGGCTCCAGGAAAGGCAGAGGTTGCTGCTGCTGTGAATGGATGCCGGGATCACACCGTCTACCTTTTCCCAAAATTCTGGAGCCTAATTTGAGTCACAGAATGAATACAGAGCCGAGAATTTATACAAGAACCAGTTTTGAGGCCAGAGGCGAGCTCAATCTCCAGGTGGATTCCCTTCTGGAGATTTTACGCCAGTGTGCCTGGTCTACTCCAGGCTGTTCCCTGTCTGTAAAACGGGCTTAATAACAATAATCCTCCCTCGCAGGGTGGACATGGGGCTTAACTTAGATCACGCATGCAGCTCAGTAATTAATAACTCTGCCAATAATGGTGACCGGCTGACGTTTATTGGCCCTGGGCTAAGTGATTGACAGGCTTTATCTCATTTCATCCCCCAGCAATCCCGGGAGGCCAATGTGTGACACTAGTGTAGGTGCCATTATCATCCCTTTTTACAGATAAGAAAATTGAGGCTTGGAGAGATTAATGACTTGCCTAAGATCCATAGCAAGAATGTGGCAGAAAACCAGCATTTGAACTCAGGGCCACAGAGGGGACAGACAGGCCTGGCCACGGAGCTGAGGTTCAAGTCCCCCAGGTCCCTTTCCAAAAGGACTAGCTACAAAGGTCTTATAAATACCAGAGTCCCTGCCATGCTAGTTTCTACTTCAGTCACTAGCATCACCCTCTCAGTCTACAGAGGTGACCTCCTGGGACTTCCTGATAATGAGAATCCAGAGAGCAAAGGTTCTCAAATATTCCCCTGACCCTAGTCTCTCCCCTCAGGGTCATTTTGTTTCCCGGGCTTGTTCCAAAAACACCTGCAAGAAACTGGCTGAGTTGGCAAAGGCACTAGGCTGACTTGAGAGGCTTCTGGAATCTTCCCAGGTATAGGCTAGGGGTGGGTGACATGCGGGGGTGGCAGGGGGCTTGTGTACCAGGGCCACCCAAGGCCAGGAGTGGATACAGCACTGCCTTCCTAGAGTGCCCTTCATGGACCGCTCCAGCCTGTAACTTCCCCCCTACTCCCGCCAGTGCCCTGGGGGTACGCTTCAGCCTCCTCAGCTGAGAGACAGCCCTTATGATCTGCCCCTTGGCCTTTTTAACCTTCTCTCCCACCCTTGGACCCCCTCCCACACCATCCTCCAAACAGGCTAGGCTTTCTCTGCTTCCAGACCTTTGCCCCTGCTGGTCCCTCTCCCTAGGATGCCTTCCCTGCATTCTCCACCTGCCAACTGCTTCTTGTACTGCAAGGTGCAGCTCAGGCAGCTCCTTCACCAGGAGGCCTCCCAGAACCTCCTACCCTCCCAACAGCACTGTCCCCCTGCCTTGGGGTTGCCATAGCCACATAGGACTCCCCTGTGCCCCCAACTAGTGTGTCCAACTGACAACTGGGCACTTCCACATAGGCATCACACAGACCCTCAATTTTCCGTCCTCAATTTTCCTGCCCACTGAGTCCTCCCATCTCAGAAAAGGGCCCTATCATCTACATAGGTGCTCAGGCCAAAACCTAGGCGGCAAACTTGACTCCCTTCCCCCTCATCCACATACCCCATCCACCACAAGTCCTGCTGGCTCAGCTGTCAAGTGCACCCCAGATCCATGTCCCTGTGGCCACCTTCACAGCTGCTACCCACCACCGTGGTTCAAGCCGCCATCACCCTGGCTTGTCTGGACGGTGGCGATTATCTCCTCCCTGGTCTTCTGGCTCCCACCTGTGCTTCACCCACCACAGGAAACTTTTTAAAAGGTACATCAAGTTATGTCACTCCCCGGCTCAAAAATCCCTCTTAGAATAAAAACCAGCCTCCTCACCATGATCTACAGGTCTTGCATGATCTGACCCTTGCCCACCTGCCCACCCGCATCCCCTACCTCTCTCCCCACATTCACTCTGCTCCTGCCATGCTGGCCTCCTCCCCATTCCTGAACTGACAAGCTTGTTCCTGCCCCCAAGAGGAAACTGTTCTCTCAGCCTCAACTGTCCTCTGCCAAGTATCTGCCTGGTTTCCTCCCTCGCTTCATTTAGGCATCTGCTCAAGAATCACCTCCTCGCAGAGGCCTTCCGTGACCTCCCATCTGAAATGCTTTCCTCCATCACCATCTATCCCTCCACCTGCTTTATTTTCCTTCATGGTAATTGTTACTGCCTGACATTATATTTTACAGATTGATCAGTTTATTTGTTTTTATCCCGTGTGCCACTAAATATTTAACTCTCAGCCAAGGAAGAGCCCTGATTTTTACATTGCCAATTTCTGTGGTCTAAATACTCCCACCATGGCCAATTCAAACTACCATCGCTGACTTCACCTATCGTGGAATGGTGAGGAAATGTGCAGTGGTATGCCGCAATACACTATTTCCACCATGCAGATACAGGAGATAGGAATAACTTCCAGAACACAGATAATAGGAAAATAATTAGAAAATAATGAGTTTTGAGTAGCCATTGCTTTCATTTTTATTGTAATTGATTTAACTGTAAGTTCGTATAATTTAATTTTTAATGGTAGGGAGCAGTAGTTAAAGGGTCAGCAGTTCTAATCTACCAGCCACTCCTTGGAAACCTTATGGGGCAGCTCTACTCTGTCCTGTAGGGTCTCTGTGGGTCAGAATTGACAGCAATGGGTTTATGTGTAACAATCAGCCTGTGGAATTTGCCAGCAGTGTGAGCTGGCTTCAGGACACCACTGGTTACAAACTCCATGAGGGCAGGGATTTTGTCCATCTTGTTCATTGCTGTTTCCCCAGGGCTTAGAATAGTAGAAGGTGCTCATAATAGGTGCTCAGCCCGTGCTTGTTGACTATTTTATAATGCATCTGTTCACATGTGTTTACAAACTGCCAACTTGACTCTGTGCTCTGAAACAAGTTTCATTTGCCTCTAAGAATGCTTTTAACTTTTTTTTTTTTTTAATTCATTGCCATCATTTAGAAATCAGGTGATGTTTGCATGAAATTGACCATAAACCCTGATTTGCAGATTCTCTTGAAATATCAGGTGTCCTGGGCACATTGGGCCTGATCGTGTCTTTCGGTAACAGAGCTCGTCAGTTTGCCACAGTCCCCACCCCCCACCTCCCCCCCGCCCCCCCGTCGTCTCACACAGGCCCACTTCTCTCATTTACATAACCAGCTGGTAATATAAATACATAGGTATTTGAGTTGTGAATGCTGTCTTAGTCTCCGTTTTAGAGCTTGTCATGGTGTGGGCTGGACATAGTGTCCTCACCAGGCAGCGAGCTCTGTCAGGGCAGCTCTGTGAGCCGGGTAGACCCTCCCATTCCTACTACACAGTCTGGCACACAGTAGGCCCCAGGTCCTGGAATTCGATTTAAATGTTTGTTAGAGAACAAATTCCAAGCCCCCAGCTACCCTAACTGGGGCACTTGCTAAATCCAAGCCCCGACTGGAATGTGGCGAAGAGGTTGGCCGAGGCCAGGGTTTAAAAATACTCCAGGGCTGGTCAGCTGCGAGGTGCTCAGAGGTGTTGAAATGCCCCAGCAAAGTCTGGCCAGAGGCCAGCCGCACCGCCTTTGCTCTCTGTGAATGTGGGTTAACAGGAGGGGTTACCAACAATTCCCGGTGGGACAGGGGATAGTGAGGAGGCTGGGCAGCAGCTCCGCCTCCACTGCCCTGATTGGGAAAGGTCGGCTCTAATTTTATAAACAGTGTCAGGTGACATGACATAATTTTGCATAAAGGGCTACAAGGCAGGGCCTGAACACAGGGTGGCCTCCCCTGATGTTTTCATGCTATGGTCTCCTGGCATCAAAGACGCTGTGATGTTGCTAGCCCTGTGGTCTTCTCGTGGCCTTCAGGGCCACTGGCCAGCCAGTTGGAGCAATGTTTAAAAATAACACTCAGAGCACAACCCCCTGGAGGACAGCCAGCAAGGGGGCTGGAGAGGGAAGAAGCAAGGTCTGCCTGAGTACCCGCTGGGAGCCAAGCACTTCCAGGGTGAGTTCAGTGAGCCTCACAACGGCCCTGGAGGGTAAGGATCATCATCCCACTTACAGATGGGGAAACTGAGGCTCAGGGAATGATGTCACTGGCTCAACGTTTCCTGGTAAATAAGTGGCTCTCATTGTGTGCCGTTGAGCTGATTCCAACTTAGAGACCCTATAGGACAGAGAAGAACTTCCCCACAGGGCTTTCTAGGATTTAATCTTTATGGGAGAAGACTGCCAAACCTTTCTCCCATGGAGTGGCTGGTGGGTTCGAACTGCCAGCCTTTCGGTTACCAGCTCAGTGCTTAACCACCATGCCCCTCAAACCTGAACCCATTGCCATCAAGTTGATTCTGACTCATAGCAATGCTATAAGACACAGTAGAGCTGCCCTATGGGGTTTCCAAGGCTGCAAACTTTACGGGAGCAGACTCCCATGTCTTTCTCCCATGGAGTGGCTGGTAGGTTTGAACCGTCAACTTTTTGGTTAGCTGCTGAAGGCTTTAACCACTCTGCCACTGGGGTTCCTTAAATAAGTGGCCCAAAACCAAACCCAAACCCACTGCCATCGAGTCAATTCTGACTCATAGAGACCCTATAGGACAGAGTAGAAGTGCCCCACAGGGTTTCCAAGGAGTGCCTGGCGGATTCGAACTGCTAACCTTTTGGTTAGCAGCCGTAGCACTTAACCACTACCTCACCAGCGTTTCAAATTAAGTGGCAAACCCAGACCCGGTGCCGTCGAGTCGATTCCAACTCATAGTGAACCTATAGGACGGGGTAGAACTGCCCCACAGAGTTTCCAAGGAGCGCCTGGCGGATTCGAACTGCCAACCCTTTGGTTAGCAGCCGTAGCACTTAACCACTACGTCACCAGGGTTTCCGTCAATTAAGTGGCAGTGCCTTTCAAATCCAAGACCTCAAAGGGCTAAGAAGTCGGGGAGGGGCTCTGTGTTTCTCTCATCTGGGCCCCGAGAGCCTGCCCAGAACAGTGTTGTGTCCTTAGCAAGCACTAAAGGGCAGCTCCCACTTAGTGTGTGCAAATTTGAACTCGTGACCTTCCCCGGAATCCTGCTGCTCCAGCTGGCGTCCTTGTCTCAGTGGCAGCTCCATCCCTCCTGATGCTCAGGCCAGAAACTGGCAAGTTGGCCTTGACTCCTCTCCTTCTCTTGCCCCCCACACCCCAGCCCAGCAGATCCTCGCTGCTTACCTTCGAAATGTACACAGAAGCCACCACTCCTCCCCACGCTGGTCTGGCCCCATCCTCTCTCCTGGGCCACGGCAGGAGCCTCCTCCCCGGTCTCCAGCTCCCACCCTTGCCCCCAACAGCCTCTTCTCCACCGGGGCCTAAGGTAATATATTCAACCAATGTTTACCGATCACCTGTTACATAGTGGGCTACTACCATGAACACAGAAATCCCTGTCCTCACGGCGCTGGCTTTATGGAGAGGGGAGCAGGTGGGGTTAAACACTGAACAGGTAAGTTAAATACATAGTGCTTAGTGGTGATAAGTGCTAAGAAGAAAAATAAACTAGAGAGGTGTGTATTTGAAAGGGGAGTCAGGGAAGGTCCCACTGAGCGAACAGTTGAAACCAGACTTGAAAGAGATGAAGGACTGAGCAAAAGGGCTATCTGGAGGGACAGCATTCCCAGCTGAGGAACAGCAAATGCAAAGGCCCTGGGGCTGGACCATGCCTAGCATGGGTGAGGATGACAGTGGGGAGGCCAGTGTGGCCAGAGCCGAGTGAATGAGGGGCAACGTGGGAGGAAGAGAGGTCATGGAGGTGAGGGGGCAGGTCCTGCAGAACTTTGCACTCACGGGAAGGGCTTGGGCTTTCCTCTGGGGTAAGTGGGAGCCATGGAGGGCTCTGAGCAGAGGGGCGCATGATCTTCTGACTTAGGTTCTGACAGAAGGCCTCTGGCTGTATATGGAGAATGGACTGTCAGGGGCACGGGTAGCAGGGGGGCAGTCAGAGGAGGTGACTATAATTGTCCAGGTGGAAGAGGATGGTGACCTGGCCCAGGGGTGGCAGTGGCTGTGGGGACGTGAAGAGAAAGAAGTCCATGGTCTCAGCTTCTGGAGGCAGCACCAACGAGACTTGCTGCTGGATCAGATGTAACAACAATCAAGAAATCAGAGCTGATTCCAGGGCCCAGGCTGGGCACCTGGAAAGGTGGAGCTTCTGCTTATGGCAAGACTCAGGCACCATGCTGGGTCCTGTGGAAGGACAGGTGTGATGCTCCCTTCTCCAGGGCCATGCGACGTCTATACACAGCCCGTCCCTGCTCAAATTCCCTCCTGGTTCAGATGGGGATTCTCACCACCTTCCCGGTCACATCACTAGCCCCGGGTCCCTGTAAACCACATAGAAGCCACCAGTTCCTTTCTCCCCCTTGGTGAAGAACAGCCAACATGCCTATGGCCCTCCCCGTGTGCCTGGCAGGGTCCCAGCCCTTTACACTAGCTCATGCATGTGATCATCACAACAATTCAAAGAGATGGGGACTATTACCATGTCTATTTCATGGATGGAGAAACTGAGGCCCACAGAGGTTAAGTCACTTGCCTGGGATCACACAGCTAGCAAGTGGCAGGGGCAGGATTTGACCCCTGGCAGTCGGACTGCCTGTCTCACAATGAGGAGCCCCACACTGGCTGTGAGGAGCAAAGCGGGCTTGAGGGAGGAGGAGACGGCTCTGGGCTAGGGAGAGAGGGCCTCAGCCACTCTTTCCATACGGTAGGGACAGCTGTCTTTTTCTGAACATCTGCCTGGCACTGTGCGCATACTCTCTTTAGTCTTCACATCAACTGAAGAGATGGGCATTATGACAACTGTGCCCATTCTACAGATGAGTAAGCCGAGACTCAGAGGGGGTGAAGTGACATGCCCAAGGCCACACCACCCTTTCTTCCCCATCCTCCCCACCTCCCGTGCTTTTCGCCTACAATGTCCACGCTGCATTTTCTTTCAGCAGGCTGGCACAGAGCAAGGAAGCAGGCTAAGAATGGGAGAGGTAAATCCAGTTGCCCTGGATTCCAACTCTTCGGGCAACCAAATTCTGTCTGTTGCAACCAACACTGCTGAGGCCAGCTCTGGGCCAGTGCTGGGGGATACCGAGGCAGGAGCACATGGCTATGCATGTGAGAAAGGTCAAGGCCATAGTTGTCTCTGGCAGGGTAGGAAGAGGGGGTGGGTTGTCACAGGAGCACAGATAAAGAGCAGCCCAGAGAACAGGCACTGGCAAACCTTTCGTCCTGAGCCACCCCACCTCCTTGCACCTCAGTTTCCATGTCTGTGAGATGGGGGCGAGGCTGTTGTCAGGACTAAATGTGAGCACCAAGAGAACTCGCTCCATCTCCAGCTTGTTCACTGCTGTCTTCCAGGGCAGGAAGAGCTCAGGACCCAGCACGTCATAGGTGACCTGGGACCTGGCACACAGTAGGTGCCCAGTGCCTGCTGGATATATGAGAAATTATGAATGGGCCTCTTTTGGGACTGATTTTCCTCACCTGTAATGTGAATGCTCTCTGTCTACATTATACACCTACAACCTCTCAACCACCTGGTGAGGTGAGTACTAAGATCATTTTCACTTAACAGGTAAGAAAACTGACTCACAGAGAGGTTATGAGAATTACCCAAGGTCTCAGGGCTAGGCAGTGATGGCGCAGGGACTGGGACCTGACTCCCTCTGCCTCCCCAGCATTAGCTCCTCACTCACAGGCTAACATAATAGTGTGCGATTTATTGATCACTTACTGTGCGTTACTCCAAGCACTTTGCATGTAGTAACGACCATTAATCTTTACCTCAACTATGAGAAAGGTGATATTTTCTTTCCATTTTACACACGAAGAAAGGGATTAAGGAACTTAGGCAAGGTCTCACACTAGTAACTAGCAAAGCCAGAGTTCAAACTTAGGCAGCCTGACTCGGGCCCGAGTCCATGGTCCTAAATCACACTGTTCTCCTTGTGAGGGTTAGCAATGGCATACACAGCACAGTGCCTGGCATACCAGTTGCCCTTGAGTCAATTCCAACTCATGGTGACTCCACGTATGTCAGCGCAGAACTGTACTCCATAAGGTATACAACAGTTGATTTTTCAGAAGTGGAATGGCAGGCCTTTCTTCTGAGGTGCCTTAGGGTGGACTCGAACTTCTAACCTTTTGGTTAGCAGGAGAGTGCATTAACTATCTGCACCACACAGGGACTCAGTAAATGCTTAATTATTAAACCTTTGAAAAACGTGTGGAAATGAGCAGGGCTTTCTGATACTAAGCTATACTGAGGTCTCGCTGGAGAATTTGCTGTTCCCTTATTTCTACTCCTTCCTGTTGGTCCCACTTGCCAGAGGAGGAGCTGCCCACGGCAATCTTCCCTCTTCTCTTCCTCCCTCTGGGAAAACTCTGCACAGCATCCACCGGGTCACGCGGCTGCTGGCCAGAGGCGTGGAGAGAACAGAGTCTGGCCAGGTTATCGAGTTTCGTGGTCAGCCACCTTCACCCCTGACCAGAGCTGTCTTTCCAAAACAGAACATTCAGTCACCGCCTGTCCCTGTGTTCAGTTGTCCTTGTGCCCCTGACCTCGCTTTCTGCCCACCCGGGGGGCTTTCCCAGTATCTTTGTCTCTTACTGACATCTCACAAAGATGACCAGGGGAAGCACAGAGAGACAGAAGAAGAGAAACTGAGGCAGGGAGGCTTTCAGATAGTGACAAAGAGGGACACGGGGAGATAGAGAGACAGAGATGGAGAGACAGAGAGCCCTATAAATACCCTCTGCCCTCTGAGGCTTGGGTAGCTTGGGTCCAAGGCTCATAGATGGAAGGGTAGCAGAAGCGAGAAACGGAAGAATGGAGGAGGGCAGGCTATAGCATTGCCTCCCAGCCTTGGCCCAGCAGGTCACCAGAGACACCCCACCTCCACCACTCTGTCACCCCTATACACAATCCCTTACCTAACTAACTCATCCCCCTTCCTCCAGGAAGCCCTCCCTGCTGCCACCACCCCCCTTGTACCCCAATCACACTTAACGCACTGTTTCATTGCTGTTTGCTTATAAGTTTTTCTCCTCCGTTGGAATGTAAGCTCCTTGAGGGCAGGAAGCAGTCCATCTGGCTCACCCTGCATTCCTGCACCCAGCACAGTGCCTGACGCACAGGAGGTGCTGAATGAATGGGTGATGTGCTACCTCCTCAGAGAAGCCTTCTCTGATGGTGCTTCTCTCCACCTGCATTTCACTGTGTGATTGTTTGATTTAGGGTCGGTGTCCCCTCTGGTCCCAGTAGGGCAGGAGCCACCTGTTGTTCTCAATCTTGTTTCCCCAGGGTCTGGAACAGTGTCAGGTGTTCAATATTGTTCAAATGAATGAATAAATGAGCAAATGAACGAATCACTAGCCACCCAGAAGCTTAGAATCTTGTCTTTTTAACCCCTTAGTTTGAATGCTCTCCGAATCAGACCTCAAGTCCTTTCAAGGCTGTGAGGCCCTGCGTGACCTGGAGGCTGCCACCCTCCCAGTCCGGTCTCTGCTCTGCTTATGCCCTACTCTCACCACCCGTGTCTCTGTCTCCCACAGTGCTCCCTCCCCACCTCACCATAAGTCATGTCAGTTGAGTTTTTTTTTTTTCCTGTCAACAAAGCAGCCTAGAAAAATGAAGCACATTTGCACAAACAACCTCAATGTCGCCAGTGGACCTTGGTCCCTGTGGGGCAGTCTCCAAGGTCCAGCCAGGCAGCTGCCCAGGGCCTTGCCCTGAGACAGAGCTGGAGCCTGGTCGCTCTGTCCCGCACTCCCCCGTCTCAAGGGGGCTGACTGGCTGGGTGGGAGGGGGTATCCCAGGGCCCCTGAATCTAACCTTCATGCTCTGTAGGAAGGGAGGCGAGAAGGCCTTGGGGACCCTGAGGGAGGGCTAACTGACAGGCTCCACCTCTTCCAGAAAGCTTTCCCGGCTACCCTCCTTGCTTCTAGGGTCCCCTGTTCTCATCCCAACTGCAGCCTGTATCACACTCGGCTGTAATTCTCTACTGGACTAATTCCTCCACTGGACTGTGCTCCAAGTGGTGAAGGCCAAGTCTTTTCTATCTTGGTGTCTCCAGAGCCCACGTCTGGCATACAGGAGGCATCTGCAAACATGTGCTGAACGAGCAAAATGATTACTGAATGAGCACTTCCTGCCTTGATTCATATGTACTTCCGTTTCCTACACTAGATGGGGCCCAAGGATCTAGTCTCCTTCATCTCTGTTCCTCAGGGCGTAACACTGCACTTGACACAGAAGTGGCACCATGAAACGTGTGTAGAACACATGAATGAATGAGCCCTTCCTACCATCCATGTTATCTGTCCCTTACACTGTATTGGAAGTCTGTGAGGTTAAGCACCAAGTCTTATCTGTCCCTAGTTCCTTTGAGTCCAACACAGGACTTGGCACAAAGGAGAAACTTAGCAGGTATTTATTGGATGGATGGATGGATGGACGGACGGACGGACGGACGGACGGACGGATGGATGAAGGATAGAAAAAGGATGGAAGAATGGATGAGTGAATGAATAGAAAATGGAAAGATAGGTGGATGCAAGTCTGTGTAGGTGGATTGATGGCTGATGGATGGATGGAGTGACAAATAGAAGGTTAGATAGAGGAAACCATGAAAGATGGAGGAATGGGAGGGTGGGTGAGTAGGTGAATGGATGGATGGATGCTGCTAGGTAAATGCCACTAGATAGGTTGTTAGATGGGTGGATAGACGGGTGGATTAATGAATGGAGAAATAAATGAATAGACGGAAAAATGGATCAATAGCCATGTACATCTGAATTAAGGAGCTTAACCAGACACACACACACACACACACACACACACACACACACGAAGGCTACAAAACTAAAAATAAAAGTTGATACATGATGAGCACTTACTGTATACCAGGCCCCATGCTTAGTCCATGATGTCAGGCATTTCACTGGCCCTCACAGCCACCCTCTGAGGTAGGGACTCATGCCACTCTCTTTTTCCCCCAGGTCTCACACTCAAGACATGGAAGAGCCAAGGTTCAAGCCAAGATCTGTTTGATTCCAGACCAAGCTCGGCCTTACTGGTGGAGTGGGGCACCCAGGAATCTGTGTTTTCAATATTCCCCAGGTGATGTTGATGCATAGCCAGGCTTCGAGGTCTTCAGAGAGCATGCAGGTGGTGCAGAGCTGGCCTGGGCTTTTGAGCTGCCTTGTAGCCTGTTTCCTCACATCTGAAACGGGGTGATGGGAGTGCCTCCCCCAAGGGGTTTCAAGAGGACAAGATGAGTTAGTCCACGCGGTCTGCTTGGCAGAGTGTTCCCACAGAGGAAACGTGCTAGCGCCACTGTTCTCAGCAGCAGCAGTATCGTCGTCACTAGGCTGGGGGCTATTGGCCATCCTGCTCCTTCTCACAGCTCCCCTGGGGACAGGCTTTCCCAACCGCCTAGCTTAGTGCTTGTGGGAATGCAGGAAGCTGCAGCAGCTGAGGGTGAAGAGCAGGGTGCTGGAGCAATTCTATCCCCAGATTACAGAACCTGCCGGAACACTCACACATGGACGTGCACATGTGTATGCAGACGTGTGTCCACAACTGACCACTGCAGTGCAGCTCACGAGAGCAAAAGCCAGGATGCAGCCCCAATCATGTCTTGGCTGGTGTGTTTACAGCAGCATTTCTCAACTTGGGACCACTGACATTTGGAGCTGGATGCTTACTTCTTTGTTGTGGGGCCTGTCCTCGGCACCGTCCCTGGCCTCTACCTACTAAATGCGAGTAGCAATGCCCCCCCCCGGTTGTGACAGCCACAAATGTCTCTAGACACTGCCATATATCCCTTGGGGAGGGGAGAAAAATTGCCCCCAGTTGAGAATTACTGGTCTAGAACTTTCTCTGCCCTAGGCACTGTTTCAAGCACTTTACCCAAATCAACTCCTACCAGCTCTCATCACAGCCCTAGAGGGTGTGTGCTGGTGTTGGTTCTATTGAACAGACGCAGGAACAGAGGCTGGTGGTTTGTCCGAGGTCAGGGAGCTACTCTTCCACAAAGCCCGTGACTTGAATCCAGCAGTTAAGTCCCACGTCCCTCTTTTTCTAATCAGGTTTTGTGGCTTCCTTACTTTTCTCCATTCATAACCATGTTGTCTGTGGCTAGAGATGATTCTAGTTCTCCGTTTCCCGCCTGGCTTTCTTCGCACATTGGAGGGCAGAACTCGTCTAGCGCGGGCTGTAGCTTGGATGGATCCTGTAATCTGCACAGGATTCTTTCCTTTGTGAAGTGAATTCAGTGTGCTCAGTTATTGAAAACTTGGAAACTACAGAAGAAGAGAAATAAAAAATAAAATTTCTTATTGGGCCACCCTCAAAGGCCAATTTTCTAGCGGCTTCATCCTCTAAGTAGCTTTCTTCATTTTGAAATTTTGCTACAAAGTTGCAATCATACAGTGTACACAACGTTAAATTCTGCTTTCCCCAAATTGTACAAAATCATTTTTCATGTTATTACAAAATCCTCTTGGACGTGATTTTTAATTATTCTGTATTGTGGTAGAGACCCCTGATTCTCCTCAATTTCCCAACCTCCCTGTTTCTTATTAATACCCATTGCCATCAAGTTGATTCTGACCCATAGCGACCCTATATGACGGAGTAGAACTGCCCCATAGGGTTTCCAAGGAATGGCTAGTGGATTCAAACTGCCAACTTTTTGGTTAGCAGCCAAGCTGTTAGCCATTATGCCACCAGGGCTCCCTTCTCAGTAATTAAAAAAAATAGAAATCCGAAATTTATAGCTGAGCATGTGGTTACCCATGAAAAAAACACATTTCCAAGCCTCCCTTACAGCTGGGTGTGTTATGTGACTAAGTTCTGGCCAATAGGATATAAATAATTTCCAGGTAGCATCCTCAAGAGAGTGTCTTAGTTGTCTAGTGCTGCTATAACAGAAATACCACAAATGGATGGCTTTAACAAAGAGAAATTTATTCTCTCACAGGTTAGGAGGCTAAAAGTCCAAATTCAGGGTGTCAGCTTCAGGGGAAGTCTTTCTCTCTCTATTGGCTTTGGGTGAAGGTCCTTGTCATCAGTCTTCACCGGATCCAGGAGCTTCTCAGCACAGGGACCCCAGGTTCAAAGGACGCTCTCTGCTTTCTTGGTGGTATGAGGTTCCCCACGTCTTTCTGTTCACTTCTGTCTTTTATATCTCAGAAGAGATTGAGTTAAGACACAACCTAATATTGTAGATTGAGTCCTGCCTCATTAACATAACTGCTGCTAATCCCACTTTGTTAACATCACAGAGGCAGGATTTACAGCCCATAGAAAAATCACATCAGGTCACAAAATGGTAGACAGTCACACAATACTGGAAATCACAGCCTATTCAAGTTGACATACATTTTTGGGGGACACAATTCAATTCATGACAGGGAAAGAGTGCTCATTCTTCCTCCCATCCTCCTTAGTGGCTGCAATACAGATATGATGGCCAGAATCTGAAGAGCCATCTTGGACCATGGTGGAGCAACAAGAGAAAATGAACCTGAGTCCCTAATGAGTTTATGAAACCACCCTACTAGCCCTGGACTGCTGCCTCCTTTCTTTTAATGTATGAGGGAAACGAATTTTTATCTCATTGAAACCACTGTTATTTTGGCTTTTTTGACACTCAAGGAGTGTAATCGTAAGTATTACATGAATTATTATTTTTTTTTTTTACTGGAGGAATTGTCTCTAATATTCTTTCAGGAATCATCTTTTAATTCACTTAACCATTCCCTGACCACTCAGTGTTTAGGTCATTTCTGGTCTTTCACTATAAATAATTCTTGGCGAACATCTTCGTGCATTTTCCCTATTTGTGGTTATTTCCTTTGGACAGAATTCCACAGGAGGGACATGGACATTCTTAAGGCTGTTGAGAGCTCTCAACCAACCGCTTTCCAGATGGTTCAGCTGACATCATGGCCCTCGGCAGGGGATGTGAGGATTCATGGGGAAGCCAGGGTGACAATTCTGACCTTCCAAATCATTCCCTCCAGTGGTCAAAAATGAGTCAAGTGGTAGGCATTTCTTGGTAGTTTTTGAATAAAATATATTGATAGGAAGTCACTAACCACAAAGCTTAGGAGCACTGGGATGATCTGTTTGTCAGTCAGGGGATCTTAGTTGCAAGCAACAGAATCCATTCTAGTTAGTTTGCACGATGATGAGTTTATTAAAAGTCATTGGGTGGTTCACAGAGTCCTCGGATGGGCCACAGAGTCAGGGCTGTAGGCTACACAGCCAGGAGCAAGGCCCAAGTTTTAGGGAAGGGCTGCCCAGAGAGACCTACTACTAAGGTGGGCCAAGGACCCCTCCCATTGCATCCTCCAGGGCCAGGTCGTCTCTCCTGCACCTTGTCTGATTGATGAAGCCTGAGTCACATGCCTGCACTCAAGCTGCAAGAAAGGGCTGGAAAGCAAGTTTTCTGGTGTCTACCTTGGGCAGGTATGGACCCCTACGGTGAGAAATTTCCTGAAGATACAAAGGGTGTATACAAGGTGCTGGGTAGCCAGAAATACTGGGCTTGTGGGAGGAATGCGAAAGGGTTTCCAGCATCCCTGGTTTGTTTCTCGTCCAGTTGTGGTGAGAGAGCCACAGGGAGAAGTAAAGATAATGATGATGCCGTTCTCATTTGTGCCCCCCTCACACTTTACCCAGCTCTGCAAAGGGCCGAGTTAGCACTGGGGCCCACCTCCACCAGACTCCAAGTCTTATTCCTGCACTACCACCTGAGGCCAGCAAGGCCATCTGGATGTTGTCTGTCATCTGACGTCCGTGTGTCTCCCTGCCCGCTGCCCAGCCTCAAGAGGAGAGATGTGTCTGCCTTGTCCATCTGGTGTTCCCAGCACCTAGACAGGCCCTGCACGCTGTAGGTGCTCAATAGATAAGTGTCGAATAAATGAATGATGGCCTTGGAAGGAACCTTGGAATCTTGCACATAACCTTTATTCATTCAACCCATGTTCTGAACACCTACAATCCTCCAGGAGTTGATTTAGCTGCTGGGGACATGAATAAGGCAGAACAAGTCCCTGCCCTCTGGGAGCTGATGTCACAATTGGGGAGCTGGCCGATAAACATGAAAACACAAAAATATCAATATAATCAATACAATGCAATGTAATACCATTCCCCACCATAACATATCTGGTAGTGATAAATATCTGATGAAGGAGGTAAAACTGAATAAGTGACTTGGAGATGCTAATTGAGAAAGAATGGCTAAGGAAGGCCTGCCTCTTTGAGAAGGTGGCATTTGAGCAGAGACCTGGAGCAGGTGAGAAAGTGAGCAGAGCAAATATCTGAGGGAGGCATATTCCAGGCAGGGGGAGCAGCCAGTGCAAAGGCCCTGAGGTGGGAATGAGCTTAGTGTGTGCCCTTTGCAGAGAGGCAGCCAGGGAGGCAAGAGTTACACTGAGTTTTCCGACCTCAGCAATTCTAAGAACCCTTAACTGGCAGAAGTGGGGAAGGAGGGTGGAGGCGGGGGATGAGTTCTTCGCTCTTAAGCTTCTCTGGGAAAACATGTCAGGGACAGACAGTAAATCTTGACTTGTCCTGGAAAACAATGGGCCCATGTAACCAGTGAAGTGTCAGGCAGAAAGTTAATGGCCAAAGGGCTGGGGCGCCGGTGGAGCATATGGAATTTGTTAAGAGATCTGTGCTGGAAAAAGAATTTCCCAGTTGGGGGCAGAAGCTTCTGGCCAGGATCAAAAAGATGTTTATTGTGGTGCCTCTGTGCAGACATGAAAAATGAAGATCCGCTGCATAGAGACGTGGAAAGATATACACGATATGTTGAGTAAAAAAATAGGTCACAGAATAGTATTCACGTATTCATTCATTCAGAAAACATTCATTACAGACCTACCTGCTGGGCGCTCTCTTGGGTGTTGGGGACACAGACATGGCTGTCCCTGCCTCCTGGAGTTCATTGCAGAGTGGGGAAGGCAGATGATGGTCAAATCAGTACACTAATAAATCATCACAAACTGGTCAGTGCCAAAAAGGGCAGATACCTGGTGCTACAAGAATGTGCACGTACATCCTGTAATGGAGAAAGTCTGTGAGGATGTGCTCCAAAATGTTAATGGTGTAGTAAGGTTTCAGAGGGTTCCTTTTTCCTTATTTTCCCCTTTCTTCTGATTATGAGTGTGTTCACATTTTTTTTAAACAATGCCATGCTTTGTAATTGAGTGAATTAAAAAAAAAAAGTGAACAGAAGGGTTGGAAATCATGTGTCTGAAGATGATTTAAGACCAGGAAAGAAGGACACATACGGAACAGGCAACCGTGTTTGCTTTGGGGAAGGGAAGCTAGGGACTGGGTGGGAGAGGGCCTTGCTTCTCACTGGACACCCTTTGAACCTTTGAATGTGCATGTATTACCTATTTAAAAAAAAAAAGGAAAGATACTTAAAAATAACACTTTGAGTTAGTTTTAATTTTTATGACACAGATTTAGAAGAAAAAGCAGGCAAGCATAGGATATAAATATAAACATGTAACTGAGCTGAATTTCCACTAAAATCTTAGAGCGGTTCTCTCTACATGGCCTTTATTATTGACTTCGTCACACATACTTTGGACATGTTATCAGGAGGGCCAGTTCCTGGAGAAGGACTTCATGCTTGGTAAAATAGAGGGCCAGAGAAAAAGAGGAAGCCCTTCAATGAGATGGATTACACACAGTGGCAGCAACAATGGGCTCAAACATAGCAACAATTTGTGAGGATGACACAGGACCAAGCAATGTTTCATTCTGTTGTACATAGCGTTGCTATGAGTCGGAATCGACTCGATGGCACCTAACAACAACAACGTATTTCCTGTATTTAAAATTAAAAAAAAAAAACACTCATTTCTGTCAAGTTGATTCCAACTCACAGTGACCTTACAGAACAGAGAAGAACTGCCTCTTAGTGTTTCCAGGGCTGTAATCTTTACGGAATCAGACTGTCACATCTTTCTTCCACAAAGTGGCTGGTGGGTTCGAACCACCGAACTTTTGGTTACCAGCTGAGCACTTAAGCATTGTGCCACCAGAACTCCTTTATATTTAAAATAAGAACAAGAAAAAAGACTGCTGTATATTGGGCAAAATCCTGTCTTTTCAAACACTGTTTTGCTTAATCCTCCCAATAACCCTCTAAGGTGTGTGCATTTATTATCGTCGTTTTACAGCTGAGGATACAGAGGCTCAGAGAGGTGAAGCCACTGGCCCCAGGTCACACAGCTGGATTTGACCCAGTTCTGTCTGACTGCAACGTCTGTTTTTAAATTAGGATGCTTGGGTGCCCTAAAAATGTTCATTCAGGAAACTCCGTTGCTTTGAAAATCAGGGGAAAAACACAAACAAACCAAACAAGAAATATCACATTTTTTTAAACCACTTATTCAGGCTCTGATGGGGTCTGACACCAACTGGGCTTGGGAGAATTTCTTGGCAGGGGACTATTTGTATTTTGGGTGGGGTGCTCCTTTGTCCTGTCCCCCTATGGTCTGGCCTGTTTAATGCCAGCTGTGGTCCCCGTCATTGTGACCCCCAGAGTTCCCTGACCTCCTCTTGTTGAGGACAGCTGGCTTAGACGCCGACTGGGCTCCTGCTGGGGCCAGGATCTCTTCCTGGGGATGCAGGCCCACTGTGTGGTTTGACCCTCCCCAAAGGCCTGAGGGGCAGGGTGGGTCTTGACCCCAGGTCTCTCATCTCTCCTCTAGGTGGGGGGGGGGGAGGGGTGGTGGCAGGAGTTGTCTCTTGTGGCTGAGGGGGCAGGGGTGACCTGCAGTCCAGGCTCACAGGCAAGGCGGCCACCAGGTGCTGTCCACTCTCGGGCCAGCTGAGGCCAGGCCGGGAGAACTGAAAGGCTGTGCTCCGAGGCTCGGACGCCGTGGGCGGTGGGCAGGCGGCCACTACAGTGGGGACCGGGAAGCTGAGCACTCCCTCTGCCTGCCCGGCAGCGTTCCATGGCCGCCTGCCAGGCCTTGCCTGACGTCAAGGTCTGACCAGGGACATAATGTGCTGGCATCGGGACAAGGGCTGGCTGCAGGAGAGACAGGGCCACGAGACGGGGCAGGCAGCGGGAGATGGTGGAGGAGGGGGGAGAGAGAGAGACAGACAGACAGAGAAAGAGACAGGGAGACAGAGAGAGACAGAGGCAGAGAAAGAGAGAGATACAGAGAAAGGGACAGAGACAGAGGGACAAAGAGGGTGAGAGACAGGGAGTAAAGAGAAATACAGAGACAGATAAAGTGAAAAAGAGATTCAGACAGAAAATAAGAGACACAGAGATAAAGAAAAACACAAACAGAAATATGTTCAGACAAAGACAGAGCCAGAGAGAGAGAAAAGGGAAGAAGGATCTAGAGAGAAGAGGCGGAGCTATGAGCAGCGGAGGTGGGTTAAGTGCAAGAGCTTGGGGATCCCAGACCTGGGCTGGGGTGAGGCTCTGCCCCTGTGAGCCAGCGACCCCACCCCCAGAGCCTCCGACTCCTCCCCTGGGCAGCGGAGTCACACACTGACAGTGGAGTGGACAGTCCTGGCTCATTTAGGGGCACAGGACCCCCTTGTGATGGGGGATGGGAGGGTTAAAGGAGACAATCCCTAGAAAGTTCTTTGCAGAGCCTGGCAGGTAGCAAGTGCTCAATAAGTTGGAGGTGAAAATGAAGAGGGTGCTGAGTAGGGAAGGAAAGCGAGAAACGGGGTGCCCAGACAAGTGTCGGGGGAGCTGACCCCTGCAAAGCCACCTCTTGTTCCACAGCTACTCTTCCAACCCCCTGCATGACTTGGGCTTCAGGCCACCAACACAGACCTTGACCTGGCCTTGCCAGTCTTGGGGACCAACCCCCTGTTTATGGGCTCGAGAAGGCCATGATCCCGGGACATCACGTCACCAAAGCCAAACAAGGCCAGGCCTGGTCACTGCTGGCCTTCCATCCTCGTCACCCCTTGTCCAGCTTAATTATTAAATGGTTCAGCCAGGCTGAGGGACGAAGCCAGCTGCCTTTCCTGGGTGTGGGCGGCTATGCCTGCGTGTCCTCAACAAAGGCAGAGGCACACACCCTGGGGTCCCAGGTAGCACTTTCAAAGGTAAAGGTCCTTTTCTCCTGCTCGCACTTTTTCCAGGAGCCTTTATCATCATCATCAGAGTTCCTGTTTACTGAGTGTTTACTGTGTCCCACTCATGGTCCTCAACAATTCCCATGGATGAACTCATTTAACCCTATAGTCCCAAGAGATTAAGTGCTATTATGATTCCACTTGACCGGTGGGGAAACCAAGGCTCAGAGATCTGAAGCCATTTGCCCGAGGCCACCCGCTAAGGAGTGGCAGAGCCGGGATTCCAATCCAGCCACCCGATGCCAGGGCCCATCCTCTTCACCACGAGGCCAGCATGATAGCAGCTCCCACTTCCTAAGGGCCAGATTTACATACGCATCATCCTTAATCCTCCAGGAGAATCCTGTGAGGCAGCCATTCTCAGCCAAGGGCGACTTTGACCCCCAGGGGACACTTGGCAATGTCTGCAGGCATTTTGGGTTGTCACAAGTGGGCAGGTGTGACTGGCATCCTGTAGGTAGACATGAAACACCCTCCAATGCAGAGGACAGCCCGCCAGTACAAAGACGCGACCAGCCCCAAATGTCAATAGTGCTGAGACTGAGAGCTGCTATTATGAGGTGAGTTCTTTTATGGTCTCCATTTTACAGATGTGGAAACTGAGGCGCAGAGAGAGGACATCACTTGCACAAGTGGCCTCTCCATGCTCCTGCTCTTCACCATAAGACCCCACTGCTACCCCTGTCCTCAAGAGACCCTGGCCTCCATTCCACACCCTTCTAAGCCCTTGCTTTCTTCCAACGGGTGATGTTTCACCATCTTTTACATATGAAGACGCTGTTTTCACCACTGACTGAGAAAACAGATCAAGCCAAAAGGCCACTGGGAATGCAGGCGTGCCTTTAAATGAGTTTGCATCTGACCCTCTGCAGCAGCACCGAGGTACGCTTGGAAATGGACCACTACAGATTCATGGAGCAAGTATTTCCTGAGTACATACTATGCGCCAGGAAACCCTGGTGGTGTAGTGGTTAAGTACTACAGCCGCTAACCAAAGGTCGGCAGTTCAAATCCACCAGGCGCTCCTTGGAAACCTTATGGGGCAGTTCCACTCTGTCCTACAGGGTCGCTATGAGTCGCAATAGACTCAAAGGCCACGGTTACTGTTTTTTTATTCCTAGGTGCCAGGCACTCTCCTTGGTGCTGGAGTCACAACCGCGATCAAGGCAGACCCAGTCCCTGCTGGGCCTCTAGAAGCTGACAGTCTAGTGGGGAAGACGAACAATAAAACAAAAAAAAAAAAACAAATATACAGTCAAGATCATTGGCTGCAACTGTGGGGGGGGGGAGGGGCTGTTTTCGGAGGTCTGGGAAGGCTTTCCTTGAAGAGGTGAGACCTGAAGGGTAAGGAGGCATCAGTCTCGGGAAAAGGATGGGGTGAAGGGTTCCAGGCAAAGGGAGCAGCATGTGCAGAGGCCCTGAAGTAGGAGCTTACATGGAGTGTTTGAGGCATAGTGAG
Source organism: Loxodonta africana (assembly GCF_030014295.1). Taxonomy (NCBI): domain Eukaryota; kingdom Metazoa; phylum Chordata; class Mammalia; order Proboscidea; family Elephantidae; genus Loxodonta; species Loxodonta africana. The sequence continues at coordinate 49,419,590 of NC_087365.1, forward strand.
AAGCCATTTGGAGAGGGGCGTTTGAGGCTGGAGCTAAGTAAGAGAAGGGGAGAGGGGGAGGATACATGGTTGGAGAAGTAACGAGCACACAGATGCATAGGGCTGTATGCCCACATAAGGGCTGTGCACTTACTCCGAGGGAGGTGGGAGCCATGGGAGGATTCTGAGCAGAGGAGGTACAGGATCTGATTTAGGTTCTAACAGGATCTCTTTGGATTCTCTGGTAGACTGAATAATGGCTCCCCAAAGATGTCCATATCCTAATCCCCAGAATCTGTGAATGTTATCGTAAGTGGCAAAAGGGTAATCCAGATATGATTAAAATAAGGATCTTGAAATTGGGCAATTATTCTGAATTATCTGGAGGGGTCCTAAACGTAATCACAGGTTTCTCTATGAGAAGGAGGAAGAGGGAGTTCAGGCTGCAGAAGAGGAGAAGGCAAAGTGATGACGGAAACAGAGATTGGAGTAAAACACTTTGAAGATGGAGGAAGGGGCCACAAGCCAAGGAATACAGGCAACCTATAAAAGCTGAAAAAAGCAAGGAAATGCATTCTCCTCTGAAATCTCCAGAAGGAACCAGCCCTGCTGACGTTTTGACTTCAGCCCAGTGAAACTGATTTCAGACCTCTGACCTCCAGAACTACAAGAGAAGAAATGTGCGTTGTTTTTTAAGCCACCTTGTTTGTGGCCATTTGTTACGGTAGTGATAGAAAACTCATACAGATGCAGAAGGGAGAACAGACTATAGGGGGTGAGGGCAGGATCAGGGGGCCAGGGAGGGGTTCCTGCGACAGTCTGGGCAGGAAATGATGCTGGACGGACAGAAGAAGCTACATGGGCAGCCTTGCTGATGGACTGGGTCCTCAGGGTGGGAGAGGAGGGAGCTAAGATTCCAGCTCCCTCAGTCTTCCCTGGGCTGGTGTTCAGGACACAGGGCTGGTGTTCAGGACCCAGAGCTGGTGGCTCTGGCTCTGAGGAAGATCTCAGCATATGAATAGTTACAGGGTCTTACGATGGACCAGGCTCAGCTGCCACAACACCTCAAGCCTCACACCATTCAGGTCTCTGCCCCAGAGTCCCCTCCTCAGGGAGGCCTCCCTGACCACCTGAATCCCTCACCCTGCTGTAGTTTTCTTTGTGTTCCTTATTATCATCCTACGTGCTACATTCTTATCTGTTTCTTTACTGTCTGGCTTCCCCACTTGAATCTCAACCCATGAGAGGACAGAGTTTGTCCCTCTTGCTCTACGCCCAATCTCCAGCCCCTGGCAATGGCCCAGTATGAAGAGATACTCCGTAAATACTTGTTGAATGCATGAATGAATCTCCATTTTCCAACGAGGACACTCAGGAGAGCTACTACAGGAGAAGTGACTTGCTCAGGGTCACACAGTTGTTAAGTGTGGGGCTGTGATTTGAACCCAGGATTGATGCCAAAGTTTGCACTAGGGAGTTCAACTCCTCTTAATACTGACGACACCACCTATGCTTCAGCAATTTCCACTTTGTGGGGTGTAGCTCTGCCTTTCTTGAGGTGTCAGACATTCTAGACACAGTACCTCAGGGAACCTGCTGGACAACTGCTCTACCTGGGGGATGTTGCTAGATGAGGAAACTGAGGTCAAAGAGGGTGGGGTCTTTCCCGAGGTGCAGAGCTTGCCAGCGGCAGAGCCAGGATTTAAGCTCCACTGGATCCCACACCTGGGGTCTCCTCTTACATTTCTAGCATGCTCTGGGGGCCCCTGAGAAACAAAAGAAGAATGTCTTAGCCTAAAGGGGGAGTAGGTGTGGGTCACACCCCAGAGGAAGTCGGACAACACCTCAAGCTCAGAGTTTCTGAGAAACGAGGGTTGGGAGTTGTCTTAGTTACATTGTGCTCCTACAACAGAAATACCACAAGTGGATGGCTTTAACAAAGAGAAATTTATTCTCTCATAGTTTAGGAGGCTAGAAGTCCAAGTTCAGGGTGCCAGCTCCAAGGGAAGGCTTTCTCTCTCTATTGGCTCTGGAGAGGGGTCCTTGTCATCAGTCTTCCCCTGGTCTAGGAGCTTCTCAACACAGGGACCTCAGGTCCAAAGGACACATTCTTCTCCTGGCACTACTTTCTTGGTGGTATGAGGTCCAGGTGTCTCTCTACTCACTTCTCTCTTTTATATCTCAAAGAAATTGGCTTAAAACACAATCTAATCTTGTAGTTTGAGTCCTGCCTCATTAACATAGCTGCCAATAATCCCAACTCATTAACATCATAGAAGTAGGATTTACAACATATAGGAAAATCACATCAGATAACAAAATGGTAGACAATCACACAATACTTGGGATCATGACCTAGCCGAGTTGACAGATATTTTGAGGGGACATAATTCAATGCATGACAGGGGTTAAGATCCTGGGCCCTGGGGTCAAACCAGCTCTGTCCTTCCCCTGCTGTGTAACTTCAGGCAAATGGCCTCCCCTCTCTGGCCCAAGGTACACCTGACCCAAGCCATGGTGTTTTCATTTGCCTCATATGCATGTGAAAGCTGGGCAATGAATAAGGAAGACTAAAGAAGAATTGATGCATTTGAATTATGGTGTTGGTGAAGAATATTGAATATCCCATGGACTGCCAGAAGAATGAACAAATCTGTCTTGGAAAAAGTACAGCCAGAATGCTCCTTAGAAGCGAGGATGGCCAAACTTCATTTCCTGCACTTTGGACATGTCATCAGGAGGGACCAGTCCCTGGAGAAGGACATCATGTTTGGTAGGGGTTAAGCAGAAAAAAAGGAAGACCCTCAATGAGACTGATTGACATGGTGGCTGCAACAACAGGCTCAAACATAACAATGACTGTGAGGATGGCGCAGGACTGGGCAGTGTTTTGTTCTGTTGTGCACCGGGTCTCTGTGAGTCAGAGCCAACTTGACAGCACTTAACAACATTTCTGGCCCAGGGCAATTCCGGTAACTCCAAGTAACACCCTGGGCAGAGTTGATCAAGCTCTATAAACCATACTTTAAAAGACCAGCATTCATTCTAGCTTATATTTTATTTTAGATATTACAGCTTGGGGCATAGAAATGTAGTCATAATATAAAAGACTTAATTTTTAAAAAGTCAGTAATAAACAAAAGAGGAGTTTTTCTCTCATGTGAATGAAGTCCAGATACAGCCAGTTCAGGGCTGGTTTAGTGACTCCACAAAGCTCTCAGGGTCCCAGGCTCCTTACTGTTCACCACTCTGCCATCCCTAGGGTGTGGCCCCCATTCTCATGTTCCAAGATGGAGGCCACAGCATCAGCCTTCATGTCTGCCTTCCAGGTGGCAGGATAGAGAAGGAAGGGTGATGGGCAAAGGGCAGGCACCAGCTAAATATCTAGGAAAGTTTCCAGAAATTGCCATAGAACACAATTACAACCTCTTGGCACATAACCATACCCAGCTGCAAGGGAAGCTGGTAAAGCTGTCTTTATTCTGTAAAACCATGTACCCAGCTAAAAGGCTACTGAATATTTGTACATGAATGAGATAATCTCACATAGCGTTACATCCTGCAAAGGAACAAAACAGGGAGACCTAAGGAACAGTGGAAGGTGGGGGAAGCCTCTCTGAGGAGGCTATGTGGCTGAGACATGAGTGATGAGAAGGCCTGGGGACAAGCATTCTGGGCACAGGGGCCAGAAAGTGCACTGCCCTAAGGTAGGAGCAGCGCTGTATGTTGAAGCAGCAGAAAGGAGGCCAGTGTGGGTGGAGCACAGGCAGGGAGCACAGCAGGCAGATGGCCAGGGCTAAATCCTGGGGAAATTGTAAGCCACAGGGAAGCATTTGGGATTGTTTTCTAAGTGCAGTGGGAGGCATTAGAGGGCTTGAGCTAAGAAATGATATGAGCTGACATGATATCACTGCTTGAGAGAGCCCTGATTTCCCTGGGTTTGGGGAATTGACCCAGGGCCCTTCTGAGAGCTTCATTCATTCATTCATTCATTCATTCATGCATTCGTTCATTCATATAGGATAAGCACTTATTGCTGACTTGCTATGTGCCAGGCTCTGTGCAGCACATGGCCCTCCCAGACCCCGCCCTCACAACAGGGGCAGACAGCCTGAGCAAACACCTGTACAAAACCCGTTGCTGTCGAGTTGATTCTGACTCATAGCAACCCTATAGGACAGAGTAGAACTGCCCCTTAGGGTTTCCAAGGTTGTAATCTTTACGAACACAGACTGCCACATCTTTCTCCTGTGGAACCCCTGGTAGGTTCCAACAGTTGACCTTTCAGTTAGCAGCCAAGCACTTAACATCTGTGCCACCAGGACTCCGGTAAACAAACACACAAGCACATAAATGCGTGCTCACGGGTGCTGTAAGTGTTTCGAAAAAAAGGCAAGCTGGGCCCCAAGAAGACCTGACTTTGCCCAGGGATCAGGGCAGGCTTCTTCCTGGAGGGGATATTTCAGTTGAAATTTGGAAGATAAGGAAGTGTTATCTTGGTGAGGCCTAGAGAAGAGGGAGAAAGCATTCCAGGGAGAGGAGGCAGCATGCACAGAGGCCTGGAGGCAGGGCGAGAATTGCATGTTGAAGAAACTCCCCAGACACTGGCATGGCAAAGGCCAGGAGGGTGAGAGGGAGGTGTCGAGAGGCGGCCCTGGAGAGGCGACGGAGATCCTGGAATGCCTTGTAGGTGGGGCTAAAGGGTTTTCATGTTTGGGGAGGATAATTATTAAGAGCTTTGACCACAAATCCCTGGGATGGGCCCATGGTCAAATCCAAGACAAGCAGCACCCTAGCTCCCCTTGGAGGGTGTTTACGGGCTCCTGATGACACAGCTCTGCACTCCCTGCCGTCTGCTCATCACTGGGAGCCGAGGTGTTCTCCTTGCTCCGAAGCCCTGAGTTGTACTCTGACTCACACCTTCCATCACCACCAAGGCCTTATGCCTCCCCCCACCCTCCCCAGAAGGCCCCACTGAATCATATGGCCCCTGGAAGAGCACCTGCATCTCCAATCAGAACTGCCCATTTCAGAGAAGGGGAAACTGAGGCCCCACAAGGAGGAGACCCTTCCTCACAGCCTCTCTCCAAGACTGGAGGAGAGGAAGGGATCAATCCAGGTGTCTTGACCCTGGGTACTAATTTTTCACACTGTTTGATTAAAAACATAAAAGAGGGAGGAAGGAAGGGTGAGCTTGAAAAACAATACTCAAATCAACAACTTCAAAGCCTGTGCTTTTCCCAGGGGAGGGGGGAATTAGCATTTGTTGGGCACTATGTGCCAGGCTGATACCTATATCAGCTCATTCTTTGGGGTCCTCACAGCCACACAGATACAATTACATTCTCTAAATGATGTGGAAATCAGAGAGGCTAAGCAATTCACCCATTATCACACGGCAGGTAACTGGCAAAGCAGATGTTTGAATAGGCTGCAGCTGCAGCTCCTAGTCCCAAGGGCTCTCCAGTCCAGCCTCTCTTTTGCTCCCTACCTGCAGCAACTGCAGCCTCATCTTCCAAAGTTAAACAGCAGAGGTTTTGCCCTGGCTGCCCACAATCCTCCAGATATGTTTTCTTTGGCCCACATGGCATTTTAATAAAATTTGAGCCAATGTTCACAAATCAAGGAGTTTAACATTAAAAAAAAAAAAAAATTCTGCCTCCCTTGAAACACTGGAAGATTTGACTGCCCAGATCCTGCCTGGCAACAATCACCAGGGCTGGAGAGTGTTCAAAGGGGACTCTCCAGTTTGCCATAGTCCCCACCTCTCCCTACTGCCTCCCTGGCCGAATGTCAATTGCCAGTTATCACAATACAGATGCTGTTGTTTTTCTGAAAGCAGAGACATATTTCTCTCAAAAATGGAAAACAAATAGTAATCCAAGAGGGGTCAAGTTCCATGTAACATAAGAGATTGCATATTTCTTTGTGGAACTAAGGGATATTCCTTGGTGTTTAGTATACAAACTAAGTATGTGGGACTCTATACCACTGGTTAGGTTTTCTGCCAAGCGACCCCCACTAGGATTGTGAGATTTAGCAAATAAAAATACAAGATGCCCAGTTACATTTGAATTTCAGATAAATAACACCTTTTTTTTTTTTTTGAGCATAGGTATGTCCCATATAATATTTGGGACATACTTATACTGATTTTTTTTTTTGCTTACCTGAAATTCAAATGTAACTGGGCATTGTATATTTTACCTGACGACTGTATCTATGAGGGTTGAGAGCAGGGCTCTAAGGGGCCCGAGGTTGAATCCAGATTCTTTCCCTCCCGGCTGGGTGATCTTAGACAAGTCATTTACATTCTCTGGGCTTCAAAGTCTTCATCGTAAACAGGGGTAATAATAGCATGAGGATTTGATAAAATAATATATGCAAAGAGCTTAAGACAGAGCCTGGCTCACCCATAGACCCGTTGCCCTCGACTGGATTCCGATTCTCAGTACTCAGTAAATGCTCACTAAACGCCAGCTGTTGGGGCAGACATCCACATTGTCTGCCTATCCAAACGCCATCCCTTTCTCCTTTGCTGACTGTACCTGATTTGTGCCAACCACCCTGTGCCCAACCCCAGGAGATGGATGTGATTGGTCTAGCCAACTATGGCACACCCATTCCAGTCTACCAATGATTGTTCCAGAGTAAGCATGTGATCTGGTCCTGGCCAATGAGTCACAACTGGAAGTCTGCTGAAATGAACCCTCTGTGGAAGTTTTTTATCCCTTAAAGAGAGTTGGCAGTGCCTCCTGTGCCCCTCCGTTCATGGAGAAGAGGATGCTTGGGCCCAGCAGCCGTCTTGTACTAGTGAGGCAGCAAGGAGCCAGCCTCCTGAGGATGGCGGAGGGCGAGTTTGGAGGACCCCAGGACTGACCACGTCAAATTCCTTGTTAAGTAAATGATAGATGTTCTCAGTGGCTGAAGCCACTGCTAGTCGGCTCTGTGGTGTGGCAGCTAAGGGCATGGACTTGGAAACCCAGTTAGTCCCTTACCAACTCTGTGTTAAAGTTTTTCTATTGGGAGAACAGAGGGAATGATAGTCTCTACTTCATCGGATCGTTGTAAAGATTAAAGGAGTCGGTGTAAGTGAAGTTGCTTGTGAAAGTACTCGGGGTGTTATATACATTGTATACCTATTAACCATTAGGTTTTTTCCGTTACCTGCATCCACATGTTTCTAACTGATACACATTCCTCAAGTCAAAAATTCCGGAAATGCTATGCAACTCCAGGAGTTGATGGTACATCAAAGACTCCAAACCCCAAAATGTCAGCAATTGCGCCCATTTCAGTTGCGTAAATGTCAAAGGTTCACACAAGTATTACTATGTGTGTTTCTTCACATCTCATCCAATCTGCAAGGGACCCAGTCCAGCTCAACTGGCTGCTCTCCATTAGCTCCCAAGGTGAGGCGTGGTAGCCACTCCTGGAAATCAGGGATAGTCCTGCCATCTGGGAATTCGTGTAGAAACTTCAGGGCCAAAACACGGCAGACCGAGCACAAGCGTACCAGTCAGGAATGCCTTCAGTTGCGCACGCTTAAGAACACCCACTAACAAACAGTACTTTAAATAGTAAAGGCATTTAATTATTTCACTGAATAAAAAATTGGGAGGCATGTACATTCATACACTGGAATCAGGAAGGAACCTTGAATGCATATTGTTAAGAGAAAGAAACCAGTCTGGAAAGGCTACATATTACGTGATTCCAACTATATGATATTTTGAAAAAGCAAAACTACGGAGAGAGTGAAAAGATCGGTGGTTGCGGTGAGCTCAAGAGGGAGGGGGATGACTAGGTGGAGCACACGGCATTTTTAGGGCAGTAAAAGGATTCTGTATACTTCTGTAATGGTGGACACGTGACATTATATATTTGTTAAAAACCATAGGATTGTATAACCCAAAGAGTGAACCCTAATGTAAGCTGTGGACTTTAGTTCATAATAATGTGTGAGTATTGTTTTGTTTTTTTTTTCTTTATTGGCTCATCAATTATAACAAATGTACCATGCCAATGCAAGATGTTAATAATAGGGGAAACCGTGGCAGGCGATTGGAGGAGAGGACATATGGGGACTCTCAATACTGTCTGCTCGATTGTCTGGAAACCTAAAATCGCTCTAAAAAATAAAGTCCATGAATTAAACAAGAAAGACTACAGGTAGACAGCTTCAGAGTCAGGGCAGCATCTCACCAGAGTTGTCTAGTATCCAGCCACTTTCAGTCTTCCCATTCTGCCATCCTGTGTGTTGGCTTGTCATTAGCCTTGTCTCTTCATGGTCATAAGACAGTTGCTTTAATCAAATTCAAGGCAGGAAGAAAGTGTTAGGTGAGGGGTGGCGGGACTCTCCTTCCTCCCTGAGCTCTTTTAATTTAGGAAGAAAATCTTTCCCAGAATCTCCTAGGAGGCACTTTCCCTCACATATATCCAGAACTGGTCATGTACCTGTTCCATGCTGCAAAGGAGGCTGGGAAAGTGAGTTATAGAAAAGGGAGTGGGATAATGTGACTGGTTTGCCCAATCTTAACCTCTCCTCTGTGGCTGGGCCTATAACCTCCTACCCCCAAACAAAATCAAGTTTCTGCTTTTGAAGATAAGAGCGTTTGGCTGTTTGGTAGGCAACAAATGGTGTCAGCCATAGTGTAAACCCCTGCTTCTTCCAGAAATTCCGCTGACACGTTGGCAAGGGGAATTTTCATCAAGGGAAACTATTACCTCATTACCTTTTTGCTGCTCACCCTGCCGGTTCCATCTCTCCTGAGGCGATGGGCAACATGTCCAAACAGGGCTGCCTTCCTTCTCACCTGCCCTGTCATTGCCAGTGAGACCAATTTCCGGGTGGTGGGTGGAGGGGCATGGTGCCATCCGAATGTGGTCCAGTTTTCCTAGGCAGGGGAAGGAGGGTGGGGCTTTCTCCTGGAATTCAGGGCCCACTCCACTAAGGCTGCCTGTCTGAGAGAGGGCTGAACGCCAATAAAGGATTGTGGACTTTGAGGAAACTGCTTCCTAGAAGAAAATCCTAATTTCTCCTCACCAAATTCCCAGGATGTAATGAGCCCTGGTCTCCAGGAATGGCGGGGTGGGCTTCCAGAAACTTCCACCCTGGTCACACAGAAACCAAGACACTGGGACAAATATTAACTTTGCTGAGGAACTCTGGGGATTCACTCAAAATTCAAGAGGAAGTGGTGCCCACCATAGCTAACATACTCAGAGGCATTTCTCTTTCTTGGCAGTTCCTTCTGTAAGGAGTCATTCAATCACTTACGTAAGTATACCATCATTCCCACTCAGAACCTGAAAGCCAGCGACCCAACTGCTGGCACCTGTATCCCTTTGCCTGAAGGCTTTCTCTGATCACCAGAGCCATTGAGCCCACGCAGGAGGTACATGCCCTGGCTGCAGCCTTCAACCACTGACTGACAGGAGTTGGTGGATAAAACTCCAGTTTATTTAAAGCAGGGTTTCAAACTGGTTTGTTCTGGTTCAAACCCCTGCTGAGAATTTTCATATCTAACAAGTTCCCAGGAAGTCACACATAAGAATCACCTGGGGATCTTGTTAAAGTGCAGATTCTGACTCAGTATATCTCAGGTGGAAATGCAAATTCTCAGCAGGGAACTTGTAAATGCAAATTATCAGCAAGGGTTCAAACCACAATGAACTGGTTCGAAGCCCTGATTTAAAGGTAAGGAGTGCTGGTGGCACAGTGGTGAAGTGCTCAGCTGTTAACCAAAATGTCAGCAGTTAGAACCCACTAGCTGATCTTCTGCAGAAAGACCTGGCCATCTGCTTCCATAAAGATTTCAGCCTAGGAAGTCCTAGAGGGCAGTTCTACTCTGTCCTACAGGGTTGCTATGAGTTGGAATGGACTCGACAGCTCACAACAGTTGAAGGATATGCTCTACACTTGCTCCCCGAGTTCCCCAGTGGGAATTCAGCCCCATTTGCCCACAGCAGTAACCTGCTCAAAAACGCACCGTGGCTTGTCTGGTTCCCTTCCCTGTTCCATGTCACCGCCCCCTTTTCAGTACTTCCTGGGATCACCCCCCACATAAGCTACTCAAACTTTGTCTAAGGGCCTACTTCCATGGGCACCCAGTCTGAGATCTACGTACTACAGGCCAGAGACACAGATACTGGTCATCAGAATGGACATGGTTGCCCTCCCCGGGAACTCACAATCAGGTGGAAAGACAGACACTACTCAAAAAGTCATGCAAATACATAATTACAAATGGTGATGAAGGCTGGGACTTTGAAGAAACAGGACTGTTAAAACCCTCCAGTGGCTGCCCTCTGCCCCAGGTCAAAATCCAGAGTCCTCATTGTGTCCCTCAAGGCCCTCAAGCTCTGCCCCACCTCACCTGTCTGAGTTCACCTCTCTACCTTCTGCCTCACTCACTTCTCCAGTCAAAGCAGCCTCCTGGTTGTCTCTCATTGTATCAGGCATGTTCATGCCTCAGGACTTTGCACATGCTGTTCCCTCTCCCCTGATATGCCCAGATCTCCCCATGGCTGTGCCTTCTTCTCATTCAAATCTCAATTCGAATGTCACCCCCTGCTTAGGGAGGCCATCTCTGACCATCAGGTCATTCTCTCACCACCTCACCCTCCTTGGCCAACAGCAAACAGCACGTCTGAAGTTATTTTGTCTGTTTACATGTTTCTTGAATGGTCCCCCAAATGTGAGTTCCAGGAGGGCGGTGCCTGGAATAAAGCCTGGGGCAGAGTAGGTGCTCTATGGATGTTTGTTGAATAAGTGGATGAGATTTTAAGAGATAGAAACAATGAATGAATGAATGATGTAAGGACATTTAGCAGGGGGGGACCAAATCTTGCCAGAAAATCAGGGAAGGCTTCCCTGAGGAGGTGACATTTGAAGCTTGGTGGGGTATTAAGTAGACCAAAGGGAAAAAGACTATCCAGGTGGAGGAAACAACGTGTGTAAATACCCAGAGGAGGACCCTAGAAGACACGGCAGAACTGTGCAGGGGAACAAGCCAGCTGCAACCCAAGGCTTTTTGTGATACTTTGAGCACCTACACCATGTGCCACACTCATAAGCGCAAAACATTTCCAAAATACCCCAGCTAGATGCCGTCTAGAAACACAGGTAGCACGCACACGCACACAGCAAAGGAAGAATCCCCTGAATTGCCCATCAAAAACAGGTAACGAGGACAAATGGTATAGTTTCTTTTGTCTTTAATAATTTAACCATCGGCCACCAGTGTGATGGCCATGAGCACAGGGCTGTGATTTCCTGAGTTCAAGAAAGAATGAAAGCAAGTGATGCCATTTATATTGCAATGGATACACCCATATAAACTCAGAATCAACTGGAAGACAATGGATTGTTTTTTGGTTTGCAGCCTCTAGTTTGGCAAGACCCAAAGCAAAGCTGCTCACCCAATGGGTTCTATACTGAGCTCTGGGAAGATGCCAGGTTTTACCTCCTGGCCTCCCAGTTCAGGATTCATGTCTTGCTCCTCCCAGCACTCAGGAAAATGCTCCAGCTGGACACTCCAGCCTCCCCTGCCTATGTGGCCACACAGAATGGATCCTGCTCCACAGCCTGTCTCTCAGAGTGTCTGTAACCAGTGACTCTGGAAGGGCCTTTCCTCCTGCTGCGGCAGGGCCTCCATGAGAGCGCTTGAGTGTCAGACCTGGCTAGAGCCGTGAAGATCAGGATGCCATCCCTCCCCTGGGAACTCAGCAGTCCCGTAGTGACCAGTGACACCATTAAGCCCAATGCTCTAGTCTCCTGGAAAGGAGAGGTCACTTGCCTCAGGCACACACTCTAGGTTCTTCAATAGTGGGACTTTACTACATGGGATTGATTACATGGGTGGTAGAGGAAGTCCATATAGGGGAGCATGAGGCAGCCCAATAGCAGGGAGCTGCTGTTACCCCTGGGGCTGGAGGGAGAGAGGAGATGGCAATGTTACCAAAAACCAGAAGCCAGAGCTGACTGGTGAGGGCTAGATCCAGGGATGGCCTGCCAGGTGGGAGCCCCAGAGAAGCTAGGCCAATGTCTGAGCACAGAGAGAGAGAGCAAGAAATACCCTGACTTCTCCCTTCCCATCCCTGCCCACCCTCCAGTGCTGCCTCCCATTGGCCAGACCCAAGAAGAAGCCAGAACCACATAAGCCAGAGACTCCATCAGCCTGAGACCAGAAGAACTAGACGGTGCCCAGCTACAACCGATGACGCCCTGACAGGGAACACAACAGAGAACCCCTGAGGGAGCAGGGGAGCAGTGGGATGCAGACCCCAAATTCCCGTAAAAAGACCAGACTTAATGGTCTGACTGAGACTAGGAGGGTCCTGGAAGTCATGATCCCCAGACCTTGTTAGCCCAAGACAGGAACCATTCCCAAAGCCAACTCTTCAGACAGGGATTGGACTGGACTATGGGATAGAAAATGATACAGGTGAAGAACGAGCTTCATGGATCAAGTAGACAGATAAGACTATGTTGGCATCTCCTGTCTGGAGGGGAGGTGAGAGGGCAGAGGGGGCCAGAAGCTGACCGAATGGACTCAAAAATGGAGAGTGGAGGGAAGGAGTATGCTGTCTTATTGGGGGGAGAGCAATTAGGAGTATACAGCAAGGTGTATAGAAATTTTTGTATGAGAAACTGACTTGATTTGTAAACTTTCACTTAAAGCACAATACAAATTAATTTAAAAAAAAAAAAGAAGAAGCCAGAGGGCAAAGGAAGTAGGGAAACGTAGTTCTCTGCAATACAGAATGCAGTAAGGGGAGGGCGGGCCTGAACCTGCACTGACAAAGACATGCCCCTCAGGTCTCTTATCTACCCTCCTGCTACCATACCCTGGGGGCCCAAAACCCCAAAGCCTTTAGAGGGATCTAGCAGAGGATAGGAGCCTTGTTGGCCCAGTGGTTAAGGGCTTGGCTGCTATCCAAAAGGCTGGCAGCTCAAATCCACCAGCTGCTCCTTAGAAACCCTATGGGGCAGTTCTACTCTGTCCTACAGGGTAGCTATGAGTCGGAATTGACTCGACGGCAACGGGCGGCAGAGGACAGGTATAAGAAAAACCACATGATACTGAGAAGCAACTGATTCTTGGTCTCAGGGGCAAGGAGACAGCAGGGAGAGGTGGAGACTGTGGCAAAATGGCAAGTGTGTGACCCATCTAAAGGGGCAGCTGCTGTTCAGCTCCATCTAATTCCTGCCAACAAAAGATGCAGACCCTGGGCTGACAGGTTGTTCATTTTTTTTCCCAGAGAAGCCAGAGATTCAGATTTTTTTCTCCCAATTTCTTGTTGTTGTTAGGTGCCATCGAGTCAATTCCAACTCATAACAATCTCATGTACAACAGAACGAAACGCTGCCCGGTCCCGCACTATCTTCAGAATCATTGCCATCCTTGAGCCCATTGTTTTGGCCACTGTATCAATCCATCCCATTAAGAGTCTTCCTCTTTTTTGTTGACCCTCTACTTTACCAAACATGATGTCCTACTCCAGGGACTGATCCCTCCTGACAACATATCCAACGTACTTGAGATGAAGTCTCACCATCCTCACTTCTAAGGAGCACTCTGGCTGTACTTCTTCCAAGACAGATTTGTTCATTCTTTTGGCAGTCCATGGTATATTAAATATCTTTTGCCAACACCGTAATTCAAAGGCGTCAATTCTTCTTCATATTCCTTATGCATTGTCCAGCTTTCATATGCATGTGGGACAACTGAAAATACCATGGTTGGGGTCAGACGCACCTTAGTCCTTAAGGTGATGTCTTTGCTTTTGAACACTTTAAAGAGGTCTTTTGCAGCGGATTCGCCCAATTTCTCATTCAATTTAATTTCTGCCTTGTTTTTTTTTTAACACTGTGAAGAATAATCAAAATAAACTATCAGTTAGTGAAATCTACATCATAGAGCCTTGGGAAGGATGGTGCCCAATCAAGGTTCAGATTATGCAATGAGTAAGTGTTTGTTGACTGACTGACTGACTAGCAAAACATGACCATCAATCCAACAACCCCTATCTCCATTCCAATTTTATTTTCCCAAACTAACCCATGGGAAACCCTGGTGGCATAATGGTTAAGAGCTACAGGTACTAACAAAAAGGTTGGCACATTGAATCCACCAGGCACTCCTTGCAAGCCCTATGGGGCAGTTCTACTCTGTCCTTTTGGGTCTCTATGAGTCGGAATCAACTTGATGGCAAGGGGTTTGGTTCCTTTTTTTTTTTTTAAATTAGCCCATCCCTCTAGTGCCTTTATATTTCCAGGAACACTCACTTTAACAAGTTGCTAAGCTCATGAAGGAGTCTTGGTGGATCAGTGGTTAAGAGTTTGGCTGCTGACCAAAAATTCGAATTCACCAACTGCTCCTTGGAAACTGTATGGGGTAGTTCTACTCTGTCCTACAGAATCACTATGAGTCAGAATCAGCTTGATGGCAACAGGTTTTTTTAATGGGTTTTTAAGCTCATTAAACACCTACTATGCATCAACATCTGGGAAGCAATTCTTATTCAGAAGCGAATTAGACATGCCCCTGCCTCCAAGTTGCTCACAGGCTGGTGAGGGGCTAGACCTTTAAGTAGACAGTAAGACTCAGGCCCATGTCATCTCTGTTCACCATGTGCCCTCGGTGCCTAGAACGGGGCCTGGCACACAGTAAATGCTTAATACATTGAATGAATGAATGAAGACGGTGCAGTGGGCGCCATATTAACGTGCATTCTCAACAGGAGCAAAAAATCTTAGATATTACAATGGTTTGCAACCTTCCAAAGGGCCACACGACATAGACAGATATACAGTATATCTGTGGTATTAAACTTTCATGGGGGATGGGCGTGTGATTAGGAAAATATGTCGAAAATGACTCTTGGGGTTGGGAGAAGGTTGAGAAACCTTGCCTTATAGGGAAGCACAGGGTTATGGGAGAGCACAGTGGGGCGAGGGGGGCTAATTGAGCCTGGGAGATCACAGAATGCTTCCTGAAGGAGGTGGTGCTTCAACTGGTTCTTAAGGGACAAGGGGGAGGAGTCGGCTAGATCATGGGTTGGCAAACATTTTCAGTAAAGGGCATTACAGTAAAATCTAGGCTTTGAGAGCCATACGGTATCTGTGGCAACTACTCAACTTGGCTGTTGTAGTGTGAAAGCAGCCGTAGAAAATAAGTAAACAAATAGGCATGGCTGAGTTCCAACAAAACTTTATTTATAAAAATAGGCAGTGGGCCAGATTTGGCCCCCAGGCTGTAGTTTACTGACCCCTGAGCTGGATAATGGAAAAGGCAAGCAGAGGAAAGAGCTTGAGCAAAGGTGTGGAGCTGTGAAAAGGCAGAGAGAAGTAGAAAAGAGCCAATGTTGTGGTTTTCCTTCTTCCTGGGGCACAGAAGATGTCTGTGTTTGTACAAAGCTGAGCCCAGGATCCTGATTTCATTCAATCAACAAGCATTTATTGAACACCTGCTATGCACCAGGTACTGTCTAGGTACTAGGGACACAGCAGTGAACAAGAGAGACGTAACTTCTGTCCTCAGGGAGCTGATATTCTCATGAGGGAGACAGACACTAAACATACAGACAAATGAACAAACAAATCAGCAAGTAAATGCAGCTTCCTCACTAGCTGCCTGACCTAGAAGTAGTTATTTAACCCCTGTATCCCCCCCAGGAGCTTAATACAAGCAAAGAGCAGGACCAGCACATAGTGGACGCTCTGTAAATGTAGCTGCAGATATTACTGTAAGTCAATATGCAAATAAATACCCAATTCTTCAAAAACTGTGGTAAGTGCTACACGCAGGAACAGGGCAGGTGTATGAGAGAGAGAAGGGGGACCCCCTTTGCATCAGGTAGTCCGGGGGCCTCTGAGGAGTTGAGGGTCAAGGCTGCCCTGACAACATCCTGGGAGCAGATATCCCAGAATTGGTAGTGCTTGCTGCCCAGATGCCCTGCAGCCTGGCAAGAGGCAGTTAATTAACAAGATCTGCCTCTCAGAGTACAGGAAGGTGTCTTCTCTAATTAGCGTGTGGGTAAATTGCTTTGAAATCCAGGGATGAAAGCGGAGGAAGGGGTGAGGCTGTGGTCACAGGACCAGGACGGCCTGCTGGGAACTGACCATGAACCCCGACAACTAGACTCGCACTCTCGGGCCTGCCCAGAGCTGACCCTTTCCCGGGTCCCAAGTGGAATTTAGGGGCAGTGGGAAATACACCTCCCCTTTTTTAGGGCAGGGGTGTGGAGGAAAAGCGCAGGGGTAGGTGAACCAGACTAGACAATGCCTTTAATACAGTGAGTCTCGCACCTGGCAACCAGTGGCGCTGTGTCGATATTAGCTGTTTTCCATCTCGTTATGGTTATGGTTGACTCTTGTTATAATGATTGTTGTTGGCATTACCTGCCACTTACTAGCTGGGTGACCTTGGGCAAGCTACTGGCCCTCTCTGAGCTTCAGTTTTCTGTTCTTTAAAAGGGCTCTTAACTGTACTTCTTCGCGGAGCAACAGTGAAGACTCAGTACCAGATGCCAGTAAACACAGGGCACAGGGCTGAAATAGTAACACTTCGGTGGCAGGTGCTTAGTGAGCTGTTACCTTGTGCCAGGCACACTGCCAGGTAAATTCATCCTAGTCTTTCAAACGCTATTAAATGTTATCCCCATTTTCCAGACAAGGACCTTAGGGTTGCCAAGAACGGTGGGGCACTGCCCAGCTTCAGAGGTGCCATTCACACAGACCATGACATGAACAGCCCTCCAAAAGCTGTGACACACAGAGAGGTTAAGTCACTTGCCCAGGGTCACACAGCTTGTATATGGCAGAACTGGAATTGGACCCTAGGCAGCATTGATCCAGAGCTTGGCTCCTAACCCTGGATCAGTGTTAGCCCTCATCAAGTTAGTGATTGTAATGAAGGGTTTCTGGGATACAGAGAAATTGGGTTTCCCCTTACCCAGGCAGGCAGGCGTCAGATCTCAATCTGCCAGTCTTTTGTTTCTCCCTACTCCAAAGGCCCATAGATTTCTGGGGGGTTTTGACGTTTTTATTGCCTTCTAGTATGTTTTGGAAACCCTGGTGGCATCGTGGTTAAGTGCTATGGCTGCTAACCAAAAGGTCGACAGTTGGAATCCACCAGGTGCTCCTTGGAAACTCGATGGGGCAGTTCTACTCTATCTTGTAGGGTCGCTGTGAGTCGGAATTGACTCGACAGCAATGGGTTTGGTTTCTTTGGGTTAGTATGTTTTGGTTTGCTGTGCACACTCTAATTGAGGAGACTCTCGAATGTACTGGAATATCAAGCCCCAGAGATTGGTACTGCGTGGGCCCATCTCTCCATAATGACTAACCAAAGATCACACAGCTAGGAAGAGGCAGAGCTGGAATGAGCCTTCTGGACCCCAACTCCATTGTTCTTAATCCCCACCTCTGACACCTCAAACTGGTGGTCCATGAGCAGAATGCAGCCTGTAGTTTGTTTGGTTTGACCTATGTGGTGTTTTCATAAAATTAGACTTTACATCAGCTTTTCAAGAGATATTTCCAGGAATAATATTCAAAACATTTAACAGCCAGAATGGCCTGGGCATCGACGATCAGAATGGTTGCCGGTGGGGCAGCCAAAGCCACGGAGATTGCAAGAACAAAAAGTCAGAAGGTCTGGCCACTCTGCGCCCACTTTTTCATGGGGCCACAGCAGGCTGCAGCTGAGTCCCTGGGGCTTCCCTACCTCCCTAGATGAGCATGCGTGCCCAAGTCTGCCTCCACCCCGGCCCACCTCCCTAAGGGCATCTGTGCCGTGAAGTGGAAGTTCTTGATGAGAAAGAGAACTGGGTGAAAGAAAGTGTGTTCTGCCAGTCAGCGAATGGAAAGGAAAGAGATGGCATGACGTGTGCCTTTATCAGAACCTGCTCATCCTCTCCCTGTGTGGAGCCTCCTTTGTATTTTCTGTGGCGCAGTGAGCTACTCTCGATTAACCCCACGGCTGCTGGGCCTGCAGTAGGAGGGTGGTGCCCGCTGTGATCCACTGGCCAGGAAGCAGCCGAGCTCTGCCACCGACACAGGCGAATCAAGGCCTTGAAGTGTGAAATGAAGCCAGCCCACGAGATGAGAATAACACATGGGCCCACCCACTCAACGTGGGCCCACCTGCCCACTATCGCTGAGTCAATTCCGACTCATAACAACTCTGTAGGACAGAGCAGAACTGCCCCACAGGGTTTCCAAGGCTGTAATCTTTACAGAAGGAGACTGCCCTATCTTTCTCCCTTGGAAAACATGGTCAGGACATGAAAACACAGAAGCTGCTTCACACTCTAAGAAATTATTCCTGAGACCATGGCCCTCCCTTCCTGATAAATCAGGAGGACCTGTTTTAAAGCTTTGTAATTTACTTGTGCAATCGCTCATTCACTTAACGTTAATAAGCATCATGCATGTCCAAAGGAAGCCTGGAATTAGAGAAAGCAGGACAATAGAGGGGCAGTCTGCCCTTAGGGAGCCCTCGGTCTGAGTGCACAGTGGCCAACGGCTGTTTGCATCTGGCCACTGTCTGTCCCTCATCTTTTGGTAACTGCACCCTGATTTTCCTTTGGGAAACCACCCCTTCCTCATTATCACTCTATGTGGTTAAAGATGGGGTGGGCTGCCTCCCCAACAAGAGAGGATACAGGGATCAGGCACAGTCCATCCCCTCGACCCCAGAGATTGGTTTGGGGATGGATATTGACTCAAGTCAGGCCAGAGTCAGTCCCCAGACTTCTGCTAGGTTACCTAGGAAAGACAGCTTCCAGCCACTATCTGGAAACCCTGGTAGCACAGTGCTAACTGAAAGATCAGCAGTTCGAATCCACCAGGCACTCCCTGGAAGCCCTGTGGGGCAGTTCTACTCTTGCCCCATAGGGCGACTATGAGTTGGAATCGACTTGCGAGCAACAGGTTTGATTTTTTTGGTTTATCCACTATCCACTTGGCGGGTGGTGCTGTGGTTAAAGTGCTACGAGCCTAAAGTTCGGCGGTTCAAACCTACCAGCCACTCCATGGGAGAAAGATGTGGCAGTCTGCTTCCATAAAGATTTGCAGCCTTGGAAACCCTATGGGGCAATTCTACTCTGTCCTTCAGTGTTGCAAAGTAGATCCAAAAACCAAACCAAACTTGACGGCAGTGAGTTTGGTTTGGTTTTTGGATCTACTTTGCTTGCTAATCTAGCAGGATGGGAGCCTAGAGATGCCAGGGACCATCTTTCCCACCGCATGAGGTGGCCTAACTGACACAGAGGAAAACAGTGTTATTCCTCAACAACAGGACAGTGTCTGGATCCAGCCATTCCTGAAACTAAACCCTTCTCAAGGCTTTTCATGTACATAAGCCAATACCTTCACACACGCACACAGTTTTTTTCTTAAGCCAATTTGAGTTGGGTTTGTTCCTGTCACTATCAACCAAAAGACCTTGATTATACAAGGGGGGGAGTCCCTGAGTGGTGAAAACTGTTAAGCGTTCTACTACTTCCTGAAAGGTTGGCAGGTTGAGGAATTTTTCCATTTCCTCTAGATTTTCAAATTCGTTGGAGTATAGTTTTTCATAATACTCCGTTATGATCCTTTTTTATTGCAGTTGGGTCTGTTGTAATGTCCCCCATTTCATTCTTATTTGGGTTATTCGCATCCTCTCCTGTTTTTCTTTTGTCAGTTTGGGCAGTGGTTTGTTGATTCTGTTGATCCTTTCAAAGAACCAACTTCTGGTTTTGTTGATTCTTTCTATTGTTTTTCTATTCTCTATTCCTTTTATTTCTGCTCTGATCTTTATTATTTCCTTTCTTTTGGTGGCTTTGGGCTTCTTTCGCTGTTCTCTTTCTATTTGTTCAAGTTGTGTGGCTAATGTTTTGATTTTGTCCCTTTCTTCTTTTTTGATGTGTGCATCTATTGCTATAAACTGACCTCTGGGGACTGCCTTTGCTGTGTTCCAAAGGTTTTGGTATGTGTTTTCATTCTTGTTTGATTCTAGGAATATTTTGATTCCATCTCTGATTTCTTCTATTATGAAGGGTTGGCGGTTTCAATCCACCAGAGATGCCTCAGAAGAAAGCCCTGACAATCTGCTTCCGAAAGGTCACAGCCTTGAAAACCCTGTGGAGCACAGCTCTACTCTACACACATGGCATCGTCGTGAGTTGGAATCAATGTGATGACAACGGGCTTGGGTTTTTTTTGTTTTTTTTGGTTTACACAAATGGGTATTCCCAGGCTGGAAAATCAATTTCTACGGGAAAAGCAGAACATAAAGAATCTATGTAAAGTGCTCTGGTTTCTGAAAGAAGTGAGAACCAGAACTGGCTTCTTAGAAGAGGCAGCCTTTTCTTTTCATCCCACAAATATTCATTATTCACTCAGTGTTTTGATATTCTAATAACAATGACCATTTATTGAATCCTTACCACGTATCAGGTCCTGTGCTAAGCCTTTTCCCAGTCTGTTCATCCTCACAACAGCACCATGAGGTAAATGCTATTATCCTGATTTTGCATAAAACAAAACTGAGGCTCAGAGAGGGGAGGTGACTCGCCCAAGGCCACACAGCAATTAGGTAATGAAGCCCAAGCTTTCCATCCACTGCTGCATGCCTTCATTTTCACATAGCCAAAATTCTAAAGAGTAGCCCCAACGTGTGTTACAAAAAAAACAGTAATCATATTTAAAGATAAAAACAATGTGGTAGACAGGGAGATAGATGTGCCACCCACAACCCCCTTCAAGGGCCACCTTGCTGCCCAGCCATGGAGGGTGTGGTCAGCAAACGGTCTCCTGTAGTCAGCTCCTTCGGGGGTCGCTGCAGCTGCAGAGAGCAGCTAGTCCCAGGTCACACCCTCCTCAGGATAGCCCTGGTCCCATGGCTGAGGTGTAAAGGCCTGGCCAGGCAGTGTTTTGCTCTACAGCTCCCATCAACAAAGGCAAGGGCTTTGTCAGACCTATATCACGTTCAGCGTCTCCTGCCCCATCTTGCTTCCTCCTTCTTCGTTTCATAGGTCTTGACTCCTAATCCCAGGGTGGTGCTGACTGAAAGGTTGGAGGTTTGAGTCTACCCAGAGGCCCCTCGGAAGAAAGTCCTGGCAAGCTACTTCCCCAAAATCGGTCACTGAAAACCCTATGGAGGAGCACAGTTCTATTTTGATACACATGAGATTACCATGAGTTGGAGCTGACTTGAAAGCAACTGGTTAACTGGTTAATCCCAAACTCCACCTCAGCAACTGCTTCCAGAGAACCCAGTTTATAATATTGTCCATGTTGCCTTTCCCTGTATTTTTAGAAGATTATATGAATATTGTTGCTGCTGGGTGCCACTGAGTTGATTCTAACTCATAGCGACCCCACATGACAGAGTAGAACTGCCCCATAGGGTTTCTTGGCTGTAATCTTTACGGAAGCAGACTGCCACATTTTTCTCTCATGGACTGGCTGGGGGGTTCAAACTGCTGACCTTTAGGTTAGCAGCTGAGCATTTAACCACTGCGCCACCAGGGCTCCATACATGAATACTAAAGACATAATAATAATAGTAACAACAACATCAATAACAACAACAGGAAATTACGTCAGAGAGGGAGCAGAAAGGCAGTTCAGAAAGGCTTGGTAAACCACGCAGGACTGGCTACAGAATTAACAGGATCCAGTGCAAAACCAAGGAGCCCTGGTGGTGCAGTGGTTAAGCGCTCGACCACTAACCTAAAGGTTGGCAGTTCAAACCCACCAGCCGCTCCACTGGAGAAAGATGTGACACTCTACTTACATAAAGATTATAGCCCTGGAAATTCTATGGGGCAGTTTCTATGAGTAGGAATCTACTCAACAGCAACAGCTTTGTTTTTTTGGTTTTTAGTCCGAAACGGAAATGTGGGGTCCCTTATTCCAAAATGGTTAAGAATTTCAAGATGGCGACAGCATAGCTTCAAACCAAGCACAGGGCCCTTTGTGACTGCACAGGTTCACCCCATGAAGTAGGCCCTGAAACCCTGGTTCGAAGTTGGATTTAATTTCCATACAGGTGAGAAATGGAGGCTTCGACACATGAAGTGTTGCTGTCTTGTTCTCACAACTTCCATGGTAGCGGGGAAAGCCACGATAGTGGCTCTGGAGGCCCAAGGCTTTGAGGATCAGGATTAGGGTTTTACCCCACTGAGATTCTGTGGCTGGCAGACCCGACATCCATCACTTTCTCCCTCTCACTTTTCATGTACTGCCCAGGTCCTGACATTCCCAGGCTCCCTTGCAGTGGGGGCAGGCATGTGATCAGTTCTGTCCAATGAGATGTGAGGAGAGCTCTTTGGGGGTTCTGGGAAAAACTTTTACTTTGAGATAAACGGGACACACGTGGTTGGTGCTGCCCTTCCTCCTTCCTCCTACCTTGAGAAAGAGCCCTGATCTTCCTGAGCTACTGAACCAAAACCAACAGCTACCTCCCTCTGGACTTTTTTATTATGTGGGGAAAACAAACCCTTGCTCGTCTGAACCACAGTCAGCAGAATTTCCAGTTACTTGCAGCCAAATACATCTCTAACTGTCACTCACCTCGTCAGAACCATAGGTTTCCCTGGAACAAAGATTTAAACCACTGACCTGGTCTAACTATTTCATTGGCCTCACTAAACAGATGGAGACACTGAGGTCCAGAATGAAGAAGAAACTTCCCCGAGGTCACATGGTGGAGTCACAAGCCTACTGACTCACCCTCCAGTGCTCCTTCAACTCAAGCCACACCTCCTGGCCCATTTCCTTTTGTTCAGGCTACTGTGGACACAGTCAATAGCTGCTTCTTAAACTAAACAATTTCCATGGAGGCAGAGATGACGTTGTCCCTGAATCCTTCCATTCTCTTGCCTAAACAGATGCAGGGCCACGGTCTTCATGCCTTTGGACCCAGGACAGGTTTCCCACACCCTTGAAAAGAATGAGATGACCAAATGTAGACCCAATGCTCCTGGAAAGGTGTGAGTCATGTATCATGGAACAGAAGGTTTGCAGCCAGGAGTCTGCCTATCACACTCATAGTCCAGCCCCCCAGGCTCACATTGAGCTTGTTCACTGAACCACTGACTCATCTGCAGCTTGTGGTCATCTCTGACACTCAGATCTTTTTCTGCTCGTCTTGTGCTTAGCTGGTGGTCTTTAATTAAGTACTGGTAACTTCCTGTCTCTGTCCACGTTGCCGTTTCCCCTATTTTAGAAAATTATATGGATACTAAAGAGATCACCAGCATCATCAATGTAGCAGTTTGCACTTACTAAGTACTAAGTGCTTGACATGCATTTCAAATTTTTTCCCCTCAAAAATCACCCTTTGAGATAATTAGTATTACAGTTTCCATTTTACAGATAGGAAAACTAAGGCTTAGAAAAGTCACTTGCCCAGGATAAAAGAGCTAGGAGTAATTGGTGGAGCTGGAACATGACCATGAGTGTGCTGGACCCTGGAATCCGGCTGTAAAGCAGAAGGCCAGTTGGGTCCATTAGGATGGTTTCAATGCTACTATAGCGGTTCAGATTATAATAACATTTATTGTTTGTTTATAACACATCTGGCGATTGGGGGCCCCGTGGTATATTTGGCATCCCAAGGTTGTCATAAAGGATGCAGACTCTTTGCACTCTCTCTGTCATCAGCAAGTCAGCAACTTGTCCTTAGGCTGGTCACCTCATGTCACAAGATGGCTGCCACAGCTCACTCATCACCTCTTCACACAACAGTGTTCAAAGTGGGAAAAGAAGGAAAGAAACAAACGGGTCTCTCTTCATGTGCTTCTTATCAGAGAGGAAATTCTTTTCCAGAGGCCCCCAACAGACTTTCCCTTTGGCCAGAACTGGGTCACACGACTATTCCTAAACCAATCATAGATCCAAAGGAATAGGATGAACATGGTTGGCTTAGACCAAACATGGTTTCTTCCCCACGGCTGGTTCCCAGCCAGCTGAACAAAGGCAGGGTTTGTAAGGAGGAAAGAAAGGGGACTGGCAGTTGGCAAGGTAATCTCCAGTGTCTGAAGCCCCAGCCTTTAAAAATGTTTACCGCATGCACCGCTGTGGGTTTGCAACAGTGTATAGGTGGTGCAGAGCTGAAGATAAGTTTTCAATTTTAGCATTTATTAAGTATGTAAGTGCATTTGAAAATAGATAACTTATCAGACTCAGGAATTCATGGGCATTATTTCTCAGGACAAAACAATTATATTTAAGGGTTTTTTAAATAGCGTTAAAGAAAAATATTAAGTAAATGATAGTTCATTTGCTTCAAGATTTGGCAATTGTGAGGGTAGGAAACGCTGTTCTGTTCCCCTGCTTGGCATTTTTTCCAACTTCTCAGAGTCATTCTGCCTCCAAACTCCCTCTTGAGGAAAATAAACACCCACAAAGATTTTTGCATCATCTGCAAATATGATTCGAATAAAGCCTTGAGCTCAAATATAATCCAGGCTTCCTCAGGCGGGAAGGGCAGGCATCTTGACTTCAGTCGTTGCCTGGTATTTCACCTCTGTCTTAGTGGCTTTACAGTTTTATTGGCTCTGCCCCTCTTCTTGTAAGCTGCCACAAATCCTATTTCTGAAAGAACCAGATATAAATAATAAGCAAAATGACCACTTGAGATTTCTTGTACTTGTCAGGAATTTTCAAACTTTCCTCAGACATGCAATCTTTCCATTTAAACAAGAATTTGGGGGCCCATCTATAGGAACTGGTTAAAAAAAAAATTACGACCCAGCAGGGCGATGAAATATGCTAGAGGCTTCGTTAGAAGGAATGAGGCAGATCACCGTGTACTGGCACCAAAAGACCTCCACGGTCTGTTGTTACATGAAAAAAGCAAGGCGCAGGACAATATGTATAGTATAAACCCCACCAGTTGTCACGGAGTCACCTCCAACTCATGGCGACCTCATGAGTGTCAGAGATGAACTGTAGATTGCCAGGCCTTCCTTCCAAGGTGCCTTTCAGTTAGCAGCTGAGCACATTTACCATTTATACGCCTAGGACTCCTAGTATAAGCTAGGGGTCAGCAAATTTTCTCTGTAAAGGGTCAGATAGTAAATACTTCAGGCTTTGCGAGCCACATGGTCTCTGCCACAACTACTCAACCTTGCTGGTGTAGGGCAAAAGCAGCCACAGACAGTACGTAAATGAATGGGTAGAGCTGTATTCCAATAAAACTTTATTTATGAATGCTGAAATTTGAATTTCATATAATTTTCATGTATCACAAAATATTACTCTTGCTTTTTTCCAATCATTTAGAAATGTAAAAACCACAAGTTAAAAATGTCAACTCACAGGCCTTACAGAAACAGGCAGTTGGTCAGATTCGACTGAGAGCTGTCGTTTGCTAACCCCTGGTATAAACTATTGCTGAAAAGAGAAATTATAGAGACATGTAGAATACAGAGAGAAATATGTTAGGTATGCATATAACCCGTTGCTGTCGAGTCAATTCGGACATACAGAGACCCTATGGGACAGAGTAGAACTGCCTGCCCCATAAGGTTTCTAATGCTTGGCTGATGGATTGGTTAGCAGCTGAGCTCTTAACCACTGAGCCACCAGGGCTCCATGTATGCATATACATACGTATATATATACACATATACACATATGTATTTATTCACCCTCCTGTCAGCAGGGCTTCCAGACTAAGACTAGGAAGAAAAGCCTGGTGATGTACTTCTAAAAGTCAGCCAGTGAAAACCCGGTGGATCACAACGGCCCAACCCACAACCGATCATGGGGATGGTACAGTACCAGGTAGCGCTTCATTCCGTCGTGCATGGGGTCACCAAGGTCGAGGGCCGACTTGAAGTCAGCTAACGACAACAACAACAGTATACACACACAATGAGAGAGCTTTGTTTACATCTCTAAAAGGACACAAAAGCAGACATGGCTGCCTCTGGAGAGCAGAACTGGGAAATGTCAGTTAAAGGGAGAAAAGAGGCAGTTTTCACCACATAGTCTTTTATCCCGTTTGGGCTTTTTTCTCCATGTGCTTGCATTACTTTTACAAAGAAGAGAACATTTGTGAAATGAAAAGGTGTTCCCATACCACCAAAAAACCAAAACCCACTGCCATTGAGTTGATTCCGACTCATAGTGATCCTATAGGACACAGTAGAACTGCCCCACAGGGTTTGCAAGGAGCAGCTGGTGGATTCAAACTGCCTACCTTTTGGTTAGCAGCCATAGCTCTTA
Source organism: Loxodonta africana (assembly GCF_030014295.1). Classification (NCBI taxonomy): domain Eukaryota; kingdom Metazoa; phylum Chordata; class Mammalia; order Proboscidea; family Elephantidae; genus Loxodonta; species Loxodonta africana. Next base: position 49,445,805 of record NC_087365.1, read on the forward strand.
ACTACTGCGCCACCAGGGCTCTGGGCAATGGAAGTTGGACTCTCCACAATGAATACCAACTGTTGAATTCTACTTGCCCTTATTCAGCAGCTCTTCATACTTAAAACTTAGTGTCATAAGAACAGAAGGAAGCTGCTATACCACAGTCAGTAATAATGAGATGATCTAAATAAACATATATATGGCAACCACAGCATGACTCCAGGGGGCGCCTTTCCTAGGGTCATTTATTGCATAGCTCCCCTGGCTTTGTCCGGGGCACACCCTAAGTGGCAGCCCTGTTGGCAACAAAATTCACACCAAGAACTTGGATGAAGTGAAATTAATAAGTAAATATTGATGGAGAGGGTTTGGGGTGGAAGTTGTGGAAGGGGCAGTAAAGTCTTGCTGTTTCAGTTTTATGCTGTTCTTTATCTGAGTCACAGTAAAACCAATGTTCTGCCAATATTTACTTTGGATCTTTGCTCCAGAGTGGAGAAAAGATGCCCAGTCCCAGCGTGAATATGAGTGGGAATTGAGAACTATGAGAAGAAAAAGGAACTCAGTCTGAAATAAAATCATCTCAAGAACCTAAATGTAAAAATGCCATTTGTTTTGCAGAAACATTTAAAGACTGACTACTTACGGAGCACCCCTCTTGGAGCCCCAGTCAGCTTTCTCAGAAACTTGAGGCTCTATGAAACCCATTTGGAAGCATTTTTACCCAGGTTACCTAAGTTTTTTTTTTTTTTACCTAAGTAAGCAGCAGATGTGGATTTTTTTAATCAACCAACCAATGAAACAACCAACCAACCACCCCAAAAAAGAACCTGTTGCCATCAAGTTGATTCCAACTCACAGCAACCCTACAGGACACAGTAGAACTGCCCTATAGGGTTTCCAAGGAGCAGCTGGTGGATTCAAACTGCTGGCCTTTTGGTAAGCAGCCGAGCTCTTAACCACTGCGCCACCAGGGCCCTTTCCTTGTATTGAAACCAGGACATCACACATAAATATCAAGATTTCCAGCTTCCTATGAAACCCTGGGAGGTCAGGCCACCCTGTGACCAAGTTCTCACATGGAAACTTTTGACTGGAACCAAGTGGGAAGTTCTGCCCTTCCATGTGGCAAGGGCTTGCCAGTTTGCCGCAGTCCCCACCACTCCCTGTCATCCGTCCTCCCTCAAGACTGCTTCGCTCACTTCTTTTCTCATTTACAGTTCATTCACCACCCTACTAAAATTGCCCACATTCCCAACATGCTCCTCACCCTGCTCCATCTTCACAATCCACCTCTGATGTAAGGACATATTTTTGTTTATTTATTTGTCTGTCTTCTCCCCTACAGCTTCAGCTTCATGAGGACAGCGATGATGTCGGCCTTGTTCGCTGCTGTACCCCAGAGCTGATCACAGACTAGGCCTGTGCCAGGTGCGGAGTAGGTTTTACTGGGAGGAAGGGAAAGAGGGAGGAATCAGTCTTGGCTCTGACACCTACTGCTGCAGACTGTATGCAAGCGGCTTCTCCTCTCACAATGTCCTCTTCCACGAAAAGGGTGTAGCTACTGAGCCTTCACAAGGAGCCCTGGTGTCACGGTAGTTAAGTGCTTGGCTGCTAACTAAAAGGTCTGTGGTTCGAACCCACCAGCTGCTCTGCAGAAGAAAGATGTGGCAGTCTGCTTCTGTAAGGATTACAGCCTTGGAAACCATCTGGGGCAGTTCTACTCTGTCCTATAGAGTCCCTATGAGTCAGAATCAACTCAACAGTAATGGGATGGTTTACGTAACCTTCAGGGGATTGTCACGAGGATCCAGAAACCATGGGCAAAGGGCCCTTAGCACTGTGCAGGCTCTTAAAAGCTGTCCCAAAGTGTTAGGTGTTGCTACTGTTGCTACAAACCTTGAGAGCCATTGAGAACATTCATGGAAGAAAGTTGCCCCCACAGAGGCCAAGAGAAGCACGTTTACCCTAAGGTGGGACAAGCTTGTTTTATTTTTCAGGGTTCTCAATAAGAAAACGGAAGGAAGTCAAGAATCCCATGGTGTTTGCAGGCCCTCTGGTCCCTGTCTGCCTTCCTCGCCTCTCGTCCTCTGCTCCCTGGCACCCTTCATGGCAGTCCTATAAACCCTCCCCAGGTCCCGAGCGCTCTGTCTTTGGAAACACTGCTCCCTCTGGCTGGAAGGCCCTGCCTTCCCCTTCTGTGTCCGCCATTCATCCCTCAACAGCCAGCCCGTCCTGCTTGATTTCCGGCGTACCCTGCACCCTGCATGTACACCAGGCTATCCTGAGCACTGGATGGTGGCCGGCTGGCATGAGGACTGAGCCAGCCTTCCCTCCCCTTCTGGTAACAGCACGTGGCAAGTCCTCACTGCATGCCAGCTCTTACTGCTGTGTTATTACTATTATATGAACCCTTGCCATGAGTCTAGCCCAGCTGAGCAGCTACCAGGATCCCAGGAAAAAAATGCCAAAAGTAATCGCAGCCAGCATCTACGTCAAACCTACTGTGTGCCAGACACTGTTCCAAGCCCTTCACCTGTATTAACTCATTGAATTGTCACGACAAGTTATGAAGTAGGTGCTATTATTAGCTCCATTTTACAGATGACAGAACTGAGATCTAGAGGGAGCCGGTCAGTAACTTGCCCAAGGTCAACAGCTAGGAACTTGGAGAGTCAGGGTTCAAATGTGGCAAGTCTGGCTCCAGAACCCACTCTCTAAACACCACATTCTGCTGCCTCTTGACATTTGACCATTTGACAGAATAACATTTTCTGAGCACTCACTTGTGCCAGCTACTGGGCTCAGCTCTGCATTGCATTACCGCCTGTAATCCCCCAAAGAACTTAGGGCTTAATTTGATTATTAAGTAGCCCCATTTTACAGATGAGGAAACTGAGGCATAGGAAGATTATGTGTCCCTGTTCACACAGTGTGGTATATTGGGTCTTCTAAAGATGCTCACTGCAGTATCTCCCCTTCCTTATGGTCTTTTTTTCTTAAATAATGGCTTTATTGAGATATAATTCACATACCATAAAATCCATCCTCTTAAAGTATACAACTCAGTGGTTTTTTAGTATATTTGCAGAGTTGTACAACCAACACCACTGAGTAATTTTAGAATATTTTCATCGCCCCAAAATAGAACTTGGTACCCATTAGCAGTCACCCGTTGCCCCTCTCCTCCCAGCCCTTGGCAATCCCTAATCTACTTCCCGTGTCCATGGATTTGTCAGTTCTGGACATTTCGCAGCAGTGGAATGATTAAATAAGTGGTGTTTGGGGACTGGCTTCTTCCACTTAGCACATTTTCAAGGTTCACCCACGCTGTAGCATGTATCAGTACTCCATTCCTTTTTGTGACTGAATAATACTCCTCTGTATGACTATACTTCTTGTATTCAGGCATTTACCAGTTGATGGGCATTTGGATTGTTTCCACTTCGGGCTATCATGAATAAAGCTGCTGTGAATCTGCATGTATAAACCTTTGGGTAGGTTATGTTTTCATTTCTCTTGGGTATTTTCCTAGGAGCGGAATTGCTGTATTGTCGGGTAACTCTGAGTTGAACTTCGTGAGCAGCTGCCAGGCTTTTTTCCACAATGGCTGCACCATCTTCCATTCCCAACAGCCGTGTATGCAGGTTCCACTTTCTCCACATCTCCACATTCTCCCCATGATCTTCCTACTAAGTGACCTTGACACTGCTCCCCTCTCTTTGAACCTCGGAAGACCTTTAGGACAGGCTTGGCCGACAAAGGACAGTGGAAATCACCCTACGTGACGTCCAAGACCAGATGATAAAAATGCCCTGCCCTTCTGTGATGGTTAATGTTACGTGTCCGTTTGGCTAGGCTATGGTTCTCAGTGGTTTGGCATGTACTCTGCCATAATGTAATCACGTTCCACTTTGTGATCTGATGTGAGCAGCCAATCAGTTGAAAGGGGAGTTTCCTTGGGGGTGTGGCCTGCCTCCAGAATATGAATAGATGTTCTGCAAAGTTCACTCACTCTCTCGACCCTTCTCATTGCCTGACCTCTGGTTCGTGGGACAGAAGTCTGCAGAAGTATCCAGCCTGCTGCCTGACCTACAAAGCTTGAGTTTGCCGGTCTCCACAACCCTGTGAGCCAGCAGGGGTCCCCAGCCTGCTGCCTGACCTGAAGATTGTAGATTTGCCAGCCCCTGCAACCTCATGAGCCAGCAAAGCCCGTCACCAGGCCCTCGGATTTGGGACTTGCTAGCCTCCACAGTTGCATGAGCCATTTCCTTGAAGTAAATCTGTATATATGTGTTCATCCTTTTCACTGGTTTTGCTCCTCTAAAGAATCCAGATTAAGACAACTTCCAACTTGCCCTTTTTGGAACACTTGTCTTTGGGACCCAGCTGCCATGTTGTGAGGAAGCTCAACCTAGCACAAGTGGAAGGACCCACATGGAGGGGGTCCTGCTGACAGGCCAGCTGAGGAACGAGCTGACAGCTGGCATGGTTGCCAGACATATAGGTGAAGATTCACCCGATGGTGCCAGCCCCCAGCCATCAAGTCACTCCTGGCATTCAATTTGTCCCAGCTGAGGCCCCAGGTATTATGAAGAGAGACAAGCCATCCCACTGTGCCCTGTCTGAATTCCTGGACTGCAGAATCTGAGAGCAGAATAACATGACTGTTTTGTGCCACTAAGTGTTGGGTTGGTTTGTTATGCAGCAGTAGTAATTGCAACACGCAGCTAGCAAGGGGCAAGGCAGATTCCAACGCAAATCTCTCTGGCTTCAGGGCTGCCCGTCTAACCACCACGAAGGCTGGGTGAGCCCCTGGGCCCTGCTCTGCACCTCACACGGTGATGGGGTGGGGGGGCAGTGCTTCCTTTCCAGGCCATTTGACTCAGTGCATTGGATGCATCTCTTTTCTCGCCTGGCCTTCTCCAAGCAACAGAAATTCTTTCCTTTTTTGGTCTGTTTGTTGCTGCTGCTACAGTTGTTGTTTAATACTCAAAAAATTCTTATTCTTTGAAGAAAACTTATATGCTGATATCCTATATTTTCTGTATAGACATACATACATATATGCATATGTATACACCTACCACCTGTCTGTCAGTTTGTCGTACTGTGGCGGCTTGTGTGTTGCTGTGATGCTGGAAGCTATGCCACCAGTATTTCAAATACCAGCAGGGTCACCACCTGTTGTGGACAGATTTCAGTGGAGCTTCCAGGCTAAGACTAGGATGAAAGGCCTGGTGATCTACTTCCAAAAATTAGCCAGTCAAGAGCCTATGGATCACTACAGAATATTGTCCAGTAGAGTGCTGGAAGATGAGACCCCTAGGTTGGAAGGCACTCAGAATACACGGCGGCCACAACAATGGACTCAATCATACCGATAAATGTGAAGATGGTCCACAGCCAGGCAATGTTTCCTTCTGTTATATGTGAGGTTTCCATGAGTCGGAGCCAATTCAATGGCAACTAACAACAACAACATGTGTATACACTTTGACAGGTAAGTAAATACACAGATAGACAGATACAGATGGAAACCCTGGTGGCATAATGGTTAAGTGCTACAGCTGCTAACCAAAAGGTTGGCGGTTCAAATCCACCAAGATAAAATCTGCCTGTCTCTCACAGCAAGAACCTCCACGAAATACCTGGCCTTACAGTAGAATCGCATTATACAAGCATTTAACTCCTACAATTCCACCATGCACACCGTGCCAAAGAGAGCGAGGGAGAGAGAAACAACCTTAACCGTCCAGGTGAATCCTAGCTGGCAGGTCCTATTCTGTATTCAACATGACCCCAAACCAAGACAACCCCTCCATTCAGTGGCTATTTTGATGAATTAAGAGTTTGTAGAATGAAAGGAGAGACTGGAAGGAGGAAGCGGGCTGAGTCATTTGAGGGAGAGTAAATGGGAGTATGTAGTAAGGTGTATATAAGTTTATATGTGACAGACTGACTTGATTTGTAAACTTTCATTTAAAGCACAACAAAAATTATTAAAAAACAAAAATAAAATGTAAAAAAAAAAAAAAGAGTTTGTAGTGCATCATGGTTGAAAAAAAAATTAGCATATTTTCCAGGATCCTTTAGATTCTGCTTCATGTAAACCCATTGCTGTCAAGTTGATTCTGACTCATAGTGACCCTATAGGATGGAGTAGAACTACCCCACAGAGTTTCCAAGGCTGTGACCTTTACAGTGACTCTGTATTCCTTCCATCTTCTTTTGAGGCTTCCTGCATCATTCAGTATTTTGGGTAGGTTTGAATGTTTTCTTCCGTTCTTTCAGCTTGAGAAATGCCAAGCGTGTTCTTCCCTTTTGGTTTTCTAACTCCAGGTCTTCGCACATTTCATTTTAATGCTTTATTTTGTCTTCTTGAGCCGCCCTTTGAAATCTTCCGTTCAGCTCTTTTACTTCATGATTTCTTCCATTCGCTTTACCTAGTCTACATTCAAGAGCAGGTTTCAGAGTCTCTTTTGACTTCCATTTTGGCCTTTTGTTTCTTTCCTGTCTTTTTAGTGACCTTTTGCTTTCTTCATGTATGATTTCCTTGATGTCATCCCACAACTCGTCTGGTTTTCAGTCATTAGTGCTCAATGTGTCAAATCTATTCTAGAGTATTCATGAATAAGGAAGACCAAAGAAGAATAGACGCATTTTATAGTGTTGGTGAAGAATATTGAATATACCATGGACTGCCAGAAAAACAAACAAATCTGTCTTGGAAGAAGTACAGCCAGAGTGCTCCTTAAAGGAGAGGATGGCGAGACTTTGTCTCACGTACTTTGGACATGTTGTATCAGGAGGGACCAGTCCCTGGAGAAAGACATCATGCTTAAAAGTAGAGGGTTGACAAAAAAGAAGACCCTTGATGACATGGATTGACACAGTGGCTACACCAATGGACTGAAACATAACAACGATTGTTGAGGATGACGCAGGACCGAGCAGTGTTTCGTTCTATTCACATAGGGTGGCTGTAAGCTGGAACGGACTCGACAGCACCTAACAACAACAACAAATCTTTACAGAAGCAGACTGCCACATCTTTCTCCCACAGAGCAGCTGGTGGGTTCAAACTGCCAACCTTTCAGTTAGCAGCCAATTGCTTAACCACTGCACTACAGGGCTCTATCTATTTTATGTAACCCCCCCCCAAAAAAAACCAAACCTGTTACCATCAAGTGGATTCCGACTCATAACAACCATATAGGACAGAGTAGAACTGCCCCATAGGGTTTCCAAGGAGTGGCTGGTGGATTCGAACTGCTGACCTTTTGGTTAGCAGCCAAGCTCTTCCAATAAAAATGGTATTGCTGTCCACATATTGTTTTGTACCTTTTTCAGTAAACAAGATTTTTGAACTGCTTCCCATGTACACTGTTTTCTCCTGGCTTCTTCATAGGGGAAGCTCTCATGTGATTCACAGGATAGCTTGGCCTGGGCTGCAACACAGTAAATGCCCATGAGATGCCATGGATCTCCCAGTCATAACTTGAGTGAAAGAAGCCAGACAGGAAAAAGCATACGCTGGGTAATTCCATCTGTATGAAGTTCAAAAACAGGAGAAATTAATCTATGGGATTAGATGTCAGGACAGTGGTTACCCTTGGGGGGGATGACTGGGAGGGGGCATGAAGTGGAGCTTCTGGAGTACTGGAATGTTCTGTTTCTTCATCTGGGTGCCGATTGCACAAGGACGTCCAGTCACATGATGAGATTCACTGAGCTCTTCATGTCTGATGTGTGCACTTTTCTTTGCAATAAAAACATTTTTTTAAAACCACGATGCTAGCAGAACATGGGCTGCGCTGTGTGGAAATACATGTTTGATATTTTTGCTACATATGGACATACGTGAGTGTTCAGAGGACCAGAGATGGAGTTGAAAACCTGGGTGTGAATCCTGGCTCAGACTCTTTAAATGTGTGCTTTCGGGCAAGTTACTTAACGTCTCTGAGCCTCAGTTTCTTCATCTGAACCCATTACCAAGCCCACAAGGCCCTACAGGATAGCCCCTCCGACCTGTCCACCTGGGTCTCCCATCACTCTCTGATTCTTTCCCTGAGCTCCAACTCACTGGCTGTATTCTGCTCTTTCTACGAGCAAAGCTTGGTGTAGCCTTAGGGCCTTTGCACTGGCTATTTCTGGGCCTGGAATTATCCTCTGTCTGATTTTCCTGTTGGTTCCTTCTTCTCATTCAAGTTTCAGCTCAAATGTCAACTCCTCGAGAACCCGCCTGACCATTTCTCACTCAGCCATCACCGATCGCATTCCCTGGTTTCCTTTTCTTCCCATCTCCTATCACTACCTGAAATTGTCACATATTTGTTTTCTGTGTTTTTGTTTACTTGTTATTTGCCTGCCTTTCCATCTAGACTCACAGGCTCCACAAGATCAGGGATCTCGTGTGCCTTCATTTATCACTACATCCCCAACACCTAAGGCAATAAATACCTATTGAATTAACTAATCAATCTATCCAGTATTGATCCTGTAGGGGTTCAATGAATCGATCAGGGGGTAAATGAGACGATGTTTTATAAAGTGTATTTTAAGCAGTCAGTTTTAAAATCTCAGGGAACTCTGAAAGTTTTATTTGAATGTGGTCAACTCTTCTGAGAGGAATCTTGATAAGCCTAGGTTTCCCCTTGAGCTAGATCTTTAGTAATTCGACCTGTGCTGAAAGTCGCTATACCTTTTGCAGCCATTTTCCACCTCACCTTTTGTGTTGTTGACTATTTGTGGCAACGAAATCACTAATATTCTTATTTTATGTATTTATTTCTATAATATTCCATTACTGTGATTTTAAATCGTTCAAAAGGTACAAACAGTATATAATGAGAAGTCAGTCTCCCTCAGACCCCTGTTGCCCCCAGAGGCAGCCACTGTTTCCAGGTACCTGATAAATGCATCTAGCATTTTCTATGCCTAAACAGGCGTGTAGGGATATATATTCCCACCTTTTCTGTTGACACAAAACGATCTGACACCTTTGCTTTTCTCCCCCCTCTTAATCTATCTTGGAGATTTTCTTTTCCATATCATTACATATTAAGAGATCTCATTCTTTTTAAAGTCTGTGTAGTACTTCATTGTTTATTTATCCATCCCCTGCTGATGGACATCTGGGCAGTTCCAGTCTTTTGCTGCTGCAGATAGGGCTGTTGTGGATATCCTCGCACAGACGTTCAGGCCCGTGAGCATCACTGACACCCTTTTAACTCTGTTAAAGAACCTAAGTGCTTACCTTCCCCAACCTCCTCCCCATCTCCCTCATCCCATGCTGCCCTCCCTCTTGTTTGTGTTTTGGCCTTCTAAAGACTTTTTCAAAATTGACTTTTGCTTCTTGGCCTGAACTCTGAAGTGTTTGAGCTGATAAGATATCAGGCTCAGTGGAGGGGACGGGAGTAAACAGTTACCTTGGAGGCCTTCACCCAAGCAGAGGAGAGGGGGCCGCGGTCCCAAAGCCTCTCCCCACCTCCCAGCCAGAGAAGGCGAGTGTGCTGAAGGGTGAATACATGTCGGGTCCCAGATGGGCCAGATAGGTTTGGGAACAAGGATGAAGTGGAAAGAGGGAACACACAGCCTGCCTCCTCACCAATTCCTCAGAACCTTGGAGAACAATGCTGAGAGGGCTCAGCAAGCGGCCCCACTGAGCTGTATTTACTGGGGCCTCTCTCAAACCAAGCAAGACACTACAGGCAAGTTAGAGCAAAGCCTTGGCAAACCTAAAGACTTGGGGCATATCCCAGGAGAAGTCTTGCACCTCAAGAAGCCCTGAGGAGACCATGAAAGGGGCCCTGTCTCCATGGCTGAGGCAGAAAACACTGGCACCATCTTGGCTCAGTATCACCGCATGGTGTTCCCTCCTTATCGCATTCCGTGGATTTTACCTGCCCTGCACTGTTCTGGAGTCCCTGAGTGGTGCAAATGGTTAACATGCTCACTGCTAACAGAAAGGTTGGAGGTTCAAGTCTACCCAGAGGCACCTTGGAAGAAAGGTCTGGCGATTTACTTCTGAAAAACCAGCCATTGAAAACCCTGTGGAGCACAGTTCTACTCTGACACACATGGGGTCACCATGAATCAGAGTAGATTCAACAGTAATTGGTGGTAGAGGCACTCTTCTAGCACAAACCAGCCAGATTTTCACTCTCCATCACGGTCTTCAGTCTAGAGGGGCACTGAGGCGCCCAGTGTGCTGGGTGCTACGACAGGGACAGACAGGCTGTGGGGCAGAGTAGGGGGACTGCCAAGCCTAGAGTGGAGAAAGTCCTCCCCAGTCACCTCACTCCCTGGCTTAAAACTCTCTGGGGACACCCAGGGACCCTCCCTTGGAGGCCCCCAGCCCCTGCAGGGCCCCCTGCTGCCCACCTCTGCAACCAGGGTCATGGTCTCAGTACACACGCCGTGCCTGCCCCTACCTCCGGATCCGCATATGGCTGCTCCCTCTGCCTGCAGCACTTCCATCTCCCACCTCCCACCCATCCTTCAGCTCTCAGCTGAAATGTCCCCTCCCCCTCCAGGAAGCCTCCCCTGATGCCTCCAGATGGGTGTGGGGCCTCCTCTAGGCTGCCCTATGCCTCTGTTCCTTCCCCTTCTCAGCTCCGATCACTCTGGTTTGGAGTCACCTGTTTGTGGACAGTAAACAAACAAACAAAAACCCAAGCCTGTTGCTGCCAGGTTGATTCAGATTCACAGCACCCCTATATGACAGAGCAGAACTGCCCATAGGGTTCCCAAGGCTGTGACCTTTACAGAAGCAGATCGCCAGGTCTTTTCTCCCGCAGAGCAGCTGGTGAGTGTGAACCGCTGACCTTTCAGTTAGCAGCCAAGTGCTTAATCACTGCACTGCCAGAGCATAGGCTCAGGCTGACTGGCCTGGATTCAAATGCTTGCTCCGTCTCTTAGCTGCGCAACCTTGGGCCTCTGTGTTTTCATCCAGAAAGTGGGCATAATGATTGTATCTGTCTCCTAGGGTGGTTGTGAGGAAGAAGTGATTTAACACAAGTGCTTAGAACAGCGCCTGGCACACAGTTTGTGCTCAGCAAAACCAAAAAAACCAAACCCATGGCGGTCGAGTCCATTCTGACTCATAGTGACCCTATAGGACAGGGTAGAACTGTCCCATAGGGTTTCCAAGAAGTGGCTGGTGGATTCAATTTGTTGACCTTTCAGTTAGCAGCCGAGCTCTTAACCACTGCACTACAGGGGCTCCATGCTCAGAAAACCTGAATTCAAATGCTCACTCCACTTCTTAGTTGTGCAAACTTGGGCCTTTGTTTTCTCACCTGGAAAGTGGGCATAATGTTTGCATCTACCTCCAAGGGTGGTTGTGAGAAAGAAACGATTTAACACAAGTGCTTAGAACAGTGTCAGGCACAGAGTATGCCCTCAGTAAATGTTGGCTGTCTTATTACACCCTGTCTCTCCCCTCCACGGGTCATAGCAGGTGCTCAGTTAATATTATCTGGCTAAATGAATATAGCCCTTCAAAAATGTTCATGAATAAGATTCTTTAAAAGATTCCTGATCAAAAGGGGCAAAAATGCAGAACAGAATTTCAAATTCTCATGGAATCCAGAATTTCTGGAGCCATGGAAGCTGGATAAACTCCCAAAACCATTGCCCTGAGATCATCTTTAAACTTTAAACCAAACAATAGTTCAGCTTAATTAGTAAAGAATGTCAGCCTTGAGCAGTGCTCTTTCAAAGAGCTATCTATCAGGGACTTACCAAAAGGGATCAGTCCCTGGAGAAGGACATGATGCCTGGTAAAGCAGAGGGTCAGCGAAAGAGAGGAAGATCCTCAAAGAGATGGATTGACACAGTGGTTTCAACAATGGGCTCAAGCATAAAAACTATTATGAGCATAGCACAGGACTGGGCAGTGTTTTGTTCTGTTGTACATAGAGTCCCTATGAGTCAGAGCCAACTCCCTGGCACCTAACTACAACAACATCTATGTGGGATCAAACTGACAATAGCAACTTGAAAGGTTAGATAGGAAGCTTGGGAGGTTTATGTTAATGGGGGAGGAACAATTTGGAGAACAAGGCTGAGGATGGTTGCACAACTTGAAAAATGTAATCAATGTCACCAAACTGTACATGTAGAAATTGTTGAGTTGGTATATGTTCTGCCGTGTATATTTTCAACAACTAAAAAAATTAAAAAGAAAAATAAATTATTTTTTAAATGTTCATGAAGATTAATGAGGGGCAGAAGAGGAATCCTTGAGATTCAATGGAAAAGTTTTTTAAAAATGCAGTATGATTTAAAACTACGCAAACATACACACATACACACCAATAATACCCTGGCTTAGAGGAAAGGAAAAAAAGAAAACAGAATGTTTCGTGTGGTTGCATTAGAAGGATAAGACAAAGAATAATTTTTCCTTTCTTGTTTGATGTGTTTTTTTCTAACCTTTTTTAATAAGTATGGTTTCAATTTAAATGGGAAAAATAACAACAAATCTGGAGAAGAGGGAGCCGCAAGCCTTTTCTGTTCCATAGTTTTTCCACAAACTAGGGCAAGCGGTGGGGTGGGGTGGGGAGTGGTCAGAGAAAGAGCTGCCCTTCAGAAGTGAAGCAAGAGCGGGAAAACCAGCGTGTTCAGGGCTGGCCGAGGGTGTCAGCCCCGCCAGGAGGAAGTGGTACCCAAATAATGACAAAGCAACCCTGTTCCCAACTCAGGGCACAGCGGGACTTTGTGGATGCCACCACCCCAGAAAGCCTCCCCGACCCCCAGACTGAGTGAGCAACCCTGCCTAATGCCATAGCCCTGTGTTTCCCTTCAGGATAACACATATCACATCACAGTGTCTATAAAGAAAGGGCCTACTGTGTGCCCCACATTTGCCTACGTGATCTAAACTAACCTAATCCTGACAACCTGTCTGTGAGTGGTACCATTTCACAGAGGAGAAAACTTAGGCTCAAAATGTTTTCTAATTCACCCAAGGTTGCCCAGTTGGTAAAAGGCAGAGTCTGACTTTAACGTCAATCAGTTCAACCTTGTCTGTGGCTGGCGTTCTTTTCATTTCCATTAAACTAGACGGTGAGTTTCTTAAAAGGATTGGGCCACAGTGCTCACTATGTCCCCAGTGCCTCGTCTAGGGTCTAGCACACCGTGAGGGTCTAGTAATGATGGTTGAATAAATGGATTAACAAATCGATGGATAGATGGAGGGAGGGACGGAGGGATGGACGGACAGACGGACGGACGGACAGACGGACAGACGGAGGGGTGGAGAGATAGATGGACAGATGGATGGATGGGTGGAGAGATGGATGGATGTACAGATGGATGGATCAATGGACAGACGAGTAGATGGGTCAGTGGGTAGATGGACAGATGGGTGGGTAGGTGGATAAATGGGTCCAGGGATGGATGGGTGGGTGGGTGGATGGATGTGTGAATGGCTGAATGCAAGCTAAAAAAAGAATTAAATGAATGAATGCTGAAGGCAGGGGCCACTGAGAGAATGGAAGCATTTGTTCCTGCACATTGAATGCGCTGTTCAGAAAGATGACAAACTCTCAGGTCAAATCGGCTTCAAACATGTTTTATTTTGTCTGCACGTCATTTTAATTTTTTAATTAATTGACATCATTTAAAAATTGGAAGACCTGGCAACACTGGGTCAACACATGTGCCAGGAAACAATGTTCCAGGAGAGACAGGGAAGAGTCCTCTGGGACATCACAGTCGCCATCACTCCCCAGTGCAAACCTCTGGGAAATCACAGTCCTCACTACTCTCCAATGCTCCCTCTCTCTGGGACACCACAGTCTCTACCACTCCCCAATGCCTCCCTCTGGGACACCACAGTCTCCACCACTCCCCAATACCTCCCTCTGGGATATCACAGTCCTCACTACTCTCCAATGCTCCCTCCCTCTAGGACACCACAGTCCCCACCACTTCCCAATGTTCCCTGAGGATGTTGAGGCTTGGCACCAGGTGCCTTTTATCATGGCAGTTTGTGCTGGGGGTGGGGGTTCATTTTTTTAAATGGTAGAATTATAAGGGAAATGAAAAATCTCTTGTGCCTAGCTTTCCACCCTCCATCAAAAGTGGGAAAATGGAAACAGGAACCCTGCTAAACACTGGGAGAGAAGGTATTTCTTTGTGGAAGTGAAGAATGTTCCTATGGAGGTAATACGTGAGCAATGCATATTTTCCTGAGGGATTGGAGAGTGGAGCAGTTAAGGGCACAGGTGCTGGAGGCTGACAGCCCAGGTTCCAGTCCCAGCTCTGCTACATACTGGCTGTGTGGCCTTGGGCAAAGCATGGAACCTCCCTGAGTCTCAGTTTCCTCATCTATAAAGCAGAGGTGGGGTCAGTACCCACATCAGAGGGTGTTAAGTCCCTACATGTGAAGCTCTCCACGTGTGAGCTGTTGTCACTACTGTCCTCTGCAGGGTTGGCTTCAGTCATGCGTGTGACTTGCCTGTCCCTGTGGTTCTCATCCAGGGTGATTTTGACCCCCAGGGACACTTGGCAATGTCTGCAGACATTTTGGGTTGTCATGACCAGAGGAAAGGGGTGCTATTGTCGTCTAGTGGGTAGAGGTCAGGGTTGCTGCTAAAAGCCCTATATTGCAGAGGACAGCCCCCACAACAGAATTATCCAGCCCCAAATGTCAACAGTACCGAGGTGCAGAAACCTGGTCTACAGGAATCTCAGCCCCAGAGGAGCTAGGTTGGGGAGCCCTGAAGGCTAGCAGAGATGGACCACTCCAGGGAGGCCAAGGCTGATGAGACTGCCCTGGATGTCACAGGAGATACCCCTCTGGCCCTGAATCACCAGGCCTCAAGAATTGTCCCACCCCAGGGTGCATGGACACCACCTGTTCCCAGGCCCATAGACAAATCAGAGGGATGGGCCCCCAGCGCCTCCCAGTGGCCTAGAGGCTAAACTGCACAGCACTTCCCAGACAGCGGGCAGGAGGAGGATGCGAACTTTTCCCCTGCTGTTTTTAATCCAGAAAACCCTGGCGGTGTAGTGGTTAAGTGCTACAGCTGCTAACCAAAAAGTCGGCAGTTTGAATCCTCCAGGTGTGGGGCAGTTCTACTCTGTCCTATAGGGTCGCTATGAGTCGGAATCGACTTGATGGCAGTGGGTTTCTAATCCAAACTAGTTGGAAATGTGGGAATTTAAGGTAAAGGAAAGTGGAAGCAAAGGCTTGGGAGAACAAACTTGACATGGCTTGAATTCCAGCTGTTCTACTGACCAGCTGGGAGACCTTGAACAAACCTTGTGACCACTCTGGGCCTCAGTTTCTTCATCAGTAAAATGGGACTGTTACTGACTTTATAGTGTTGTGGTGAGGATTAGATTAGGTGAGCTCCATAAATAGACGACACATATTGGATGTTTCATAATCCTTCCTTATGACACCTGCTATTGCTGTGTTCATACAAATCCATGGCCATTTGCTTTTGATGAACTCCCAATATGCCCATAGTGATTTTTTTAAGTTTTAAATAAATAAATATCAAATAGTAATTTTGTTACAAATGCAAACTTACACAGGTCTCCAATATATTGTCAAATGACCACAGGCCTAGGGACAATTGTGTACAATGGGATCCCATTTTTGTTTGTTATATGTATATTTTTAAAATGTGCATGTTTGTAACACACATGAGAAACAACTGTTTAAATTTCTTAATACGTAAAGAGCTCTGGCATATCAATAAAAAAAAAAAGGACGATTATCCAAAAGAAAAGTCAGGCATGTATGCTTCTCCACCAGAAAAGAAATACAAATGGCCTTTAAATATAACTTATAAAAACAAAGACTATGCAGAGTGGAACTAGGGTAATCACCTTTTTCCCCTATTGGCAAGCAAAGATCGAGATAATTGATAATGTCTGGCCTTGGCCACAGTGTGTGCATACCTGCACTCACGCAGGTTGCTAGTCGGAATGTCAGTTGGTAGGTATGGACTTCAGAGAGCATTTAGACAATAATGGTCAAGACTTAAAAAGGCACCTGGTTTTTGACTGGACAGTTCAGTTGCTAAGAATTTATCCTACAGAAATAGGTGCACACACCTGGAAAGACTTAGATGAAAGGGACATTAATTGCATATTGTTTGTCGTAGCAAAGGCCTCGAAACACCTATCCCCCTTAAACGCCTGTCTGCCTGTGCCTAGGGTACTGGTTAGATAAATTATTATATTCAGACAACAGAACGTGTGAAGAATGGGGCTGCTCTCTTGAGGCAGATCTGGAAAGATCTCCAAGGTACATCGTTAAGTGAAAAAAAGAAAGAAAAGAAAAGAGCCCAACTCAGAACAGGGTGTGTAGTGTGCTTCTATTTAGAGAAACAACTACAGGAATCCACGTACGTGTTTGCTTATCTGAACTCTGGCTATCTCCGTAATGATCCTCAAAAAATGATAACCACGATGGTGTCTGGGTGGGGCACTGGGGAGGCAGTGAGTGGGATTACAGGGAGAATATCCACTGTGAGTCTATGGTTACATTTTGAATTTTTTTTTCATGTGACTATGTTCCTTTATTAATGTTTAAAGTTTCTGATGCACTGATAGACGAGAGAAAGAGAGAAATCCCTGGAAGGATGTGCACCAAAGTGTCAACAGGGAGTATGTCTGGTGGGTGATATGAATTAGGGGTGACTTTTATTTTCTTCTTTTTCTTTGTGTGGATTTTTCTAAGCTTTTAAATAATTATCAACGAATATCTGGGCAATAAAAAAAAATTTTTAAAGCAAGTCCTTGGTGTTTTCTCTGTAGTCAGAGGAAAACTAATTTCTATGTTCAAAAAACCATACATTCCCCTAAACAGTCAGGTTATCACCATTTCCAAGAATATTAGAGTCAGAGACCTGGTGGTTGAAAATACGCTCTACAAAAAAAATGAAAATTAATATACACACTTGCTAAGCATCAAAACTCTAAGTTCTAGAATCCAGAAATAAGCCTACACATCTATAGTCAACTGATTTTTGATAAGGGTGCTAAATCTATGGCATGGGGAAAGAAGTCTCTTCAATAAACGGTGCTGGGAAAATTGGATTTCCACATGCAGAAAAATGAAACAGGATCCACACCTCACACCATACACAAAAACAAATTCAAAATGGATTAAGCACCTAAATGTGCAAACTAGAACCATAAGATACTTAGATGAACGAGCAGGGGTAACGCTGTCGGACCTAGCTTTTAACAACGAATTATCTAATAACAAAAGCACAAACAGTAAAAGACAAAACAAATAAATAGAACAATATAAAAATTAAAAACTTTTGTTCATCAAAAGATCTTACCAAAAAATGAAAAGATAAGCTACTGACTGAGAGAATATCTTTGGAAGCCATATGTCCAAAAAGAATCTAATAACCAAATGTCATGGATTGAATTGTGTTCCCCCAAAATATGTGTCAACTTGGCTAGGCCGCGATTCTCAGTATTGCATGGTTGTCCTCCATTTTGTGATCTGATGCGATTATCCTATATTTTGTAATTCTTAGCCTTTATACCTGCAGTTATGATCCTATTTGGAAGTGAGCTTTCTGTTATGGTAATGAGGTAGGACTCAGTCTACAGGATTAGGTTTTATCTTGCGTCAATTTTCTTTTGAGATATAAAAGGGAGAAGCGAGCAGAAAGGAGAGGTACCTTGTTACCACCAAGCAAGAAGAGCCAGGAGCAGAGTGCGTCCTTGGGGCCCAGGGTCCCTGCACTGAGAAGCTCCTAGACCAGGGGAAGATTGATGACAAGGACCTTCCCTCAGAGCCAAAAGAGAGAGAAAGGCTTCTCCTGGAACTGGCACCCTGAATCCAGACTTCTAGCCTCCTAAACTGTGAGGGAATAAATTTCTGCTTGTTAAAGCCATCCACTTTATTATTTCTGTTGTAGCAGCACTAGGTAACTAAGACACCAAAATATATATAAAACTTTGGCAACTTAAAAACAAAAAGACAAATAACCCAATCATAAAATGGGCAAAAGACTTGAACAGACATTTCACCAAAAAGGCCATTCAAATGGCCACCAAACACATGAAAAGGTGCTCAGCATAATTAGCCATCAGAGAAATGCAGATCAAAGCCACAATGAGATACCATTTCACTCCCAGTAGGATGGCTAAGATTAAAAAATACTAATAACAAATGGTAGTGAGGATGTGGGGAAATCAGAACCCTTATCCTTTGCTGGTGGGAATACAAAATGGTACAGTCATTGTGGAAAACAGTGTGGCTGGTCCTCAAAAAACTAAAAATAGAACTACCATGTGACCCAGAACAGCAACTTCACTCCTAGGTTTACACCCAAAAGACTTGAAAGCAGAGACTCAGAAAGAGACTTGTACACCAATGTTCGTTCATTGCAGCACTATTCACAATAGCCAAAAGGTAGAAACAACTTAAATGCCCATCAACAGATAAATGGTTAAACAAAATGTGGCACATACAATGGAATACTACTCAGCCAGTGGGAGAAATGAAGTCTTGATACATGCTACAGTATGAACGGAGCTTGAAGACATTATGCTGAGTAAAAAACCCAATCACAAAAGGACTAATATGGTATGACCTCATTTATATAAAAAGACAAGAAAAGGCAAATGTATAGAGACGAAAGTTTATTAGTGGTTACCAGGTGTGGGAGGGAGAGGGGGAAGGGAGATTAACGATGATGGAAAAATCACACTGATTAAGAGTAGGGTTTTATTGTAATTGCTGTCAATAAATTGTACATCTGTAAAAAGTTTAATTGGCAAAAGTTATGTGATAGATATATTTATAACAATTACAAAAAAAAAAAAAGAGTAGCTGCTGACGCTGCTTGTGTACAACCAAATGACTCATGGGATTTGGTTTCTTTGTTTGGAGGTTTAGGGTCATGATTTCATGGGATGTCCCAGTTAATTGGCCTAATAACGTGTTTAGTGCTTCTGTTCTACTTCCGAGTTCATTGCATAATACCTGGGGTCTTAAAAGCTTGCAAGTGGCCATCCAAGGCACAGCAACTGCTCTTTATTCACCAGGAACAACAGAGGAAGAAGGAGAGT